>NW_027478385.1:6363636-6666666 GCF_051014685.1 Ptiloglossa arizonensis
ACAGTTTGAAGCTAAGAAATGGTTGAGAAGAGAACAAATTTTTCGCAATTCTGCTGCTCCAAACGCTTAACCAGAATGGCCTAGGGAAAAAATACGCATACCGTTGTAATCGGGCGAGCTTCTTCTTTCAAATGCAATAGGAATTTTTGGATTAGGTGAATCCGTTCGCGAGATATGGGACTTTGAAGCTAAGAAGTGGTTGACAAGACAACAAATTTTCCGCACTTCTGCTGCTCCAATCGCTTATCCAGAATGGCCTAGGGAAAAAATATACATACCGTTGTAATCGAGCGAGTTTCTACTTTCAGATTCAATAGGAATTTTTGGGTTAGGTCAATCCGTTCGCGAGATATGGGAGTTTGAAGCCAAGAAATGGTTGAGAAGGCAAAAAATTTTTCGCAATTCTGCTGCTTCAAACGCTTAACCACAATGGCCTAGGGAAAAAATACACATACCGTTGTAATCGGGCGAGTTTCTACTTTCAGATGCAATCGGAATTTTTGGGTTAGGTCAATCCGTTCGCGACATATGGAGTTTGAAGATAAGAAATGGTTGAGAAGAAATCAAATTTTTCGCACTTCTGCTGCTACAATCGCTTAACCAGAATGGCCTAGGGGAAAAATACACGTACCGTTGTAATCGGGCGAGTTTCTACTTTCAGATTCAATAGGAATTTTTGGGTTAGGTCAATCCGTTCGCGAGATATGACAGTTTGAAGCTAAGAAATGGTTGAGAAGAGAACAAATTTTTCGCAATTCTGCTGCTCCAAACGCTTAACCAGAATGGCCTAGGGAAAAAATACGCATACCGTTGTAATCGGGCGAGCTTCTTCTTTCAATTGCAATAGGAATTTTTGGGTTAGGTCAATCCGTTCGCGAGATATGACAGTTTGAAGCTAAGAAATGGTTGAGAAGAGAACAAATTTTCCGCACTTCTGCTGCTCCAATCGCTTATCCAGAATGGCCTAGGGGAAAAATACACGTACCGTTGTAATCGGGCGAGTTTCTACTTTCAGATGCAATCGGAATTTTTGGGTTAGGTCAATCCGTTCGCGACATATAGGAGTTTGAAGCTAAGAAATGGTTGAGAAGACATCAAATTTTTCGCACTTCTGCTGCTACAATCGCTTAACCAGAATGGCCTAGGGGAAAAATACACGTACCTTTGTAATCGGGCGAGTTTCTACTTTCAAATGCAATAGGAATTTTTGGGTTAGGTCAATCCGTTCGCGAGATATGACAGTTTGAAGCTAAGAAATGGTTGAGAAGAGAACAAATTTTTCGCAATTCTGCTGCTCCAAACGCTTAACCAGAATGGCCTAGGGAAAAAATACGCATACCGTTGTAATCGGGCGAGCTTCTACTTTCAATTGCAATAGGAATTTTTGGATTAGGTCAATCCGTTCGCGAGATATGGCAGTTCGAAGCTAAGAAATGGTTGAGAAGAGAACAAATTTTTCGCACTTCTGCTGCTACAATCGCTTAACCAGAATGGCCTAGGGGAAAAATACACGTACCGTTGTAATCGGGCGAGTTTCTACTTTCAGATTCAATAGGAATTTTTGGGTTAGGTCAATCCGTTCGCGAGATATGACAGTTTGAAGCTAAGAAATGGTTGAGAAGAGAACAAATTTTTCGCAATTCTGCTGCTCCAAACGCTTAACCAGAATGGCCTAGGGAAAAAATACGCATACCGTTGTAATCGGGCGAGCTTCTTCTTTCAATTGCAATAGGAATTTTTGGATTAGGTGAATCCGTTCGCGAGATATGGGACTTTGAAGCTAAGAAGTGGTTGACAAGACAACAAATTTTCCGCACTTCTGCTGCTCCAATCGCTTATCCAGAATGGCCTAGGGGAAAAATACACGTACCGTTGTAATCGGGCGAGTTTCTACTTTCAGATGCAATCGGAATTTTTGGGTTAGGTCAATCCGTTCGCGACATATAGGAGTTTGAAGCTAAGAAATGGTTGAGAAGACATCAAATTTTTCGCACTTCTGCTGCTACAATCGCTTAACCAGAATGGCCTAGGGGAAAAATACACGTACCTTTGTAATCGGGCGAGTTTCTACTTTCAAATGCAATAGGAATTTTTGGGTTAGGTCAATCCGTTCGCGAGATATGACAGTTTGAAGCTAAGAAATGGTTGAGAAGAGAACAAATTTTTCGCAATTCTGCTGCTCCAAACGCTTAACCAGAATGGCCTAGGGAAAAAATACGCATACCGTTGTAATCGGGCGAGCTTCTACTTTCAATTGCAATAGGAATTTTTGGATTAGGTCAATCCGTTCGCGAGATATGGCAGTTCGAAGCTAAGAAATGGTTGAGAAGAGAACAAATTTTTCGCAATTCTGCTGCTCCAAACGCTTAACCAGAATGGCCTAGGGAAAAAATACACATACCGTTGTATTCGGGCGAGTTTCTACTTTCAGACACAACAGAAATTTTTGGGTTAGGTCAATCCGTTCGCGAGATATGGCAGTTCGAAGGTAAGAAATGGTTGAGAAGAGAACAAATTTTTCGCAATTCTGCTGCTCCAAACGCTTAACCAGAATGGCCTAGGGAAAAAATACGCATACCGTTGTAATCGGGCGGGCTTCTACTTTCAATTGCAATAGGAATTTTTGGATTAGGTCAATCCGTTCGCGAGATATGGGACTTTGAAGCTAAGAAATGGTTGACAAGACAACAAATTTTCCGCACTTCTGCTGCTCCAATCGCTTATCCAGAATGGCCTAGGGAAAAAATACACGTACCGTAGTAATCGGGCGAGTTTCTACTTTCAAATGCAATAAGAATTTTTGGGTTAGGTCAATCCGTTCGCGAGATATGGCAGTTCGAAGCTAAGAAATGGTTGAGAAGAGAACAAATTTTTCGCAATTCTGCTGCTCCAAACGCTTAACCAGAATGGCCTAGGGCAAAAATACACATACCGTTGTAATCGGGCGAGTATCTACTTTCAGATGCAATAGGAATTTTTGGATTAGGTCAATCCGTTCGCGAGATATGAGAGTTTGAAGCTAAGAAATGGTTGAGAAGAGAACAAATTTTTCGCATTTCTGCTGCTCCAAACGCTTATCCAGAATGGCCTAGGGGAAAAATATACGTACCGTTGTAATCGGGCGAGTTTCTACTTTCTAATGTAATAGGAATTTTTGGGTTAGTTCAATCCGTTCGCGAGATATGAGAGTTTGAAGCTAAGAAATGGTTGAGAAGAGAACAAATTTTTCGCAATTCTGCTGCTCCAAACGCTTAACCAGAATGGCCTAGGGAAAAAATACGCATGCCGTTGTAATCGGGCGAGCTTCTACTTTCAATTGCAATAGGAATTTTTGGGTTAGGTCAATCCGTTCGCGAGATATGGGACTTTGAAGCTAAGAAATGTTAGGGAAGGCAAAAAATTTTTCGCAATTCGGCTGCTCCAAACGCTTAACCAGAATGGCCTAGGGAAAAAATACACATACAGTTGTAATCGGGCGAGATTCAACTTTCAGATGCAACAGGAATTTTTGGGTTAGGTCAATCCGTTCGCGAGATATGGTAGTTTGAAGCTAAGAAATTGTTGAGAAGAGAACAAATTTTTCGCAATTCTGCTTCTCCAGACGCTTAACCAGAATGGCCTAGGGAAAAAATACACATACCGTTGTAATCGGGCGAGTTTCTACTTTCAGATGCAATCGGAATTTTTGGGTTAGGTCAATCCGTTCGCGACATATGGGAGTTTGAAGCTAAGAAATGGTTGAGAAGAAATCAAATTTTTCGCACTTCTGCTGCTACAATCGCTTAACCAGAATGGCCTAGGGGAAAAATACACGTACCGTTGTAATCGGGCGAGTTTCTACTATCAAATGCAATAGGAATTTTTGGGTTAGGTCAATCCGTTCGGGAGATATGACAGTTTGAAGCTAAGAAATGGTTGAGAAGAGAACAAATTTTTCGCAATTCTGCTGCTCCAAACGCTTAACCAGAATGGCCTAGGGAAAAAATACGCATACCGTTGTAATCGGGCGAGCTTCTTCTTTCAATTGCAATAGGAATTTTTGGATTAGGTGAATCCGTTCGCGAGATATGGGACTTTGAAGCTAAGAAGTGGTTGACAAGACAACAAATTTTCCGCACTTCTGCTGCTCCAATCGCTTAACCAGAATGGCCTAGGGGAAAAATACACGTACCGTTGTAATCGGGCGAGTTTCTACTTTCAGATGCAATCGGAATTTTTGGGTTAGGACAATCCATTCGCGACATATAGGAGTTTGAAGCTAAGAAATGGTTGAGAAGACATCAAATTTTTCGCACTTCTGCTGCTACAATCGCTTAACCAGAATGGCCTAGGGGAAAAATACACGTACCGTTGTAATCGGGCGAATTTCTACTTTCAAATGCAATAGGAATTTTTGGGTTAGGTCAATCCGTTCGCGAGATATGACAGTTTGAAGCTAAGAAATGGTTGAGAAGAGAACAAATTTTTCGCAATTCTGCTGCTCCAAACGCTTAACCAGAATGGCCTAGGGAAAAAATACGCATACCGTTGTAATCGGGCGAGCTTCTACTTTCAATTGCAATAGGAATTTTTGGATTAGGTCAATCCGTTCGCGAGATATGGCAGTTCGAAGCTAAGAAATGGTTGAGAAGAGAACAAATTTTTCGCAATTCTGCTGCTCCAAACGCTTAACCAGAATGGCCTAGGGAAAAAACACACATACCGTTGTATTCGGGCGAGTTTCAACTTTCAGACACAACAGAAATTTTTGGGTTAGGTCAATCCGTTCGCGAGATATGGCAGTTCGAAGCTAAGAAATGGTTGAGAAGAGAACAAATTTTTCGCAATTCTGCTGCTCCAAACGCTTAACCAGAATGGCCTAGGGAATAAATACGCATACCGTTGTAATCGGGCGGGCTTCTACTTTCAATTGCAATAGGAATTTTTGGATTAGGTCAATCCGTTCGCGAGATATGGGACTTTGAATCTAAGAAATGGTTGACAAGACAACAAATTTTCCGCAATTCTGCTGCTCCAATCGCTTATCCAGAATGGCCTAGGGAAAAAATACACGTACCGTTGTAATCGGGCGAGTTTCTACTTTCAAATGCAATAAGAATTTTTGGGTTAGGTCAATCCGTTCGCGAGATATGGCAGTTCGAAGCTAAGAAATGGTTGAGAAGAGAACAAATTTTTCGCATTTCTGCTGCTCCAAACGCTTATCCAGAATGGCCTAGGGGAAAAATATACGTACCGTTGTAATCGGGCGAGTTTCTACTTTCTAATGTAATAGGAATTTTTGGGTTAGTTCAATCCGTTCGCGAGATATGAGAGTTTGAAGCTAAGAAATGGTTGAGAAGAGAACAAATTTTTCGCAATTCTGCTGCTCCAAACGCTTAACCAGAATGGCCTAGGGAAAAAATACGCATGCCGTTGTAATCGGGCGAGCTTCTACTTTCAATTGCAATAGGAATTTTTGGGTTAGGTCAATCCGTTCGCGAGATATGGGACTTTGAAGCTAAGAAATGTTAGGGAAGGCAAAAAATTTTTTGCAATTCTGCTGCTCCAAACGCTTAACCAGAATGGCCTAGGGAAAAAATACACATACCGTTGTAATCGGGCGAGTTTCTACTTTCAGATTCAACAGGAATTTTTGGGTTAGGTCAATCCGTTCGCGAGATATGGGAGTTTGAAGCCAAGAAATGGTTGAGAAGGCAAAAAATTTTTCGCAATTCTGCTGCTTCAAACGCTTAACCAGAATGGCCTAGGGAAAAAATACACATACCGTTGTAATCGGGCGAGTTTCTACTTTCAGATGCAATCGGAATTTTTGGGTTAGGTCAATCCGTTCGCGACATATGGGAGTTTGAAGCTAAGAAATGGTTGAGAAGAAATCAAATTTTTCGCTCTTCTGCTGCTACAATCGCTTAACCAGAATGGCCTAGGGGAAAAATACACGTACCGTTGTAATCGGGCGAGTTTCTACTTTCAAATGCAATAGGAATTTTTGGGTTAGGTCAATCCGTTCGCGAGATATGACAGTTTGAAGCTAAGAAATGGTTGAGAAGAGAACAAATTTTTCGCAATTCTGCTGCTCCAAACGCTTAACCAGAATGGCCTAGGGAAAAAATACGCATATCGTTGTAATCGGGCGAGCTTCTTCTTTCAATTGCAATAGGAATTTTTGGATTAGGTGAATCCGTTCGCGAGATATGGGACTTTGAAGCTAAGAAGTGGTTGACAAGACAACAAATTTTCCGCAACTTCTGCTGCTCCAATCGCTTATCCAGAATGGCCTAGGGGAAAAATACACGTACCGTTGTAATCGGGCGAGTTTCTACTTTCAGGTGCAATCGGAATTTTTGGGTTAGGTCAATCCGTTCGCGACATATAGGAGTTTGAAGCTAAGAAATGGTTGAGAAGACATCAAATTTTTCGCACTTCTGCTGCTACAATCGCTTAACCAGAATGGCCTAGGGGAAAAATACACGTACCGTTGTAATCGGGCGAGTTTCTACTTTCAAATGCAATAGGAATTTTTGGGTTAGGTCAATCCGTTCGCGAGATATGACAGTTTGAAGCTAAGAAATGGTTGAGAAGAGAACAAATTTTTCGCAATTCTGCTGCTCCAAACGCTTAACCAGAATGGCCTAGGGAAAAAATACGCATACCGTTGTAATCGGGCGAGCTTCTACTTTCAATTGCAATAGGAATTTTTGGATTAGGTCAATCCGTTCGCGAGATATGGCAGTTCGAAGCTAAGAAATGGTTGAGAAGAGAACAAATTTTTCGCAATTCTGCTGCTCGAAACGCTTAACCAGAATGGCCTAGGGAAAAAATACACACACCGTTGTATTCGGGAGAGTTTCTACTTTCAGACACAACAGAAATTTTTGGGTTAGGTCAATCCGTTCGCGAGATATGGCAGTTCGAAGCTAAGAAATGGTTGAGAAGAGAACAAATTTTTCGCAATTCTGCTGCTCCAAACGCTTAACCAGAATGGCCTAGGGAAAAAATACGCATACCGTTGTAAACGGGCGGGCTTCTACTTTCAATTGCAATAGGAATTTTTGGATTAGGTCAATCCGTTCGCGAGATATGGGACTTTGAAGCTAAGAAATGGTAGACAAGACAACAAATTTTCCGCACTTCTGCTGCTCCAATCGCTTATCCAGAATGGCCTAGGGAAAAAATACACGTACCGTTGTAATCGGGCGAGTTTCTACTTTCAAATGCAATAAGAATTTTTGGGTTAGGTCAATCCGTTCGCGAGACATGGCAGTTCCAAGCTAAGAAATGGTTGAGAAGAGAACAAATTTTTCGCAATTCTGCTGCTCCAAACGCTTAACCAGAATGGCCTAGGGAAAAAATACACATACCGTTGTAATCGGGCGAGTATCTACTTTCAGATGCAATAGGAATTTTTGGATTAGGTCAATCCGTTCGCGAGATATGAGAGTTTGAAGCTAAGAAATGGTTGAGATGAGAAGAAATTTTTCGCATTTCTGCTGCTCCAAACGCTTATCCAGAATGGCCTAGGGGAAAAATATACGTACCGTTGTAATCGGGCGAGTTTCTACTTTCTAATGTAATAGGAATTTTTGGGTTAGTTCAATCCGTTCGCGAGATATGAGAGTTTGAAGCTAAGAAATGGTTGAGAAGAGAACAAATTTTTCGCAATTCTGCTGCTCCAAACGCTTAACCAGAATGGCCTAGGGAAAAAATACGCATACCGTTGTAATCGGGCGAGCTTCTACTTTCAATTGCAATAGGAATTTTTGGGTTAGGTCAATCCGTTCGCGAGATATGGGACTTTGAAACTAAGAAATGTTTGGGAAGGCAAAAAATTTTTCGCAATTCTGCTGCTCCAAACGCTTAACCAGAATGGCCTAGGGAAAAAATACACATACAGTTGTAATCGGGCGAGATTCTACTTTCAGATGCAACAGGAATTTTTGGGTTAGGTCAATCCGTTCGCGAGATATGGTAGTTTGAAGCTAAGAAATGGTTGAGAAGAGAACAAATTTTTCGCAATTCTGCTGCTCCAGACGCTTAACCAGAATGGCCTAGGGAAAAAATACACATACCGTTGTAATCGGGCGAGCTTCTACTTTCAGATTCAATAGGAATTTTTGGGTTAGGTCAATCCGTTCGCGAGATATGGGAGTTTGAAGCCAAGAAATGGTTGAGAAGGCAAAAAATTTTTCGCAATTCTGCTGCTTCAAACGCTTAAACAGAATGGCCTAGGGAAAAAATACACATACCGTTGTAATCGGGCGAGTTTCTACTTTCAGATGCAATCGGAATTTTTGGGTTAGGTCAATCCGTTCGCGACATATGGGAGTTTGAAGCTAAGAAATGGTTGAGAAGAAATCAAATTTTTCGCACTTCTGCTGCTACAATCGCTTAACCAGAATGGCCTAGGGGAAAAATACACGTACCGTTGTAATCGGGCGAGTTTCTACTTTCAAATGCAATAGGAATTTTTGGGTTTGGTCAATCCGTTCGCGAGATATGACAGTTTGAAGCTAAGAAATGGTTGAGAAGAGAACAAATTTTTCGCAATTCTGCTGCTCCAAACGCTTAACCAGAATGGCCTAGGGAAAAAATACGCATACCGTTGTAATCGGGCGAGCTTCTACTTTCAATTGCAATAGGAATTTTTGGATTAGGTCAATCCGTTCGCGAGATATGGCAGTTCGAAGCTAAGAAATGGTTGAGAAGAGAACAAATTTTTCGCAATTCTGCTGCTCCAAACGCTTAACCAGAATGGCCTAGGGAAAAAATACACATACCGTTGTATTCGGGCGAGTTTCTACTTTCAGACACAACAGAAATTTTTGGGTTAGGTCAATCCGTTCGCGAGATATGGCAGTTCGAAGCTAAGAAATGGTTGACAAGAGAACAAATTTTTCGCAATTCTGCTGCTCCAAACGCTTAACCAGAATGGCCTAGGGAAAAAATACGCATACCGTTGTAATCGGGCGGGCTTCTACTTTCAATTGCAATAGGAATTTTTGGATTAGGTCAATCCGTTCGCGAGATGTGGGACTTTGAAGCTAAGAAATGGTTGACAAGACAACAAATTTTCCGCACTTCTGCTGCTCCAATCGCTTATCCAGAATGGCCTAGGGAAAAAATACACGTACCGTTGTAATCGGGCGAGTTTCTACTTTCAAATGCAATATGAATTTTTGGGTTAGGTCAATCCGTTCGCGAGATATGGCAGTTCGAAGCTAAGAAATGGTTGAGAAGAGAACAAATTTTTCGCAATTCTGCTGCTCCAAACGCTTAACCAGAATGGCCTAGGGACAAAATACACATACCGTTGTAATCGGGCGAGTATCTACTTTCAGATGCAATAGGAATTTTTGGATTAGGTCAATCCGTTCGCGAGATATGAGAGTTTGAAGCTAAGAAATGGTTGAGAAGAGAACAAATTTTTCGCACTTCTGCTGCTCCAAACGCTTATCCAGAATGGCCTAGGGGAAAAATATAGGTACCGTTGTAATCGGGCGAGTTTCTACTTTCTAATGAAATAGGAATTTTTGGGTTAGTTCAATCCGTTCGCGAGATATGAGAGTTTGAAGCTAAGAAATGGTTGAGAAGAGAACAAATTTTTCGCAATTCTGCTGCTCCAAACGCTTAACCAGAATGGCCTAGGGATTAAATACGCATACCGTTGTAATCGGGCGAGCTTCTACTTTCAATTGCAACAGGAATTTTTGGGTTAGGTCAATCCGTTCGCGAGATATGGGACTTTGAAGCTAAGAAATGTTTGGGAAGGCAAAAAATTTTTCGCAATTCTGCTGCTCCAAACGCTTAACCAGAATGGCCTAGGGAAAAAATACACATACAGTTGTAATCGGGCGAGATTCTACTTTCAGATGCAACAGGAATTTTTGGGTTAGGTCAATCCGTTCGCGAGATATGGTAGTTTGAAGCTAAGAAATGGTTGAGAAGAGAACAAATTTTTCGCAATTCTGCTGCTCCAGACGCTTAACCAGAATGGCCTAGGGAAAAAATACACATACCGTTGTAATCGGGCGAGTTTCTACTTTCAGATTCAATAGGAATTTTTGGGTTAGGTCAATCCGTTCGCGAGATATGGGAGTTTGAAGCCAAGAAATGGTTGAGAAGGCAAAAAATTTTTCGCAATTCTGCTGCTTCAAACGCTTAACCAGAATGGCCTAGGGAAAAAATACACATACCATTGTAATCGGGCGAGTTTCTACTTTCAGATGCAATCGGAATTTTTGGGTTAGGTCAATCCGTTCGCGACATATGGGAGTTTGAAGCTAAGAAATGGTTGAGAAGAAATCAAATTTTTCGCACTTCTGCTGCTACAATCGCTTAACCAGAATGGCCTAGGGGAAAAATACACGTACCGTTGTAATCGGGCGAGTTTCTACTTTCAAATGCAATAGGAATTTTTGGGTTAGGTCAATCCGTTCGCGAGATATGACAGTTTGAATCTAAGAAATGGTTGAGAAGAGAACAAATTTTTCGCAATTCTGCTGCTCCAAACGCTTAACCAGAATGGCCTAGGGAAAAAATACGCATACCGTTGTAATCGGGCGAGCTTCTACTTTCAATTGCAATAGGAATTTTTGGATTAGGTGAATCCGTTCGCGAGATATGGGACTTTGAAGCTAAGAAGTGGTTGACAAGACAACAAATTTTCCGCACTTCTGCTGCTCCAATCGCTTATCCAGAATGGCCTAGGGGAAAAATACACGTACCGTTGTAATCGGGCGAGTTTCTACTTTCAGATGCAATAGGAATTTTTGGGTTAGGTCAATCCGTTGGCGAGATATGGGAGTTTGAAGCCAAGAAATGGTTGAGAAGGCAAAAAATTTTTCGCAATTCTGCTGCTTCAAACGCTTAACCAGAATGGCCTAGGGAAAAAATACACATACCGTTGTAATCGGGCGAGTTTCTAATTTCAGATGCAATCGGAATTTTTGGGTTAGGTCAATCCGTTCGCGACATATGGGAGTTTGAAGCTAAGAAATGGTTGAGAAGAAATCAAATTTTTCGCACTTCTGCTGCTACAATCGCTTAACCAGAATGGCCTAGGGGAAAAATACACGTACCGTTGTAATCGGGCGAGTTTCTACTTTCAAATGCAATAGGAATTTTTGGGTTAGGTCAATCCGTTCGCGAGATATGACAGTTTGAAGCTAAGAAATGGTTGAGAAGAGAACAAATTTTTCGCAATTCTGCTGCTTCAAACGCTTAACCAGAATGGCCTAGGGAAAAAATACGCATACCGTTGTAATCGGGCGAGCTTCTACTTTCAATTGCAATAGGAATTTTTGGATTAAGTGAATCCGTTCGCGAGATTTGGGACTTTGAAGCTAAGAAGTGGTTGACAAGACAACAAATTTTCCGCACTTCTGCTGCTCCAATCGCTTATCCAGAATGGCCTAGGGGAAAAATACACGTACCGTTGTAATCGGGCGAGTTTCTATTTTCAGATGCAATCGGAATTTTTGGGTTAGGTCAATCCGTTCGCGACATATAGGAGTTTGAAGCTAAGAAATGGTTGAGAAGGCATCAAATTTTTCGCACTTCTGCTGCTACAATCGCTTAACCAGAATGGCCTAGGGGAAAAATACACGTACCGTTGTAATCGGGCGAGTTTCTACTTTCAAATGCAATAGGAATTTTAGGGTTAGGTCAATACGTTCGCGAGATATGACAGTTTGAAGCTAAGAAATGGTTGAGAAGAGAACAAATTTTTCGCAATTCTGCTGCTCCAAACGCTTAACCAGACTGGCCTAGGGAAAAAATACGCATACCGTTGTAATCGGGCGAGCTTCTACTTTCAATTGCAATAGGAATTTTTGGGTTAGGTCAATCCGTTCGCGAGATATGGGACTTTGAAGCTAAGAAATGTTTGGGAAGGCAAAAAATTTTTCGCAATTCTGCTGCTCCAAACGCTTAACCAGAATGGCCTAGGGAAAAAATACACATACAGTTGTAATCGGGCGAGATTCTACTTTCAGATGCAATCGGAATTTTTGGGTTAGGTCAATCCGTTCGCGACATATGGGAGTTTGAAGCTAAGAAATGGTTGAGAAGAAATCAAATTTTTCGCACTTCTGCTGCTACAATCGCTTAACCAGAATGGCCTAGGGGAAAAATACACGTACCGTTGTAATCGGGCGAGTTTCTACTTTCAAATGCAATAGGAATTTTTGGGTTTGGTCAATCCGTTCGCGAGATATGACAGTTTGAAGCTAAGAAATGGTTGAGAAGAGAACAAATTTTTCGCAATTCTGCTGCTCCAAACGCTTAACCAGAATGGCCTAGGGAAAAAATACGCATACCGTTGTAATCGGGCGAGCTTCTACTTTCAATTGCAATAGGAATTTTTGGATTAGGTCAATCCGTTCGCGAGATATGGCAGTTCGAAGCTAAGAAATGGTTGAGAAGAGAACAAATTTTTCGCAATTCTGCTGCTCCAAACGCTTAACCAGAATGGCCTAGGGAAAAAATACACATACCGTTGTATTCGGGCGAGTTTCTACTTTCAGACACAACAGAAATTTTTGGGTTAGGTCAATCCGTTCGCGAGATATGGCAGTTCGAAGCTAAGAAATGGTTGAGAAGAGAACAAATTTTTCGCAATTCTGCTGCTCCAAACGCTTAACCAGAATGGCCTAGGGAAAAAATACGCATACCGTTGTAATCGGGCGGGCTTCTACTTTCAATTGCAATAGGAATTTTTGTGTTTGGTCAATCCGTTCGCGTGATGTGGGAGTTTGAAGCTAAGAAATGGTTGAGAAGACAACAAATTTTTCGAAATTCTGCTGCTCCAAACGCTTAACCAGAATGGTCCAGGGAAAAAATACACATACCGCTGTAATCGGGCGAGTTTCCACTTTCTAATGCAATAGGAATTTTTGGGTTAGTTCAATCCGTTCGCGAGAGATCAGAGATTGAAGCTAAGAAATGGTTGAGAAGAGAACAAATTTTTCGCAATTATGCAGCTCCAAACGCTTAACCAGAATGGCCTAGGGAAAAAATACGCATACCGTTACAATCGGGCGAGCTTCGACTTTCAGTTGCAATAGGAATTTTTGGATTAGGTCAATCCGTTCGCGAGATATGGGAGTTTGAAGACAAGAAATGTTTGGGAAGGCAAAAAATTTTTCGCAATTCTGCTGCTCCAAACGCTTAACCAGAATGGCCTAGGGAAAAATAACATACCGTTGTAATCGGGCGAGTTTCTACTTTCAGATGCAATAGGAATTTTTGGGTCAGGTCAATCCGTTCGCGACATATGGGAGTTTGAAGCTAAGAAATGGTTGAGAAGACATACAATTTTTCGCAATTCTGCTGCTCCAAACGCTTAACCAGAATGGTCCAGGGAAAAAATACACATACCGTTGTAATCGGGCGAGTGTCTACTTTCAAATGCAATAGGAATTTTTGGGTTAGGTTAATCCGTTCGCGACATATGGGAGTTTGAAGCTAAGACATGGTTGAGAAGACAACCAATTTTTCGCAATTCTGCTGCTTCAAACGCTTAACCAGAATGGCCTAGGGAAAAAATACATATACCGTTGTAATCGGGCGTGTTTCTACTTTCAGTTGCAATAGGAATTTTTGGGTTAGGTCAATCCGTTCGCGAGATATGGGACTTTGAAGCTGAGAAATGTTTGGGAAGGCAAAAAATTTTTCGCAATTCTGCTGCTCCAAACGCTTAACCAGAATAGCCTAGGGAAAAAATACACATACCGTTGTAATCGGGCGAGATTCTACTTTCAGATGCAATAGGAATTTTTGGGTTAGGTCAATCCGTTCGCGACATATGGCAGTTTGAAGCTAAGAAATGGTTGAGAAGACAACAAATTTTTCGTAATTCTGCTGCTCCAAACGCTTAACCAGAATGGCCTAGGGAAAAAATACACATACCGTTGTAATCGGGCGAGTTTCTACTTTCAGATGTAATAGGAATTTTTGGGTTAGGTCAATCCGTTCGCGACATATGGGAGTTTGAAGCTAAGAAATGGTTGAGAAGAGAACAAATTTTTCGCAATTCTGCTGCTCCAAACGCTTATCCAGAATGGCCAAGGGGAAAAATATACGTACCGTTATAATCGGGCGAGTTTCTACTTTCTAATGCAATAGGAATTTTTGGGTTAGTTCAATCCGTTCGCAAGATATCAGAGTTTGAAGCTAAGAAATGGTTGAGAACAGAACAAATTTTTCGCAATTCTGCAGCTCCAAACGCTTAACCAGAATGGCCTAGGGAAAAAATACGCATACCGTTACAATCGGGCGAGCTTCGACTTTCAGTTGCAATAGGAATTTTTGGATTTGGTCAATCCGTTCGCGAGATATGGGAGTTTAAAGCCAAGAAATGGTTGAGAAGGCAAAAAATTTTTCGCACTTCTGCTGCTCCAATCGCTTATCCAGAATGGCCTAGGGGAAAAATACACGTACCGTTGTAATCGGGCGAGTTTCTACTTTCAGATGCAATCGGAATTTTTGGGTTAGGTCAATCCGTTCGCGACATATAGGAGTTTGAAGCTAAGAAATGGTTGAGAAGACATCAAATTTTTCGCACTTCTGCTGCTACAATCGCTTAACCAGAATGGCCTAGGGGAAAAATACACGTACCTTTGTAATCGGGCGAGTTTCTACTTTCAAATGCAATAGGAATTTTTGGGTTAGGTCAATCCGTTCGCGAGATATGACAGTTTGAAGCTAAGAAATGGTTGAGAAGAGAACAAATTTTTCGCAATTCTGCTGCTCCAAACGCTTAACCAGAATGGCCTAGGGAAAAAATACGCATACCGTTGTAATCGGGCGAGCTTCTACTTTCAATTGCAATAGGAATTTTTGGATTAGGTCAATCCGTTCGCGAGATATGGCAGTTCGAAGCTAAGAAATGGTTGAGAAGAGAACAAATTTTTCGCACTTCTGCTGCTACAATCGCTTAACCAGAATGGCCTAGGGGAAAAATACACGTACCGTTGTAATCGGGCGAGTTTCTACTTTCAGATTCAATAGGAATTTTTGGGTTAGGTCAATCCGTTCGCGAGATATGACAGTTTGAAGCTAAGAAATGGTTGAGAAGAGAACAAATTTTTCGCAATTCTGCTGCTCCAAACGCTTAACCAGAATGGCCTAGGGAAAAAATACGCATACCGTTGTAATCGGGCGAGCTTCTTCTTTCAATTGCAATAGGAATTTTTGGATTAGGTGAATCCGTTCGCGAGATATGGGACTTTGAAGCTAAGAAGTGGTTGACAAGACAACAAATTTTCCGCACTTCTGCTGCTCCAATCGCTTATCCAGAATGGCCTAGGGGAAAAATACACGTACCGTTGTAATCGGGCGAGTTTCTACTTTCAGATGCAATCGGAATTTTTGGGTTAGGTCAATCCGTTCGCGACATATAGGAGTTTGAAGCTAAGAAATGGTTGAGAAGACATCAAATTTTTCGCACTTCTGCTGCTACAATCGCTTAACCAGAATGGCCTAGGGGAAAAATACACGTACCTTTGTAATCGGGCGAGTTTCTACTTTCAAATGCAATAGGAATTTTTGGGTTAGGTCAATCCGTTCGCGAGATATGACAGTTTGAAGCTAAGAAATGGTTGAGAAGAGAACAAATTTTTCGCAATTCTGCTGCTCCAAACGCTTAACCAGAATGGCCTAGGGAAAAAATACGCATACCGTTGTAATCGGGCGAGCTTCTACTTTCAATTGCAATAGGAATTTTTGGATTAGGTCAATCCGTTCGCGAGATATGGCAGTTCGAAGCTAAGAAATGGTTGAGAAGAGAACAAATTTTTCGCAATTCTGCTGCTCCAAACGCTTAACCAGAATGGCCTAGGGAAAAAATACACATACCGTTGTATTCGGGCGAGTTTCTACTTTCAGACACAACAGAAATTTTTGGGTTAGGTCAATCCGTTCGCGAGATATGGCAGTTCGAAGGTAAGAAATGGTTGAGAAGAGAACAAATTTTTCGCAATTCTGCTGCTCCAAACGCTTAACCAGAATGGCCTAGGGAAAAAATACGCATACCGTTGTAATCGGGCGGGCTTCTACTTTCAATTGCAATAGGAATTTTTGGATTAGGTCAATCCGTTCGCGAGATATGGGACTTTGAAGCTAAGAAATGGTTGACAAGACAACAAATTTTCCGCACTTCTGCTGCTCCAATCGCTTATCCAGAATGGCCTAGGGAAAAAATACACGTACCGTAGTAATCGGGCGAGTTTCTACTTTCAAATGCAATAAGAATTTTTGGGTTAGGTCAATCCGTTCGCGAGATATGGCAGTTCGAAGCTAAGAAATGGTTGAGAAGAGAACAAATTTTTCGCAATTCTGCTGCTCCAAACGCTTAACCAGAATGGCCTAGGGCAAAAATACACATACCGTTGTAATCGGGCGAGTATCTACTTTCAGATGCAATAGGAATTTTTGGATTAGGTCAATCCGTTCGCGAGATATGAGAGTTTGAAGCTAAGAAATGGTTGAGAAGAGAACAAATTTTTCGCATTTCTGCTGCTCCAAACGCTTATCCAGAATGGCCTAGGGGAAAAATATACGTACCGTTGTAATCGGGCGAGTTTCTACTTTCTAATGTAATAGGAATTTTTGGGTTAGTTCAATCCGTTCGCGAGATATGAGAGTTTGAAGCTAAGAAATGGTTGAGAAGAGAACAAATTTTTCGCAATTCTGCTGCTCCAAACGCTTAACCAGAATGGCCTAGGGAAAAAATACGCATGCCGTTGTAATCGGGCGAGCTTCTACTTTCAATTGCAATAGGAATTTTTGGGTTAGGTCAATCCGTTCGCGAGATATGGGACTTTGAAGCTAAGAAATGTTAGGGAAGGCAAAAAATTTTTCGCAATTCGGCTGCTCCAAACGCTTAACCAGAATGGCCTAGGGAAAAAATACACATACAGTTGTAATCGGGCGAGATTCAACTTTCAGATGCAACAGGAATTTTTGGGTTAGGTCAATCCGTTCGCGAGATATGGTAGTTTGAAGCTAAGAAATTGTTGAGAAGAGAACAAATTTTTCGCAATTCTGCTTCTCCAGACGCTTAACCAGAATGGCCTAGGGAAAAAATACACATACCGTTGTAATCGGGCGAGTTTCTACTTTCAGATGCAATCGGAATTTTTGGGTTAGGTCAATCCGTTCGCGACATATGGGAGTTTGAAGCTAAGAAATGGTTGAGAAGAAATCAAATTTTTCGCACTTCTGCTGCTACAATCGCTTAACCAGAATGGCCTAGGGGAAAAATACACGTACCGTTGTAATCGGGCGAGTTTCTACTATCAAATGCAATAGGAATTTTTGGGTTAGGTCAATCCGTTCGGGAGATATGACAGTTTGAAGCTAAGAAATGGTTGAGAAGAGAACAAATTTTTCGCAATTCTGCTGCTCCAAACGCTTAACCAGAATGGCCTAGGGAAAAAATACGCATACCGTTGTAATCGGGCGAGCTTCTTCTTTCAATTGCAATAGGAATTTTTGGATTAGGTGAATCCGTTCGCGAGATATGGGACTTTGAAGCTAAGAAGTGGTTGACAAGACAACAAATTTTCCGCACTTCTGCTGCTCCAATCGCTTAACCAGAATGGCCTAGGGGAAAAATACACGTACCGTTGTAATCGGGCGAGTTTCTACTTTCAGATGCAATCGGAATTTTTGGGTTAGGTCAATCCATTCGCGACATATAGGAGTTTGAAGCTAAGAAATGGTTGAGAAGACATCAAATTTTTCGCACTTCTGCTGCTACAATCGCTTAACCAGAATGGCCTAGGGGAAAAATACACGTACCGTTGTAATCGGGCGAATTTCTACTTTCAAATGCAATAGGAATTTTTGGGTTAGGTCAATCCGTTCGCGAGATATGACAGTTTGAAGCTAAGAAATGGTTGAGAAGAGAACAAATTTTTCGCAATTCTGCTGCTCCAAACGCTTAACCAGAATGGCCTAGGGAAAAAATACGCATACCGTTGTAATCGGGCGAGCTTCTACTTTCAATTGCAATAGGAATTTTTGGATTAGGTCAATCCGTTCGCGAGATATGGCAGTTCGAAGCTAAGAAATGGTTGAGAAGAGAACAAATTTTTCGCAATTCTGCTGCTCCAAACGCTTAACCAGAATGGCCTAGGGAAAAAACACACATACCGTTGTATTCGGGCGAGTTTCAACTTTCAGACACAACAGAAATTTTTGGGTTAGGTCAATCCGTTCGCGAGATATGGCAGTTCGAAGCTAAGAAATGGTTGAGAAGAGAACAAATTTTTCGCAATTCTGCTGCTCCAAACGCTTAACCAGAATGGCCTAGGGAATAAATACGCATACCGTTGTAATCGGGCGGGCTTCTACTTTCAATTGCAATAGGAATTTTTGGATTAGGTCAATCCGTTCGCGAGATATGGGACTTTGAATCTAAGAAATGGTTGACAAGACAACAAATTTTCCGCAATTCTGCTGCTCCAATCGCTTATCCAGAATGGCCTAGGGAAAAAATACACGTACCGTTGTAATCGGGCGAGTTTCTACTTTCAAATGCAATAAGAATTTTTGGGTTAGGTCAATCCGTTCGCGAGATATGGCAGTTCGAAGCTAAGAAATGGTTGAGAAGAGAACAAATTTTTCGCATTTCTGCTGCTCCAAACGCTTATCCAGAATGGCCTAGGGGAAAAATATACGTACCGTTGTAATCGGGCGAGTTTCTACTTTCTAATGTAATAGGAATTTTTGGGTTAGTTCAATCCGTTCGCGAGATATGAGAGTTTGAAGCTAAGAAATGGTTGAGAAGAGAACAAATTTTTCGCAATTCTGCTGCTCCAAACGCTTAACCAGAATGGCCTAGGGAAAAAATACGCATGCCGTTGTAATCGGGCGAGCTTCTACTTTCAATTGCAATAGGAATTTTTGGGTTAGGTCAATCCGTTCGCGAGATATGGGACTTTGAAGCTAAGAAATGTTAGGGAAGGCAAAAAATTTTTTGCAATTCTGCTGCTCCAAACGCTTAACCAGAATGGCCTAGGGAAAAAATACACATACCGTTGTAATCGGGCGAGTTTCTACTTTCAGATTCAATAGGAATTTTTGGGTTAGGTCAATCCGTTCGCGAGATATGGGAGTTTGAAGCCAAGAAATGGTTGAGAAGGCAAAAAATTTTTCGCAATTCTGCTGCTTCAAACGCTTAACCAGAATGGCCTAGGGAAAAAATACACATACCGTTGTAATCGGGCGAGTTTCTACTTTCAGATGCAATCGGAATTTTTGGGTTAGGTCAATCCGTTCGCGACATATGGGAGTTTGAAGCTAAGAAATGGTTGAGAAGAAATCAAATTTTTCGCTCTTCTGCTGCTACAATCGCTTAACCAGAATGGCCTAGGGGAAAAATACACGTACCGTTGTAATCGGGCGAGTTTCTACTTTCAAATGCAATAGGAATTTTTGGGTTACGTCAATCCGTTCGCGAGATATGACAGTTTGAAGCTAAGAAATGGTTGAGAAGAGAACAAATTTTTCGCAATTCTGCTGCTCCAAACGCTTAACCAGAATGGCCTAGGGAAAAAATACGCATATCGTTGTAATCGGGCGAGCTTCTTCTTTCAATTGCAATAGGAATTTTTGGATTAGGTGAATCCGTTCGCGAGATATGGGACTTTGAAGCTAAGAAGTGGTTGACAAGACAACAAATTTTCCGCACTTCTGCTGCTCCAATCGCTTATCCAGAATGGCCTAGGGGAAAAATACACGTACCGTTGTAATCGGGCGAGTTTCTACTTTCAGGTGCAATCGGAATTTTTGGGTTAGGTCAATCCGTTCGCGACATATAGGAGTTTGAAGCTAAGAAATGGTTGAGAAGACATCAAATTTTTCGCACTTCTGCTGCTACAATCGCTTAACCAGAATGGCCTAGGGGAAAAATACACGTACCGTTGTAATCGGGCGAGTTTCTACTTTCAAATGCAATAGGAATTTTTGGGTTAGGTCAATCCGTTCGCGAGATATGACAGTTTGAAGCTAAGAAATGGTTGAGAAGAGAACAAATTTTTCGCAATTCTGCTGCTCCAAACGCTTAACCAGAATGGCCTAGGGAAAAAATACGCATACCGTTGTAATCGGGCGAGCTTCTACTTTCAATTGCAATAGGAATTTTTGGATTAGGTCAATCCGTTCGCGAGATATGGCAGTTCGAAGCTAAGAAATGGTTGAGAAGAGAACAAATTTTTCGCAATTCTGCTGCTCGAAACGCTTAACCAGAATGGCCTAGGGAAAAAATACACACACCGTTGTATTCGGGAGAGTTTCTACTTTCAGACACAACAGAAATTTTTGGGTTAGGTCAATCCGTTCGCGAGATATGGCAGTTCGAAGCTAAGAAATGGTTGAGAAGAGAACAAATTTTTCGCAATTCTGCTGCTCCAAACGCTTAACCAGAATGGCCTAGGGAAAAAATACGCATACCGTTGTAAACGGGCGGGCTTCTACTTTCAATTGCAATAGGAATTTTTGGATTAGGTCAATCCGTTCGCGAGATATGGGACTTTGAAGCTAAGAAATGGTAGACAAGACAACAAATTTTCCGCACTTCTGCTGCTCCAATCGCTTATCCAGAATGGCCTAGGGAAAAAATACACGTACCGTTGTAATCGGGCGAGTTTCTACTTTCAAATGCAATAAGAATTTTTGGGTTAGGTCAATCCGTTCGCGAGACATGGCAGTTCCAAGCTAAGAAATGGTTGAGAAGAGAACAAATTTTTCGCAATTCTGCTGCTCCAAACGCTTAACCAGAATGGCCTAGGGAAAAAATACACATACCGTTGTAATCGGGCGAGTATCTACTTTCAGATGCAATAGGAATTTTTGGATTAGGTCAATCCGTTCGCGAGATATGAGAGTTTGAAGCTAAGAAATGGTTGAGATGAGAAGAAATTTTTCGCATTTCTGCTGCTCCAAACGCTTATCCAGAATGGCCTAGGGGAAAAATATACGTACCGTTGTAATCGGGCGAGTTTCTACTTTCTAATGTAATAGGAATTTTTGGGTTAGTTCAATCCGTTCGCGAGATATGAGAGTTTGAAGCTAAGAAATGGTTGAGAAGAGAACAAATTTTTCGCAATTCTGCTGCTCCAAACGCTTAACCAGAATGGCCTAGGGAAAAAATACACATACAGTTGTAATCGGGCGAGATTCTACTTTCAGATGCAACAGGAATTTTTGGGTTAGGTCAATCCGTTCGCGAGATATGGTAGTTTGAAGCTAAGAAATGGTTGAGAAGAGAACAAATTTTTCGCAATTCTGCTGCTCCAGACGCTTAACCAGAATGGCCTAGGGAAAAAATACACATACCGTTGTAATCGGGCGAGCTTCTACTTTCAGATTCAATAGGAATTTTTGGGTTAGGTCAATCCGTTCGCGAGATATGGGAGTTTGAAGCCAAGAAATGGTTGAGAAGGCAAAAAATTTTTCGCAATTCTGCTGCTTCAAACGCTTAAACAGAATGGCCTAGGGAAAAAATACACATACCGTTGTAATCGGGCGAGTTTCTACTTTCAGATGCAATCGGAATTTTTGGGTTAGGTCAATCCGTTCGCGACATATGGGAGTTTGAAGCTAAGAAATGGTTGAGAAGAAATCAAATTTTTCGCACTTCTGCTGCTACAATCGCTTAACCAGAATGGCCTAGGGGAAAAATACACGTACCGTTGTAATCGGGCGAGTTTCTACTTTCAAATGCAATAGGAATTTTTGGGTTTGGTCAATCCGTTCGCGAGATATGACAGTTTGAAGCTAAGAAATGGTTGAGAAGAGAACAAATTTTTCGCAATTCTGCTGCTCCAAACGCTTAACCAGAATGGCCTAGGGAAAAAATACGCATACCGTTGTAATCGGGCGAGCTTCTACTTTCAATTGCAATAGGAATTTTTGGATTAGGTCAATCCGTTCGCGAGATATGGCAGTTCGAAGCTAAGAAATGGTTGAGAAGAGAACAAATTTTTCGCAATTCTGCTGCTCCAAACGCTTAACCAGAATGGCCTAGGGAAAAAATACACATACCGTTGTATTCGGGCGAGTTTCTACTTTCAGACACAACAGAAATTTTTGGGTTAGGTCAATCCGTTCGCGAGATATGGCAGTTCGAAGCTAAGAAATGGTTGACAAGAGAACAAATTTTTCGCAATTCTGCTGCTCCAAACGCTTAACCAGAATGGCCTAGGGAAAAAATACGCATACCGTTGTAATCGGGCGGGCTTCTACTTTCAATTGCAATAGGAATTTTTGGATTAGGTCAATCCGTTCGCGAGATGTGGGACTTTGAAGCTAAGAAATGGTTGACAAGACAACAAATTTTCCGCACTTCTGCTGCTCCAATCGCTTATCCAGAATGGCCTAGGGAAAAAATACACGTACCGTTGTAATCGGGCGAGTTTCTACTTTCAAATGCAATATGAATTTTTGGGTTAGGTCAATCCGTTCGCGAGATATGGCAGTTCGAAGCTAAGAAATGGTTGAGAAGAGAACAAATTTTTCGCAATTCTGCTGCTCCAAACGCTTAACCAGAATGGCCTAGGGACAAAATACACATACCGTTGTAATCGGGCGAGTATCTACTTTCAGATGCAATAGGAATTTTTGGATTAGGTCAATCCGTTCGCGAGATATGAGAGTTTGAAGCTAAGAAATGGTTGAGAAGAGAACAAATTTTTCGCACTTCTGCTGCTCCAAACGCTTATCCAGAATGGCCTAGGGGAAAAATATAGGTACCGTTGTAATCGGGCGAGTTTCTACTTTCTAATGAAATAGGAATTTTTGGGTTAGTTCAATCCGTTCGCGAGATATGAGAGTTTGAAGCTAAGAAATGGTTGAGAAGAGAACAAATTTTTCGCAATTCTGCTGCTCCAAACGCTTAACCAGAATGGCCTAGGGATTAAATACGCATACCGTTGTAATCGGGCGAGCTTCTACTTTCAATTGCAACAGGAATTTTTGGGTTAGGTCAATCCGTTCGCGAGATATGGGACTTTGAAGCTAAGAAATGTTTGGGAAGGCAAAAAATTTTTCGCAATTCTGCTGCTCCAAACGCTTAACCAGAATGGCCTAGGGAAAAAATACACATACAGTTGTAATCGGGCGAGATTCTACTTTCAGATGCAACAGGAATTTTTGGGTTAGGTCAATCCGTTCGCGAGATATGGTAGTTTGAAGCTAAGAAATGGTTGAGAAGAGAACAAATTTTTCGCAATTCTGCTGCTCCAGACGCTTAACCAGAATGGCCTAGGGAAAAAATACACATACCGTTGTAATCGGGCGAGTTTCTACTTTCAGATTCAATAGGAATTTTTGGGTTAGGTCAATCCGTTCGCGAGATATGGGAGTTTGAAGCCAAGAAATGGTTGAGAAGGCAAAAAATTTTTCGCAATTCTGCTGCTTCAAACGCTTAACCAGAATGGCCTAGGGAAAAAATACACATACCATTGTAATCGGGCGAGTTTCTACTTTCAGATGCAATCGGAATTTTTGGGTTAGGTCAATCCGTTCGCGACATATGGGAGTTTGAAGCTAAGAAATGGTTGAGAAGAAATCAAATTTTTCGCAATTCTGCTGCTACAATCGCTTAACCAGAATGGCCTAGGGGAAAAATACACGTACCGTTGTAATCGGGCGAGTTTCTACTTTCAAATGCAATAGGAATTTTTGGGTTAGGTCAATCCGTTCGCGAGATATGACAGTTTGAATCTAAGAAATGGTTGAGAAGAGAACAAATTTTTCGCAATTCTGCTGCTCCAAACGCTTAACCAGAATGGCCTAGGGAAAAAATACGCATACCGTTGTAATCGGGCGAGCTTCTACTTTCAATTGCAATAGGAATTTTTGGATTAGGTGAATCCGTTCGCGAGATATGGGACTTTGAAGCTAAGAAGTGGTTGACAAGACAACAAATTTTCCGCACTTCTGCTGCTCCAATCGCTTATCCAGAATGGCCTAGGGGAAAAATACACGTACCGTTGTAATCGGGCGAGTTTCTACTTTCAGATGCAATAGGAATTTTTGGGTTAGGTCAATCCGTTGGCGAGATATGGGAGTTTGAAGCCAAGAAATGGTTGAGAAGGCAAAAAATTTTTCGCAATTCTGCTGCTTCAAACGCTTAACCAGAATGGCCTAGGGAAAAAATACACATACCGTTGTAATCGGGCGAGTTTCTAATTTCAGATGCAATCGGAATTTTTGGGTTAGGTCAATCCGTTCGCGACATATGGGAGTTTGAAGCTAAGAAATGGTTGAGAAGAAATCAAATTTTTCGCACTTCTGCTGCTACAATCGCTTAACCAGAATGGCCTAGGGGAAAAATACACGTACCGTTGTAATCGGGCGAGTTTCTACTTTCAAATGCAATAGGAATTTTTGGGTTAGGTCAATCCGTTCGCGAGATATGACAGTTTGAAGCTAAGAAATGGTTGAGAAGAGAACAAATTTTTCGCAATTCTGCTGCTTCAAACGCTTAACCAGAATGGCCTAGGGAAAAAATACGCATACCGTTGTAATCGGGCGAGCTTCTACTTTCAATTGCAATAGGAATTTTTGGATTAACTGAATCCGTTCGCGAGATTTGGGACTTTGAAGCTAAGAAGTGGTTGACAAGACAACAAATTTTCCGCACTTCTGCCGCTCCAATCGCTTATCCAGAATGGCCTAGGGGAAAAATACACGTACCGTTGTAATCGGGCGAGTTTCTATTTTCAGATGCAATCGGAATTTTTGGGTTAGGTCAATCCGTTCGCGACATATAGGGGTTTGAAGCTAAGAAATGGTTGAGAAGACATCAAATTTTTCGCACTTCTGCTGCCACAATCGCTTAACCAGAATGGCCTAGGGGAAAAATACACGTACCGTTGTAATCGGACGAGTTTCTACTTTCAAATGCAATAGGAATTTTTGGGTTAGGTCAATCCGTTCGCGAGATATGACAGTTTGAAGCTAAGAAATGGTTGAGAAGAGAACAAATTTTTCCCAATTCTGCTGCTCCAAACGCTTAACCAGAATGGCCTAGGGAAAAAATACGCATACCGTTGTAATCGGGCGAGCTTCTACTTTCAATTGCAATAGGAATTTTTGGATTAGGTCAATCCGTTCGCGAGATATGGCAGTTCGAAGCTAAGAAATGGTTGAGAAGAGAACAAATTTTTCGCAATTCTGCTGCTCCAAACGCTTAACCAGAATGGCCTAGGGAAAAAATACACATACCGTTGTATTCGGGCGAGTTTCTACTTTCAGACACAACAGAAATTTTTGGGTTAGGTCAATCCGTTCGCGAGATATGGCAGTTCGAAGCTAAGAAATGGTTGAGAAGAGAACAAATTTTTCGCAATTCTGCTGCTCCAAACGCTTAACCAGAATGGCCTAGGGAAAAAATACACATACCGTTGTAATCGGGCGGGCTTCTACTTTCAATAGCAATAGGAATTTTTGGATTGGGTCAATCCGTTCGCGAGATATGGGACTTTGAAGCTAAGAAATGGTTGACAAGACAACAAATTTTCCGCACTTCTGCTGCTCCAATCGCTTATCCAGAATGGCCTAGGGGAAAAATACAAGTACCGTTGTAATCGGGCGAGTTTCTACTTTCAGATGCAATAGGAATTTTTGGGTTAGGTCAATCCGTTCGCGAGATATGGGAGTTTGAAGCCAAGAAATGGTTGAGAAGGCAAAAAATTTTTCGCAATTCTGCTGCTTCAAACGCTTAACCAGAATGGCCTAGGGAAAAAATACACATACCGTTGTAATCGGGCGAGTTTCTACTTTCAGATGCAATCGGAATTTTTGGGTTAGGTCAATCCGTTCGCGACATATGGGAGTTTGAAGCTAAGAAATGGTTGAGAAGAAATCAAATTTTTCGCACTTCTGCTGCTACAATCGCTTAACCAGAATGGCCTAGGGGAAAAATACACGTACCGTTGTAATCGGGCGAGTTTCTACTTTCAAATGCAATAGGAATTTTTGGGTTAGGTCAATCCGTTCGCGAGATATGACAGTTTGAAGCTAAGAAATGGTTGAGAAGAGAACAAATTTTTCGCAATTCTGCTGCTTCAAACGCTTAACCAGAATGGCCTAGGGAAAAAATACGCATACCGTTGTAATCGGGCGAGCTTCTACTTTCAATTGCAATAGGAATTTTTGGATTAAGTGAATCCGTTCGCGAGATTTGGGACTTTGAAGCTAAGAAGTGGTTGACAAGACAACAAATTTTCCGCACTTCTGCTGCTCCAATCGCTTATCCAGAATGGCCTAGGGGAAAAATACACGTACCGTTGTAATCGGGCGAGTTTCTATTTTCAGATGCAATCGGAATTTTTGGGTTAGGTCAATCCGTTCGCGACATATAGGAGTTTGAAGCTAAGAAATGGTTGAGAAGGCATCAAATTTTTCGCACTTCTGCTGCTACAATCGCTTAACCAGAATGGCCTAGGGGAAAAATACACGTACCGTTGTAATCGGGCGAGTTTCTACTTTCAAATGCAATAGGAATTTTAGGGTTAGGTCAATACGTTCGCGAGATATGACAGTTTGAAGCTAAGAAATGGTTGAGAAGAGAACAAATTTTTCGCAATTCTGCTGCTCCAAACGCTTAACCAGACTGGCCTAGGGAAAAAATACGCATACCGTTGTAATCGGGCGAGCTTCTACTTTCAGATGCAACAGGAATTTTTGGGTTAGGTCAATCCGTTCGCGAGATATGGGAGTTTGAAGCCAAGAAATGGTTGAGAAGGCAAAAAATTTTTCGCAATTCTGCTGCTTCAAACGCTTAACCAGAATGGCCTAGGGAAAAAATACACATACCGTTGTAATCGGGCGAGTTTCTACTTTCAGATGCAATCGGAATTTTTGGGTTAGGTCAATCCGTTCGCGACATATGGGAGTTTGAAGCTAAGAAATGGTTGAGAAGAAATCAAATTTTTCGCACTTCTGCTGCTACAATCGCTTAACCAGAATGGCCTAGGGGAAAAATACACGTACCGTTGTAATCGGGCGAGTTTCTACTTTCAAATGCAATAGGAATTTTTGGGTTTGGTCAATCCGTTCGCGAGATATGACAGTTTGAAGCTAAGAAATGGTTGAGAAGAGAACAAATTTTTCGCAATTCTGCTGCTCCAAACGCTTAACCAGAATGGCCTAGGGAAAAAATACGCATACCGTTGTAATCGGGCGAGCTTCTACTTTCAATTGCAATAGGAATTTTTGGATTAGGTCAATCCGTTCGCGAGATATGGCAGTTCGAAGCTAAGAAATGGTTGAGAAGAGAACAAATTTTTCGCAATTCTGCTGCTCCAAACGCTTAACCAGAATGGCCTAGGGAAAAAATACACATACCGTTGTATTCGGGCGAGTTTCTACTTTCAGACACAACAGAAATTTTTGGGTTAGGTCAATCCGTTCGCGAGATATGGCAGTTCGAAGCTAAGAAATGGTTGAGAAGAGAACAAATTTTTCGCAATTCTGCTGCTCCAAACGCTTAACCAGAATGGCCTAGGGAAAAAATACGCATACCGTTGTAATCGGGCGGGCTTCTACTTTCAATTGCAATAGGAATTTTTGTGTTTGGTCAATCCGTTCGCGTGATGTGGGAGTTTGAAGCTAAGAAATGGTTGAGAAGACAACAAATTTTTCGAAATTCTGCTGCTCCAAACGCTTAACCAGAATGGTCCAGGGAAAAAATACACATACCGCTGTAATCGGGCGAGTTTCCACTTTCTAATGCAATAGGAATTTTTGGGTTAGTTCAATCCGTTCGCGAGAGATCAGAGATTGAAGCTAAGAAATGGTTGAGAAGAGAACAAATTTTTCGCAATTATGCAGCTCCAAACGCTTAACCAGAATGGCCTAGGGAAAAAATACGCATACCGTTACAATCGGGCGTGCTTCGACTTTCAGTTGCAATAGGAATTTTTGGATTAGGTCAATCCGTTCGCGAGATATGGGAGTTTGAAGACAAGAAATGTTTGGGAAGGCAAAAAATTTTTCGCAATTCTGCTGCTCCAAACGCTTAACCAGAATGGCCTAGGGAAAAATAACATACCGTTGTAATCGGGCGAGTTTCTACTTTCAGATGCAATAGGAATTTTTGGGTCAGGTCAATCCGTTCGCGACATATGGGAGTTTGAAGCTAAGAAATGGTTGAGAAGACATACAATTTTTCGCAATTCTGCTGCTCCAAACGCTTAACCAGAATGGTCCAGGGAAAAAATACACATACCGTTGTAATCGGGCGAGTGTCTACTTTCAAATGCAATAGGAATTTTTGGGTTAGGTTAATCCGTTCGCGACATATGGGAGTTTGAAGCTAAGACATGGTTGAGAAGACAACCAATTTTTCGCAATTCTGCTGCTTCAAACGCTTAACCAGAATGGCCTAGGGAAAAAATACATATACCGTTGTAATCGGGCGTGTTTCTACTTTCAGTTGCAATAGGAATTTTTGGGTTAGGTCAATCCGTTCGCGAGATATGGGACTTTGAAGCTGAGAAATGTTTGGGAAGGCAAAAAATTTTTCGCAATTCTGCTGCTCCAAACGCTTAACCAGAATAGCCTAGGGAAAAAATACACATACCGTTGTAATCGGGCGAGATTCTACTTTCAGATGCAATAGGAATTTTTGGGTTAGGTCAATCCGTTCGCGACATATGGCAGTTTGAAGCTAAGAAATGGTTGAGAAGACAACAAATTTTTCGTAATTCTGCTGCTCCAAACGCTTAACCAGAATGGCCTAGGGAAAAAATACACATACCGTTGTAATCGGGCGAGTTTCTACTTTCAGATGTAATAGGAATTTTTGGGTTAGGTCAATCCGTTCGCGACATATGGGAGTTTGAAGCTAAGAAATGGTTGAGAAGAGAACAAATTTTTCGCAATTCTGCTGCTCCAAACGCTTATCCAGAATGGCCAAGGGGAAAAATATACGTACCGTTATAATCGGGCGAGTTTCTACTTTCTAATGCAATAGGAATTTTTGGGTTAGTTCAATCCGTTCGCAAGATATCAGAGTTTGAAGCTAAGAAATGGTTGAGAACAGAACAAATTTTTCGCAATTCTGCAGCTCCAAACGCTTAACCAGAATGGCCTAGGGAAAAAATACGCATACCGTTACAATCGGGCGAGCTTCGACTTTCAGTTGCAATAGGAATTTTTGGATTTGGTCAATCCGTTCGCGAGATATGGGAGTTTAAAGCCAAGAAATGGTTGAGAAGGCAAAAAATTTTTCGCAATTCTGCTGCTTCAAACGCTTAACCAGAATGGCCTAGGGAAAAAATACGCATACCGTTGTAATCGGGCGAGTTTCTACTTTCAGTTACAATAGGAATTTTTGGATTAAGCCAATCCGTTCGCGAGATATGGGACTTTGAAGCTAAGAAATGGTTGACAAGACAACAAATTTTCCGCACTTCTGCTGCTCCAATCGCTTATCCAGAATGGCCTAGGCGAAAAATACACGTACCGTTGTAATCGGGAGAGTTTCTACTTTCAAATGCAATAAGAATTTTTGGGTTAGGTCAATCCGTTCGCGAGATATGGCAGTTCGAAGCTAAGAAATGGTTGAGAAGAGAACAAATTTTTCGCAATTCTGCTGCTCCAAACGCTTAACCAGAATGGCCTAGGGAAAAAATACACATACCGTTGTAATCGGGCGAGTTTCTACTTTCAGACACAACAGAAATTTTTGGGTTAGGTCAATCCGTTCGCGAGATATGGGAGTTTAAAGCCAAGAAATGGTTGAGAAGGCAAAAAATTTTTCGCAATTCTGCTGCTTCTAACGCTTAACCAGAATGGCCTAGGGAAAAAATACATATACCGTTGTAATCGGGCGTGTTTCTACTTTCAGTTGCAATAGGAATTTTTGGGTTAGGTCAATCCGTTCGCGAGATATGGGACTTTGAAGCTAAGAAATGGTTGACAAGACAACAAATTTTCCGCACTTCTGCTGCTCCAATCGCTTATCCAGAATGGCCTAGGGGAAAAATACACGCACCGTTGTAATCGGGCGAGTTTCTACTTTCAAATGCAATAGGAATTTTTGGGGTAGGTCAATCCGTTCGCGAGATATGGTAGTTTGCAGCTAAGAAATGGTTGAGAAGAGAACAAATTTTTCGCAATTCTGCTGCTCCAAACGCTTATCCAGAATGGCCTGGGGGAAAAATATACGTACCGTTGTAATCGGGCGAGTTTCTACTTTCTAATGCAATAGGAATTTTTGGGTTATTTCAATCCGTTCGCGAGATATGAGAGTTTGAAGCTAAGAAATGGTTGAGAAGAGAACAAATTTTTCGCAATTCTGTTGCTCCAAACGCTTAACCAGAATGGCCTAGGGAAAAAATACGCATACCGTTGTAATCGGGCGAGTTTCTACTTTCAGTTACAATAGGAATTTTTGGATTAAGTCAATCCGTTCGCGAGATATGGGACTTTGAAGCTAACAAATGGTTGACAAGACAACAAATTTTCTGCACTTCTGCTGCTCCAATCGCTTATCCAGAATGGCCTAGGGGAAAAATACACGTACCGTTGTAATCGGGCGAGTTTCTACTTTCAAATGCAATAGGAATTTTTGGGTTAGGTCAATCCGTTCGCGAGATATGGTAGTTTGAAGCTAAGAAATGGTTGAGAAGAGAACAAATTTTTCGCAATTCTGCTGCTCCAGACGCTTAACCAGAATGGCCTAGGGAAAAAATACACATACCGTTGTAATCGGGCGAGTTTCTACTTTCAGATTCAATAGGAATTTTTGGGTTAGGTCAATCCGTTCGCGAGATATGGGAGGTTGAAGCCAAGAAATGGTTGAGAAGGCAAAAAATGTTTCGCAATTCTGCTGCTCCAAACGCTTAACCAGAATGGCCTAGGGAAAAAATATACATACCGTTGTAATCGGGCGAGCTTCTACTTTCAGTTGCAATAGGAATTTTTGGATTAGGTCAATCCGTTCGCGAGATATGGGAGTTTGAACCCAAGAAATGGTTGAGAAGGCAAAAAATTTTTCGCAATTCTGCTCCTTCAAACGCTTAACCAGAATGGCCTAGGGAGAAAATACACATACCTTTGTAATCGGGCGAGTTTCTACTTTCAGATGCAATAGGAATTTTTGGGTTAGGTCAATCCGTTCGCGACATATGGGAGTTTGAAGCTAAGAAATGGTTGAGAAGAGAACAAATTTTTGGCAATTCTGCTGCTCCAAACGCTTAACCAGAATGGCCTAGGGAAAAAATACACATACCGTTGTAATCGGGCGAGTTTCTACTTTCAGATGCAATGGGAATTTTTGGGTTAGGTCAATCCGTTCGCGAGATATGGGAGTTTGAAGACAAGAAATGGTTGACAAGACAACAAATTTTCTGCACTTCTGCTGCTCCAAACGCTTAATCAGAATGGCCTAGGGGAAAAATACGCATACAGTTTTAATCGGGCGAGTTTCTACTTTCAGACGCAGCAGGAATTTTTGTGTTTGGTCAATCCGTTCGCGTGATGTGGGAGTTTGAAGCTAAGAAATGGTTGAGAAGACAACAAATTTTTCGCAATTCTGCTGCTCCAAACGCTTAACCAGAATGGTCCAGGGAAAAAATACACATACCGTTGTAATCGGGCGAGATTCTACTTTCAGTTGCAATAGGAATTTTTGGGTTAGGTCAATCCGTTCGCGACATATGGCAGTTTGAAGCTAAGAAATGGTTGAGAAGACAACAAATTTTTAGTAATTCTGCTGCTCCAAACGCTTAACCAGAATGGCCTAGGGAAAAAATACACATACCGTTGTAATCGGGCGAGATTCTACTTTCAGATGCAATAGGAATTTTTGGGTTAGGTCAATCCGTTCGCGACATATGGCAGTTTGAAGCTAAGAAATGGTTGAGAAGACAACAAATTTTTAGTAATTCTGCTGCTCCAAACGCTTAACCAGAATGGCCTAGGGAAAAAATACACATACCGTTGTAATCGGGCGAGTTTCTACTTTCAGATGCAATAGGAATTTTTGGGTTAGGTCAATCCGTTCGCGACATATGGGAGTTTGAAGCTAAGAAATGGTTGAGAAGACAACAATTTTTTCGCAATTCTGCTGCTCCAAACGCTTAACCAGAATGGTCCAGGGAAAAAATACACATACCGTTGTAATCGGGCGAGTTTCCACTTTCTAATGCATTATTTATTTTTGGGTTAGTTCAATCCGTTCGCGAGATATCAGAGTTCGAAGCTGAGAAATGGTTGAGAAGAGAACAAATTTTTCGCAATTCTGCAGCTCCAAACGCTTAACCAGAATGGCCTAGGGAAAAAATACGCATACCGTTACAATCGGGCGAGCTTCGACTTTCAGTTGCAATAGGAATTTTTGGATTTGGTCAATCCGTTCGCGAGATATGGGAGTTTAAAGCCAAGAAATGGTTGAGAAGGCAAAAAATTTTTCGCAATTCCGCTGCTTCAAACGCTTAACCAGAATGGCCTAGGGAAAAAGTACGCATACCGTTGTAATCGGGCGAGATTCTACTTTCAGTTGCAATAGGAATTTTTGGATTAAGCCAATCCGTTCGCGAGATATGGGACTTTGAAGCTAAGAAATGGTTGAAAAGACAACAAATTTTCGGCACTTCTGCTGCTCCAATCGCTTATTCAGAATGGCCTAGGGGAAAAATACACGTACCGTTGTAATCGGGCGAGTTTCTACTTTCAAATGCAATAGGAATTTTTGGGTTAGGTCAATCCGTTCGCGAGATATGGGATTTTAAAGCCAAGAAATGGTTGAGAACGCATAAAATTTTTCGCAATTCTGCTGCTTCAAGCGCTTAACCAGAATGGCATAGGAAAAAAATACATATACCGTTGTAATCGGGCGTGTTTCTATAATACTTTCAGTTGCAATAGGAATTTTTGGGTTAGGTCAATCCGTTCGCGACATATGGGAGTTTGAAGCCAAGAAATGGTTGAGAAGGCAACAAATTTTTCGCAATTCTGCTGCTCCAAACGCTTAACCAGAATGGCCTAGGGGAAAAATACACATACCGTTGTAATCGGGCGAGTCTCTACTTTCTAATGCAATAGGAATTTTTGGGTTAGTTCAATCTGTTCGCGAGATATGAGAGTTTGAAGCTAAGAAATGGTTGTGAAGAGAACAAATTTTTCGCAATACTGCTGCTCCAAACGCTTAACCAGAATGGCCTAGGGAAAAAATACGCATACCGTTGTAATCGGGCGAGTTTCTACTTTCAGTTACAATAGGAATTATTGGATTAAGCCAATCCGTTCGCGAGATATGGGACTTTGAAGCTAAGAAATGGTTGAAAAGACAACAAATTTTCCGCACTTCTGCTGCTCCAATCGCATATCCAGAATGGCCTAGGGGAAAAATACACGTACCGTTGTAATCGGGCGAGTTTCTACTTTCAAATGCAATAGGAATTTTTGGGTTAGGTCAATCCGTTCGCGACATATGGCAGTTTGAAGCTAAGAAATGGTTGAGAAGACAACAAATTTTTCGTAATTCTGCTGCTCCAAACGCTTAACCAGAATGGCCTAGGGAAAAAATACACATACCGTTGTAATCGGGCGAGTTTCTACTTTCAGATGTAATAGGAATTTTTGGGTTAGGTCAATCCGTTCGCGACATATGGGAGTTTGAAGCTAAGAAATGGTTGAGAAGACAACAAATTTTTCGCAATTCTGCTGCTCCAAACGCTTAACCAGAATGGTCCAGGGAAAAAATACACATACCGTTGTAATCGGGCGAGTTTCCACTTTCTAATGCAATAGGAATTTTTGGGTTAGTTCAATCCGTTCGCAAGATATCAGAGTTTGAAGCTAAGAAATGGTTGAGAACAGAACAAATTTTTCGCAATTCTGCAGCTCCAAACGCTTAACCAGAATGGCCTAGGGAAAAAATACGCATACCGTTACAATCGGGCGAGCTTCGACTTTCAGTTGCAATAGGAATTTTTGGATTTGGTCAATCCGTTCGCGAGATATGGGAGTTTAAAGCCAAGAAATGGTTGAGAAGGCAAAAAATTTTTCGCAATTCTGCTGCTTCAAACGCTTAACCAGAATGGCCTAGGGAAAAAATACGCATACCGTTGTAATCGGGCGAGATTCTACTTTCAGTTGCAATAGGAATTTTTGGATTAAGCCAATCCGTTCGCGAGATATGGGACTTTGAAGCTAAGAAATGGTTGAAAAGACAACAAATTTTCGGCACTTCTGCTGCTCCAATCGCTTATTCAGAATGGCCTAGGGGAAAAATACACGTACCGTTGTAATCGGGCGAGTTTCTACTTTCAAATGCAATAGGAATTTTTGGGTTAGGTCAATCCGTTCGCGAGATATGGGATTTTAAAGCCAAGAAATGGTTGAGAAGGCATAAAATTTTTCGCAATTCTGCTGCTTCAAGCGCTTAACCAGAATGGCATAGGAAAAAAATACATATACCGTTGTAATCGGGCGTGTTTCTATAATACTTTCAGTTGCAATAGGAATTTTTGGGTTAGGTCAATCCGTTCGCGACATATGGGAGTTTGAAGCCAAGAAATGGTTGAGAAGGCAACAAATTTTTCGCAATTCTGCTGCTCCAAACGCTTAACCAGAATGGCCTAGGGGAAAAATACACATACCGTTGTAATCGGGCGAGTCTCTACTTTCTAATGCAATAGGAATTTTTGGGTTAGTTCAATCTGTTCGCGAGATATGAGAGTTTGAAGCTAAGAAATGGTTGTGAAGAGATCAAATTTTTCGCAATACTGCTGCTCCAAACGCTTAACCAGAATGGCCTAGGGAAAAAATACGCATACCGTTGTAATCGGGCGAGTTTCTATTTTCAGTTACAATAGGAATTATTGGATTAAGCCAATCCGTTCGCGAGATATGGGACTTTGAAGCTAAGAAATGGTTGAAAAGACAACAAATTTTCCGCACTTCTGCTGCTCCAATCGCATATCCAGAATGGCCTAGGGGAAAAATACACGTACCGTTGTAATCGGGCGAGTTTCTACTTTCAAATGCAATAGGAATTTTTGGGTTAGGTCAATCCGTTCGCGACATATGGCAGTTTGAAGCTAAGAAATGGTTGAGAAGACAACAAATTTTTCGTAATTCTGCTGCTCCAAACGCTTAACCAGAATGGCCTAGGGAAAAAATACACATACCGTTCTAATCGGGCGAGTTTCTACTTTCAGATGTAATAGGAATTTTTGGGTTAGGTCAATCCGTTCGCGACATATGGGAGTTTGAAGCTAAGAAATGGTTGAGAAGACAACAAATTTTTCGCAATTCTGCTGCTCCAAACGCTTAACCAGAATGGTCCAGGGAAAAAATACACATACCGTTGTAATCGGGCGAGTTTCCACTTTCTAATGCAATAGGAATTTTTGGGTTAGTTCAATCCGTTCGCAAGATATCAGAGTTTGAAGCTAAGAAATGGTTGAGAACAGAACAAATTTTTCGCAATTCTGCAGCTCCAAACGCTTAACCAGAATGGCCTAGGGAAAAAATACGCATACCGTTACAATCGGGCGAGCTTCGACTTTCAGTTGCAATAGGAATTTTTGGATTTGGTCAATCCGTTCGCGAGATATGGGAGTTTAAAGCCAAGAAATGGTTGAGAAGGCAAAAAATTTTTCGCAATTCTGCTGCTTCAAACGCTTAACCAGAATGGCCTAGGGAAAAAATACGCATACCGTTGTAATCGGGCGAGTTTCTACTTTCAGTTACAATAGGAATTTTTGGATTAAGCCAATCCGTTCGCGAGATATGGGACTTTGAAGCTAAGAAATGGTTGACAAGACAACAAATTTTCCGCACTTCTGCTGCTCCAATCGCTTATCCAGAATGGCCTAGGCGAAAAATACACGTACCGTTGTAATCGGGCGAGTTTCTACTTTCAAATGCAATAAGAATTTTTGGGTTAGGTCAATCCGTTCGCGAGATATGGCAGTTCGAAGCTAAGAAATGGTTGAGAAGAGAACAAATTTTTCGCAATTCTGCTGCTCCAAACGCTTAACCAGAATGGCCTAGGGAAAAAATACACATACCGTTGTAATCGGGCGAGTTTCTACTTTCAGACACAACAGAAATTTTTGGGTTAGGTCAATCCGTTCGCGAGATATGGGAGTTTAAAGCCAAGAAATGGTTGAGAAGGCAAAAAATTTTTCGCAATTCTGCTGCTTCTAACGCTTAACCAGAATGGCCTAGGGAAAAAATACATATACCGTTGTAATCGGGCGTGTTTCTACTTTCAGTTGCAATAGGAATTTTTGGGTTAGGTCAATCCGTTCGCGAGATATGGGACTTTGAAGCTAAGAAATGGTTGACAAGACAACAAATTTTCCGCACTTCTGCTGCTCCAATCGCTTATCCAGAATGGCCTAGGGGAAAAATACACGCACCGTTGTAATCGGGCGAGTTTCTACTTTCAAATGCAATAGGAATTTTTGGGGTAGGTCAATCCGTTCGCGAGATATGGTAGTTTGCAGCTAAGAAATGGTTGAGAAGAGAACAAATTTTTCGCAATTCTGCTGCTCCAAACGCTTATCCAGAATGGCCTGGGGGAAAAATATACGTACCGTTGTAATCGGGCGAGTTTCTACTTTCTAATGCAATAGGAATTTTTGGGTTATTTCAATCCGTTCGCGAGATATGAGAGTTTGAAGCTAAGAAATGGTTGAGAAGAGAACAAATTTTTCGCAATTCTGTTGCTCCAAACGCTTAACCAGAATGGCCTAGGGAAAAAATACGCATACCGTTGTAATCGGGCGAGTTTCTACTTTCAGTTACAATAGGAATTTTTGGATTAAGTCAATCCGTTCGCGAGATATGGGACTTTGAAGCTAACAAATGGTTGACAAGACAACAAATTTTCTGCACTTCTGCTGCTCCAATCGCTTATCCAGAATGGCCTAGGGGAAAAATACACGTACCGTTGTAATCGGGCGAGTTTCTACTTTCAAATGCAATAGGAATTTTTGGGTTAGGTCAATCCGTTCGCGAGATATGGTAGTTTGAAGCTAAGAAATGGTTGAGAAGAGAACAAATTTTTCGCAATTCTGCTGCTCCAGACGCTTAACCAGAATGGCCTAGGGAAAAAATACACATACCGTTGTAATCGGGCGAGTTTCTACTTTCAGATTCAATAGGAATTTTTGGGTTAGGTCAATCCGTTCGCGAGATATGGGAGGTTGAAGCCAAGAAATGGTTGAGAAGGCAAAAAATGTTTCGCAATTCTGCTGCTCCAAACGCTTAACCAGAATGGCCTAGGGAAAAAATATACATACCGTTGTAATCGGGCGAGCTTCTACTTTCAGTTGCAATAGGAATTTTTGGATTAGGTCAATCCGTTCGCGAGATATGGGAGTTTGAACCCAAGAAATGGTTGAGAAGGCAAAAAATTTTTCGCAATTCTGCTCCTTCAAACGCTTAACCAGAATGGCCTAGGGAGAAAATACACATACCTTTGTAATCGGGCGAGTTTCTACTTTCAGATGCAATAGGAATTTTTGGGTTGGGTCAATCCGTTCGCGACATATGGGAGTTTGAAGCTAAGAAATGGTTGAGAAGAGAACAAATTTTTGGCAATTCTGCTGCTCCAAACGCTTAACCAGAATGGCCTAGGGAAAAAATACACATACCGTTGTAATCGGGCGAGTTTCTACTTTCAGATGCAATGGGAATTTTTGGGTTAGGTCAATCCGTTCGCGAGATATGGGAGTTTGAAGACAAGAAATGGTTGACAAGACAACAAATTTTCTGCACTTCTGCTGCTCCAAACGCTTAATCAGAATGGCCTAGGGGAGAAATACGCATACAGTTTTAATCGGGCGAGTTTCTACTTTCAGACGCAGCAGGAATTTTTGTGTTTGGTCAATCCGTTCGCGTGATGTGGGAGTTTGAAGCTAAGAAATGGTTGAGAAGACAACAAATTTTTCGCAATTCTGCTGCTCCAAACGCTTAACCAGAATGGTCCAGGGAAAAAATACACATACCGTTGTAATCGGGCGAGATTCTACTTTCAGTTGCAATAGGAATTTTTGGGTTAGGTCAATCCGTTCGCGACATATGGCAGTTTGAATCTAAGAAATGGTTGAGAAGACAACAAATTTTTAGTAATTCTGCTGCTCCAAACGCTTAACCAGAATGGCCTAGGGAAAAAATACACATACCGTTGTAATCGGGCGAGATTCTACTTTCAGATGCAATAGGAATTTTTGGGTTAGGTCAATCCGTTCGCGACATATGGCAGTTTGAAGCTAAGAAATGGTTGAGAAGACAACAAATTTTTAGTAATTCTGCTGCTCCAAACGCTTAACCAGAATGGCCTAGGGAAAAAATACACACACCGTTGTAATCGGGCGAGTTTCTACTTTCAGATGCAATAGGAATTTTTGGGTTAGGTCAATCCGTTCGCGACATATGGGAGTTTGAAGCTAAGAAATGGTTGAGAAGACAACAATTTTTTCGCAATTCTGCTGCTCCAAACGCTTAACCAGAATGGTCCAGGGAAAAAATACACATACCGTTGTAATCGGGCGAGTTTCCACTTTCTAATGCATTAGGAATTTTTGGGTTAGTTCAATCCGTTCGCGAGATATCAGAGTTCGAAGCTGAGAAATGGTTGAGAAGAGAACAAATTTTTCGCAATTCTGCAGCTCCAAACGCTTAACCAGAATGGCCTAGGGAAAAAATACGCATACCGTTACAATCGGGCGAGCTTCGACTTTCAGTTGCAATAGGAATTTTTGGATTTGGTCAATCCGTTCGCGAGATATGGGAGTTTAAAGCCAAGAAATGGTTGAGAAGGCAAAAAATTTTTCGCAATTCTGCTGCTTCAAACGCTTAACCAGAATGGCCTAGGGAAAAAGTACGCATACCGTTGTAATCGGGCGAGATTCTACTTTCAGTTGCAATAGGAATTTTTGGATTAAGCCAATCCGTTCGCGAGATATGGGACTTTGAAGCTAAGAAATGGTTGAAAAGACAACAAATTTTCGGCACTTCTGCTGCTCCAATCGCTTATTCAGAATGGCCTAGGGGAAAAATACACGTACCGTTGTAATCGGGCGAGTTTCTACTTTCAAATGCAATAGGAATTTTTGGGTTAGGTCAATCCGTTCGCGAGATATGGGATTTTAAAGCCAAGAAATGGTTGAGAAGGCATAAAATTTTTCGCAATTCTGCTGCTTCAAGCGCTTAACCAGAATGGCATAGGAAAAAAATACATATACCGTTGTAATCGGGCGTTTTTCTATAATACTTTCAGTTGCAATAGGAATTTTTGGGTTAGGTCAATCCGTTCGCGACATATGGGAGTTTGAAGCCAAGAAATGGTTGAGAAGGCAACAAATTTTTCGCAATTCGGCTGCTCCAAACGCTTAACCAGAATGGCCTAGGGGAAAAATACACATACCGTTGTAATCGGGCGAGTCTCTACTTTCTAATGCAATAGGAATTTTTGGGTTAGTTCAATCTGTTCGCGAGATATGAGAGTTTGAAGCTAAGAAATGGTTGTGAAGAGAACAAATTTTTCGCAATACTGCTGCTCCAAACGCTTAACCAGAATGGCCTAGGGAAAAAATACGCATACCGTTGTAATCGGGCGAGTTTCTACTTTCAGTTACAATAGGAATTATTGGATTAAGCCAATCCGTTCGCGAGATATGGGACTTTGAAGCTAAGAAATGGTTGAAAAGACAACAAATTTTCCGCACTTCTGCTGCTCCAATCGCATATCCAGAATGGCCTAGGGGAAAAATACACGTACCGTTGTAATCGGGCGAGTTTCTACTTTCAAATGCAATAGGAATTTTTGGGTTAGGTCAATCCGTTCGCTAGATATGGTAGTTTGAATCTAAGAAATGGTTGAGAAGAGAACAAATTTTTCGCAATTCTGCTGCTCCAAACGCTTAATCAGAATGGCCTAGGGGAAAAATACGCATACAGTTTTAATCGGGCGAGTTTCTACTTTCAGACGCAGCAGGAATTTTTGTGTTTGGTCAATCCGTTCGCGTGATGTGGGAGTTTGAAGCTAAGAAATGGTTGAGAAGACAACAAATTTTTCGCAATTCTGCTGCTCCAAACGCTTAACCAGAATGGTCCAGGGAAAAAATACACATACCGTTGTAATCGGGCGAGTTTCCACTTTCTAATGCAATAGGAATTTTTGGGTTAGTTCAATCCGTTCGCGAGATATCAGAGTTTGAAGCTAAGAAATGGTTGAGAAGAGAACAAATTTTTCGCAATTATGCAGCTCCAAACGCTTAACCAGAATGGCCTAGGGAAAAAATACGCATACCGTTACAATCGGGCGAGCTTCGACTTTCAATTGCAATAGGAATTTTTGGATTAGGTCAATCCGTTCGCGAGATATGGGAGTTTGAAGCCAAGAAATGGTTGAGAAGGGAAAAAATTTTTCGCAATTCTGCTGCTTCAAACGCTTAACCAGAATGGCCTAGGGAGAAAATACACATACAGTTGTAATCGGGCGAGCTTCTACTTTCAGATGCTATGGGAATTTTTGGGTTAGGTCAATCCGTTCGCGAGATATGGGAGTTTGAAGACAAGAAATGTTTGGGAAGGCAAAAAATTTTTCGCAATTCTGCTGCTCCAAACGCTTAACCAGAATGGCCTAGGGAAAAATACACATACCGTTGTAATCGGGCGAGTTTCTACTTTCAGATGCAATAGGAATTTTTGGGTCAGGTCAATCCGTTCGCGACATATGGGAGTTTGAAGCTATGAAATGGTTGAGTAGACATAAAATTTTTCGCAATTCTGCTGCTCCAAACGCTTAACCAGAATGGTCCAGGGAAAAAATACACATACCGTTGTAATCGGGCGAGTGTCTACTTTCAAATGCAATAGGAATTTTTGGGTTAGGTTAATCCGTTCGCGACATATGGGAGTTTGAAGCTAAGAAATGGTTGAGAAGACAACCAATTTTTCGCAATTCTGCTGCTTCAAACGCTTAACCAGAATGGCCTAGGGAAAAAATACATATACCGTTGTAATCGGGCGTGTTTCTACTTTCAGTTGCAATAGGAATTTTTGGGTTAGGTCAATCCGTTCGCGAGATATGGGACTTTGAAGCTGAGAAATGTTTGGGAAGGCAAAAAATTTTTCGCAATTCTGCTGCTCCAAACGCTTAACCAGAATGGCCTAGGGAAAAAATACACATACCGTTGTAATCGGGCGAGATTCTACTTTCAGATGCAATAGGAATTTTTGGGTTAGGTCAATCCGTTCGCGACATATGGCAGTTTGAAGCTAAGAAATGGTTGAGGAGATAACAAATTTTTAGTAATTCTGCTGCTCCAAACGCTTAACCAGAATGGCCTAGGGAAAAAATACACATACCGTTGTAATCGGGCGAGTTTCTACTTTCAGATGCAATAGGAATTTTTGGGTTAGGTCAATCCGTTCGCGACATATGGGAGTTTGAAGCTAAGAAATGGTTGAGAACACAACAAATTTTTCGCAATTCTGCTGCTCCAAACGCTTAACCAGAATGGTCCAGGGAAAAAATACACATACCGTTGTAATCGGGCGAGTTTCCACTTTCTAATGCAATAGGAATTTTTGGGTTAGTTCAATCCGTTCGCGAGATATCAGAGTTTGAAGCTAAGAAATGGTTGAGAACAGAACAAATTTTTCGCAATTCTGCAGCTCCAAACGCTTAACCAGAATGGCCTAGGGAAAAAATACGCATACCGTTACAATCGGGCGAGCTTCTACTTTCAGTTGCAATAGGAATTTTTGGATTAGGTCAATCCGTTCGCGAGATATGGGAGTTTGAAGCCAAGAAATGGTTGAGAAGGCAACAAATTTTTCGCAATTCTGCTGCTCCAAACGCTTAACCAGAATGGCCTAGGGGAAAAATACACATACCGTTGTAATCGGGCGAGTCTCTACTTTCTAATGCAATAGGAATTTTTGGGTTAGTTCAATCCGTTCGCGAGATATGAGAGTTTGAATCTAAGAAATGGTTGTGAAGAGAACAAATTTTTCGCAATACTGCTGCTCCAAACGCTTAACCAGAATGGCCTAGGGAAAAAATACGCATACCGTTGTAATCGGGCGAGTTTCTACTTTCAGTTACAATAGGAATTATTGGATTAAGCCAATCCGTTCGCGAGATATGGGACTTTGAAGCTAAGAAATGGTTGAAAAGACAACAAATTTTCCGCAATTCTGCTGCTCCAATCTCTTATCCAGAATGGTCTAGGGGAAAAATACACGTACCGTTGTAATCGGGCGAGTTTCAACTTTCAAATGCAATAGGAATTTTTGGGTTAGGTCAATCCGTTCGCGAGATATCAGAGTTTGAAGCTAAGAAATGGTTGAGAAGAGAACAAATTTTTCGCAATTATGCAGCTCCAAACGCTTAACCAGAATGGCCTAGGGAAAAAATACGCATACCGTTACAATCAGGCGAGCTTCGACTTTCAATTGCAATAGGAATTTTTGGATTAGGTCAATCCGTTCGCGAGATATGGGAGTTTGAAGCCAAGAAATGTTTGAGAAGGGAAAAAATTTTTCGCAATTCTGCTGCTTCAAACGCTTAACCAGAATGGCCTAGGGAGAAAATACACATACAGTTGTAATCGGGCGAGTTTCTACTTTCAGATGCTATGGGAATTTTTGGGTTAGGTCAATCCGTTCGCGAGATATGGGAGTTTGAAGACAAGAAATGTTTGGGAAGGCAAAAAATTTTTCGCAATTCTGCTGCTCCAAACGCTTAACCAGAATGGCCTAGGGAAAAATACACATACCGTTGTAATCGGGCGAGTTTCTACTTTCAGATGCAATAGGAATTTTTGGGTCAGGTCAATCCGTTCGCGACATATGGGAGTTTGAAGCTAAGAAATGGTTGAGTAGACATAATATTTTTCGCAATTCTGCTGCTCCAAACGCTTAACCAGAATGGTCCAGGGAAAAAATACACATACCGTTGTAATCGGGCGAGTGTCTACTTTCAAATGCAATAGGAATTTTTGGGTTAGGTTAATCCGTTCGCGACATATGGGAGTTTGAAGCTAAGAAATGGTTGAGAAGACAACCAATTTTTCGCAATTCTGCTGCTTCAAACGCTTAACCAGAATGGCCTAGGGAAAAAATACATATACCGTTGTAATCGGGCGTGTTTCTACTTTCAGTTGCAATAGGAATTTTTGGGTTAGGCCAATCCGTTCGCGAGATATGGGACTTTGAAGCTGAGAAATGTTTGGGAAGGCAAAAAATTTTTCGCAATTCTGCTGCTCCAAACGCTTAACCAGAATGGCCTAGGGAAAAAATACACATACCGTTGTAATCGGGCGAGTTTCCACTTTCTAATGCAATAGGAATTTTTGGGTTAGTTCAATCCGTTCGCGAGATATCAGAGTTTGAAGCTAAGAAATGGTTGAGCACAGAACAAATTTTTCGCAATTCTGCAGCTCCAAACGCTTAACCAGAATGGCCTAGGGAAAAAATACGCATACCGTTACAATCGGGCGAGCTTCTTCTTTCAGTTGCAATAGGAATTTTTGGATTAGGTCAATCCGTTCGCGAGATATGGGAGTTTGAAGCCAAGAAATGGTTGAGAAGGCAACAAATTTTTCGCAATTCTGCTGCTCCAAACGCTTAACCAGAATGGCCTAGGGGGAAAATACACATACCGTTGTAATCGGGCGAGTCTCTACTTTCTAATGCAATAGGAATTTTTGGGTTAGTTCAATCCGTTCGCGAGATATGAGAGTTTGAATCTAAGAAATGGTTGTGAAGAGAACAAATTTTTCGCAATACTGCTGCTCCAAACGCTTAACCAGAATGGCCTAGGGAAAAAATACGCATACCGTTGTAATCGGGCGAGTTTCTACTTTCAGTTACAATAGGAATTATTGGATTAAGCCAATCCGTTCGCGAGATATGGGACTTTGAAGCTAAGAAATGGTTGAAAAGACAACAAATTTTCCGCACTTCTGCTGCTCCAATCTCTTATCCAGAATGGTCTAGGGGAAAAATACACGTACCGTTGTAATCGGGCGAGTTTCTACTTTCAAATGCAATAGGAATTTTTGGGTTAGGTCAATCCGTTCGCGAGATATCAGAGTTTGAAGCTAAGAAATGGTTGAGAAGAGAACAAATTTTTCGCAATTATGCAGCTCCAAACGCTTAACCAGAATGGCCTAGGGAAAAAATACGCATACCGTTACAATCAGGCGAGCTTCGACTTTCAATTGCAATAGGAATTTTTGGATTAGGTCAATCCGTTCGCGAGATATGGGAGTTTGAAGCCAAGAAATGTTTGAGAAGGGAAAAAATTTTTCGCAATTCTGCTGCTTCAAACGCTTAACCAGAATGGCCTAGGGAGAAAATACACATACAGTTGTAATCGGGCGAGTTTCTACTTTCAGATGCTATGGGAATTTTTGGGTTAGGTCAATCCGTTCGCGAGATATGGGAGTTCGAAGACAAGAAATGTTTGGGAAGGCAAAAAATTTTTCGCAATTCTGCTGCTCCAAACGCTTAACCAGAATGGCCTAGGGAAAAATACACATACTGTTGTAATCGGGCGAGTTTCTACTTTCAGATGCAATAGGAATTTTTGGGTCAGGTCAATCCGTTCGCGACATATGGGAGTTTGAAGCTAAGAAATGGTTGAGTAGACATAAAATTTTTCGCAATTCTGCTGCTCCAAACGCTTAACCAGAATGGTCCAGGGAAAAAATACACATACCGTTGTAATCGGGCGAGTGTCTACTTTCAAATGCAATAGGAATTTTTGGGTTAGGTTAATCCGTTCGCGACATATGGGAGTTTGAAGCTAAGAAATGGTTGAGAAGACAACCAATTTTTCGCAATTCTGCTGCTTCAAACGCTTAACCAGAATGGCCTAGGGAAAAAATACATATACCGTTGTAATCGGGCGTGTTTCTACTTTCAGTTGCAATAGGAATTTTTGGATTTGGTCAATCCGTTCGCGAGATATGGGAGTTTAAAGCCAAGAAATGGTTGAGAAGGCAAAAAATTTTTCGCAATTCTGCTGCTTCAAACGCTTAACCAGAATGGCCTAGGGAAAAAATACGCATACCGTTGTAATCGGGCGAGTTTCTACTTTCAGTTACAATAGGAATTTTTGGATTAAGCCAATCCGTTCGCGAGATATGGGACTTTGAATCTAAGAAATGGTTGAAAAGACAACAAATTTTCCGCACTTCTGCTGCTCCAATCGCTTATCCAGAATGGCCTAGGGGAAAAATACACGAACCGTTGTAATCGGGCGAGTTTCTACTTTCAAATGCAATAGGAATTTTTGGGTTAAGTCAATCCGTTCGCGAGATATGGTAGTTTGAAGCTAAGAAATGGTTGAGAAGAGAACAAATTTTTCGCAATTCTGCTGCTCCAAACGCTTAACCAGAATGGCCTAGGGGAAAAATACACGAACCGTTGTAATCGGGCGAGTTTCTACTTTCAAATGCAATAGGAATTTTGGGGTTAGGTCAATCCGTTCGCGAGATATGGTAGTTTGAAGCTAAGAAATGGTTGAGAAGAGAACAAATTTTTCGCAATACTGCTGCTACAAACGCTTAACCAGAATGGCCTAGGGAGAAAATACACATACCGTTGTAATCGGGCGAGTTTCTACTTTCAGATGCAATAGGAATTTTTGGGTTAGGTCAATCCGTTCGCGACATATGGGAGTTTGAAGCTAAGAAATGGTTGAGAAGGCAAAAAATTTTTCGCAATTCTGCTGCTCCAAACGCTTAACCAGAATGGCCTAGGGGAAAAATACGCATACAGTTGTAATCGGGCGAGTTTCTACTTTCAGACGCAGCAGGAATTTTTGTGTTTGGTCAATCCGTTCGCGTGATGTGGGAGTTTGAAGTTAAGAAATGGTTGAGAAGACAACAAATTTTTCGCAATTCTGCTGCTCCAAACGCTTAACCAGAATGGCCTAGGGGAAAAATACACATACCGTTGTAATCGGGCGAGTCTCTACTTTCTAATGCAATAGGAATTTTTGGGTTAGTTCTATCCGTTCGCGAGATATGAGAGTTTGAAGCTAAGAAATGGTTGTGAAGAGAACAAATTTTTCGCAATTCTGCTGCTCCAAACGCTTAACCAGAATGGCCTAGGGAAAAAATACGCATACCGTTGTAATCGGGCGAGTTTCTACTTTCAGTTACAATAGGAATTTTTGGATTAAGCCGATCCGTTCGCGAGATATGGGACTTTGAATCTAAGAAATGGTTGAAAAGACAACAAATTTTCCGCACTTCTGCTGCTCCAATCGCTTATCCAGAATGGCCTAGGGGAAAAATACACGTACCGTTGTAATCGGGCGAGTTTCTACTTTCAAATGCAATAGGAATTTTTGGGTTAGGTCAATCCGTCCGCGAGATATGGTAGTTTCAAGCAAAGAACTGGTTGAGAAGAGAACAAATTTTTCGCAATTCTGCTGCTCCAAACGCTTAACCAGAATGGCCTAGGGAAAAATACACATACCGTTGTAATACGGGCTAGTTTCTACTTTCAGATGCAATAGGAATTTTTGGGTTAGGTCAATCCGTTCGCGAGATATGGGAGTTTGAAGACAAGAAATGGTTGAGAAGGCAAAAAATTTTTCGCAATTCTGCTGCTCCAAACGCTTAACCAGAATGGCCTAGGGATAAAATACACGTACCGTTGTAATCGGTCGAGTTTCTACTTTCAAATGCAATAGGAATTTTTGGGTTAGGTCAATCCGTTCGCGAGATATGGGAGCTTGAAGCTAAGAAATGGTTGAGAAGAGAACAAATTTTTCGCAATTCTGCTGCTCCAAACGCTTAACCAGAATGGCCTAGGGAAAAAATACACACACCGTTGTTATCGGGCGAGTTTCTACTTTCAGATTCAATAGGAATTTTTGGGTTAGGTCAATCCGTTCGCGAGATATGGGAGTTTGAAGCCAAGAAATGGTTGAGAAGGCAAAAAATTTTTCGCAATTCTGCTGCTACAAACGCTTAACCAGAATGGCCTAGGGAAAAAATACACATACCGTTGTAATCGGGCGAGTTTCTACTTTCAGATGCAATCGGAATTTTTGGGTTAGGTCAATCCGTTCGCGACATATGGGAGTTTGAAGATAAGAAATGGTTGAGAAGACATCAAATTTTTCGCACTTCTGCTGCTACAATCGCTTAACCAGAATGGCCTAGGGGAAAAATACACGTACCGTTGTAATCGGGAGAGGTTCTACTTTCAAATGCAATAGGAATTTTTGGGTTAGGTCAATCCGTTCGCGAGATATGGTAGTTTGAAGCTAAGAAATGGTTGAGAGGAGAAAGAATTTTTCGCAATTCTGCTGCTCCAGACGCTTAACCAGAATGGCCTAGGGAAAAAATACACATACCGTTGTATTCGGGCGAGTTTCTACTTTCAGATTCAATAGGAATTTTTGGGTTAGGTCAATCCGTTCGCGAGATATGGGAGTTTGAAGCCAAGAAATGGTTGAGAAGGCAAAAAATTTTTCGCAATTCTGCTGCTTCAAACGCTTAACCAGAATGGCCTAGGGAAAAAATACACATACCGTTGTAATCGGGCGAGTTTCTACTTTCAGATGCAATCGGAATTTTTGGGTTAGGTCAATCCGTTCGCGACATATGGGAATTTGAAGCTAAGAAGTGGTTGAGAAGACATCAAATTTTTCGCACTTCTGCAGCTACAATCGCTTAACCAGAATGGCCTAGGGGAAAAATACACGTACCGTTGTAATCGGGCGAGTTTCTACTTTCAAATGCAATAGGAATTTTTGGGTTAGGTCAATCTGTTCGCGAGAAATGGGACTTTGAAGCTAAGAAATGTTTGGGAAGGCAAAAAATTTTTCGCAATTCTGCTGCTCCAAACGCTTAACCAGAATGGCCTAGGGAAAAAATACACATACCGCTGTAATCGGGCGAGATTCTACTTTCAGATGCAATAGGAATTTTTGGGTTAGGTCAATCCGTTCGCGACATATGGCAGTTTGAAGCTAAGAAATGGTTGAGAAGAGAACAAATTTTTCGCAATTCTGCTGCTCCAAACGCTTAACCAGAATGGCCTAGGGAAAAAATACACATACCGTTGTTATCGGGCGAGTTTCTACTTTCAGATTCAATAGGAATTTTTGGGTTAGGTCAATCCGTTCGCGAGATATGGGAGTTTGAAGCCAAGAAATGGTTGAGAAGGCAAAAAATTTTTCGCAATTCTGCTGCTTCGAACGCTTAACCAGAATGGCCTAGGGAAAAAATACACATACCGTTGTAATCGGGCGAGTTTCTACTTTCAGATGCAATCGGAATTTTTGGGTTAGGTCAATCCGTTCGCGACATATGGGAGTTTGAAGATAAGAAATGGTTGAGAAGACATCAAATTTTTCGCACTTCTGCTGCTACAATCGCTTAACCAGAATGGCCTAGGGGAAAAATACACGTACCGTTGTAATCGGGAGAGGTTCTACTTTCAAATGCAATAGGAATTTTTGGGTTAGGTCAATCCGTTCGCGAGATATGGTAGTTTGAAGCTAAGAAATGGTTGAGAGGAGAAAAAATTTTTCGCAATTCTGCTGCTCCAGACGCTTAACCAGAATGGCCTAGGGAAAAAATACACATACCGTTGTATTCGGGCGAGTTTCTACTTTCAGATTCAATAGGAATTTTTGGGTTAGGTCAATCCGTTCGCGAGATATGGGAGTTTGAAGCCAAGAAATGGTTGAGAAGGCAAAAAATTTTTCGCAATTCTGCTGCTTCAAACGCTTAACCAGAATGGCCTAGGGAAAAAATACACATACCGTTGTAATCGGGCGAGTTTCTACTTTCAAATGCAATCGGAATTTTTGGGTTAGGTCAATCCGATCGCGACATATGGGAATTTGAAGCTAAGAAGTGGTTGAGAAGACATCAAATTTTTCGCATTTCTGCAGCTACAATCGCTTAACCAGAATGGCCTAGGGGAAAAATACACGTACCGTTGTAATCGGGCGAGTTTCTACTTTCAGATTCAATAGGAATTTTTGGGTTAGGTCAATCCGTTCGCGAGATATGGGAGTTTGAAGCCAAGAAATGGTTCAGAAGGCAAAAAATTTTTCGCAATTCTGCTGCTCCAAACGCTTAACCAGAATGGCCTAGGGGAAAAATACACATACCGCTGTAATCGGGCGAGATTCTACTTTCAGATGCAATAGGAATTTTTGGGTTAGGTCAATCCGTTCGCGACATATGGCAGTTTGAAGCTAAGAAATGGTTGAGAAGACAACAAATTTTTCGCAATTCTGCTGCTCCAAACGCTTAACCAGAATGGTCCAGGGAAAAAATACACATACCGTTGTAATCGGGCGAGTTTCCACTTTCTAATGCAATAGGAATTTTTGGGTTAGTTCAATCCGTTCGCGAGATATCAGAGTTTGAAGCTAAGAAATGGTTGAGAAGAGAACAAATTTTTTGCAATTCTGCTGCTCCAAACGCATAACCAGAATGGCCTAGGGAAAAAATACGCATACCGTTGTAATCGGGCGAGTTTCTACTTTCAGATGCAATAGGAATTTTTGGGTTAGGTCAATCCGTTCGCGACATATGGGAATTTGAAGCTAAGAAGTGGTTGAGAAGACATCAAATTTTTCGCACTTCTGCAGCTACAATCGCTTAACCAGAATGGCCTAGGGGAAAAATACACGTACCGTTGTAATCGGGCGAGTTTCTACTTTCAAATGCAACAGGAATTTTTGGGTTAGGTCAATCTGTTCGCGAGAAATGGGACTTTGAAGCTAAGAAATGTTTGGGAAGGCAAAAAATTTTTCGCAATTCTGCTGCTCCAAACGCTTAACCAGAATGGCCTAGGGAAAAAATACACATACCGCTGTAATCGGGCGAGATTCTACTTTCAGATGCAATAGGAATTTTTGGGTTAGGTCAATCCGTTCGCGACATATGGCAGTTTGAAGCTAAGAAATGGTTGAGAAGAGAACAAATTTTTCGCAATTCTGCTGCTCCAAACGCTTAACCAGAATGGCCTAGGGAAAAAATACACATACCGTTGTTATCGGGCGAGTTTCTACTTTCAGATTCAATAGGAATTTTTGGGTTAGGTCAATCCGTTCGCGAGATATGGGAGTTTGAAGCCAAGAAATGGTTGAGAAGGCAAAAAATTGTTCGCAATTCTGCTGCTTCAAACGCTTAACCAGAATGGCCTAGGGAAAAAATACACATACCGTTGTAATCGGGCGAGTTTCTACTTTCAGATGCAATCGGAATTTTTGGGTTAGGTCAATCCGTTCGCGACATATGGGAGTTTGAAGATAAGAAATGGTTGAGAAGACATCAAATTTTTCGCACTTCTGCTGCTACAATCGCTGAACCAGAATGGCCTAGGGGAAAAATACACGTACCGTTGTAATCGGGAGAGGTTCTACTTTCAAATGCAATAGGAATTTTTGGGTTAGGTCAATCCGTTCGCGAGATATGGTAGTTTGAAGCTAAGAAATGGTTGAGAGGAGAAAAAATTTTTCGCAATTCTGCTGCTCCAGACGCTTAACCAGAATGGCCTAGGGAAAAAATACACATACCGTTGTATTCGGGCGAGTTTCTACTTTCAGATTCAATAGGAATTTTTGGGTTAGGTCAATCCGTTCGCGAGATATGGGAGTTTGAAGCCAAGAAATGGTTGAGAAGGCAAAAAATTTTTCGCAATTCTGCTGCTTCAAACGCTTAACCAGAATGGCCTAGGGAAAAAATACACATACCGTTGTAATCGGGCGAGTTTCTACTTTCAGATGCAATCGGAATTTTTGGGTTAGGTCAATCCGTTCGCGACATATGGGAATTTGAAGCTAAGAAGTGGTTGAGAAGACATCAAATTTTTCGCACTTCTGCAGCTACAATCGCTTAACCAGAATGGCCTAGGGGAAAAATACACGTACCGTTGTAATCGGGCGAGTTTCTACTTTCAGATTCAATAGGAATTTTTGGGTTAGGTCAATCCGTTCGCGAGATATGGGAGTTTGAAGCCAAGAAATGGTTGAGAAGGCAAAAAATTTTTCGCAATTCTGCTGCTCCAAACGCTTAACCAGAATGGCCTAGGGGAAAAATACACATACCGCTGTAATCGGGCGAGATTCTACTTTCAGATGCAATAGGAATTTTTGGGTTAGGTCAATCCGTTCGCGTGATGTGGGAGTTTGAAGCTAAGAAATGGTTGAGAAGACAACAAATTCTTCGCAATTCTGCTGCTCCAAACGCTTAACCAGAATGGCCTAGGGAAAAAATACACATACCGTTGTATTCGGGCGAGTTTCTACTTTCAGATTCAATAGGAATTTTTGGGTTAGGTCAATCCGTTCGCGAGATATGGGAGTTTGAAGCCAAGAAATGGTTGAGAAGGCAAAAAATTTTTCGCAATTCTGCTGCTTCAAACGCTTAACCAGAATGGCCTAGGGAAAAAATACACATACCGTTGTAATCGGGCGAGTTTCTACTTTCAGATGCAATCGGAATTTTTGGGTTAGGTCAATCCGTTCGCGACATATGGGAATTTGAAGCTAAGAAGTGGTTGAGAAGACATCAAATTTTTCGCATTTCTGCAGCTACAATCGCTTAACCAGAATGGCCTAGGGGAAAAATACACGTACCGTTGTAATCGGGCGAGTTTCTACTTTCAGATTCAATAGGAATTTTTGGGTTAGGTCAATCCGTTCGCGAGATATGGGAGTTTGAAGCCAAGAAATGGTTGAGAAGGCAAAAAATTTTTCGCAATTCTGCTGCTCCAAACGCTTAACCAGAATGGCCTAGGGGAAAAATACGCATACAGTTGTAATCGGGCGAGTTTCTACTTTCAGACGCAGCAGGAATTTTTGTGTTTGGTCAATCCGTTCGCGTGATGTGGGAGTTTGAAGCTAAGAAATGGTTGAGAAGACAACAAATTTTTCGCAATTCTGCTGCTCCAAACGCTTAACCAGAATGGTCCAGGGAAAAAATACACATACCGTTGTAATCGGGCGAGTTTCCACTTTCTAATGCAATAGGAATTTTTGGGTTAGTTCAATCCGTTCGCGAGATATCAGAGTTTGAAGCTAAGAAATGGTTGAGAAGAGAACAAATTTTTTGCAATTCTGCTGCTCCAAACGCATAACCAGAATGGCCTAGGGAAAAAATACGCATACCGTTGTAATCGGGCGAGTTTCTACTTTCAGATGCAATAGGAATTTTTGGGTTAGGTCAATCCGTTCGCGACATATGGGAATTTGAAGCTAAGAAGTGGTTGAGAAGACATCAAATTTTTCGCACTTCTGCAGCTACAATCGCTTAACCAGAATGGCCTAGGGGAAAAATACACGTACCGTTGTAATCGGGCGAGTTTCTACTTTCAAATGCAATAGGAATTTTTGGGTTAGGTCAATCTGTTCGCGAGAAATGGGACTTTGAAGCTAAGAAATGTTTGGGAAGGCAAAAAATTTTTCGCAATTCTGCTGCTCCAAACGCTTAACCAGAATGGCCTAGGGAAAAAATACACATACCGCTGTAATCGGGCGAGATTCTACTTTCAGATGCAATAGGAATTTTTGGGTTAGGTCAATCCGTTCGCGACATATGGCAGTTTGAAGCTAAGAAATGGTTGAGAAGAGAACAAATTTTTCGCAATTCTGCTGCTCCAAACGCTTAACCAGAATGGCCTAGGGAAAAAATACACATACCGTTGTAATCGGGAGAGGTTCTACTTTCAAATGCAATAGGAATTTTTGGGTTAGGTCAATCCGTTCGCGAGATATGGTAGTTTGAAGCTAAGAAATGGTTGAGAGGAAAAAAAATTTTTCGCAATTCTGCTGCTCCAGACGCTTAACCAGAATGGCCTAGGGAAAAAATACACATACCGTTGTATTCGGGCGAGTTTCTACTTTCAGATTCAATAGGAATTTTTGGGTTAGGTCAATCCGTTCGCGAGATATGGGAGTTTGAAGCCAAGAAATGGTTGAGAAGGCAAAAAATTTTTCGCAATTCTGCTGCTTCAAACGCTTAACCAGAATGGCCTAGGGAAAAAATACACATACCGTTGTAATCGGGCGAGTTTCTACTTTCAGATGCAATCGGAATTTTTGGGTTAGGTCAATCCGTTCGCGACATATGGGAATTTGAAGCTAAGAAGTGGTTGAGAAGACATCAAATTTTTCGCACTTCTGCAGCTACAATCGCTTAACCAGAATGGCCTAGGGGAAAAATACACGTACCGTTGTAATCGGGCGAGTTTCTACTTTCAGATTCAATAGGAATTTTTGGGTTAGGTCAATCCGTTCGCGAGATATGGGAGTTTGAAGCCAAGAAATGGTTGAGAAGGCAAAAAATTTTTCGCAATTCTGCTGCTCCAAACGCTTAACCAGAATGGCCTAGGGGAAAAATACACATACCGCTGTAATCGGGCGAGATTCTACTTTCAGATGCAATAGGAATTTTTGGGTTAGGTCAATCCGTTCGCGTGATGTGGGAGTTTGAAGCTAAGAAATGGTTGAGAAGACAACAAATTCTTCGCAATTCTGCTGCTCCAAACGCTTAACCAGAATGGCCTAGGGAAAAAATACACATACCGTTGTATTCGGGCGAGTTTCTACTTTCAGATTCAATAGGAATTTTTGGGTTAGGTCAATCCGTTCGCGAGATATGGGAGTTTGAAGCCAAGAAATGGTTGAGAAGGCAAAAAATTTTTCGCAATTCTGCTGCTTCAAACGCTTAACCAGAATGGCCTAGGGAAAAAATACACATACCGTTGTAATCGGGCGAGTTTCTACTTTCAGATGCAATCGGAATTTTTGGGTTAGGTCAATCCGTTCGCGACATATGGGAATTTGAAGCTAAGAAGTGGTTGAGAAGACATCAAATTTTTCGCATTTCTGCAGCTACAATCGCTTAACCAGAATGGCCTAGGGGAAAAATACACGTACCGTTGTAATCGGGCGAGTTTCTACTTTCAGATTCAATAGGAATTTTTGGGTTAGGTCAATCCGTTCGCGAGATATGGGAGTTTGAAGCCAAGAAATGGTTGAGAAGGCAAAAAATTTTTCGCAATTCTGCTGCTCCAAACGCTTAACCAGAATGGCCTAGGGGAAAAATACGCATACAGTTGTAATCGGGCGAGTTTCTACTTTCAGACGCAGCAGGAATTTTTGTGTTTGGTCAATCCGTTCGCGTGATGTGGGAGTTTGAAGCTAAGAAATGGTTGAGAAGACAACAAATTTTTCGCAATTCTGCTGCTCCAAACGCTTAACCAGAATGGTCCAGGGAAAAAATACACATACCGTTGTAATCGGGCGAGTTTCCACTTTCTAATGCAATAGGAATTTTTGGGTTAGTTCAATCCGTTCGCGAGATATCAGAGTTTGAAGCTAAGAAATGGTTGAGAAGAGAACAAATTTTTTGCAATTCTGCTGCTCCAAACGCATAACCAGAATGGCCTAGGGAAAAAATACGCATACCGTTGTAATCGGGCGAGTTTCTACTTTCAGATGCAATAGGAATTTTTGGGTTAGGTCAATCCGTTCGCGACATATGGGAATTTGAAGCTAAGAAGTGGTTGAGAAGACATCAAATTTTTCGCACTTCTGCAGCTACAATCGCTTAACCAGAATGGCCTAGGGGAAAAATACACGTACCGTTGTAATCGGGCGAGTTTCTACTTTCAAATGCAATAGGAATTTTTGGGTTAGGTCAATCTGTTCGCGAGAAATGGGACTTTGAAGCTAAGAAATGTTTGGGAAGGCAAAAAATTTTTCGCAATTCTGCTGCTCCAAACGCTTAACCAGAATGGCCTAGGGAAAAAATACACATACCGCTGTAATCGGGCGAGATTCTACTTTCAGATGCAATAGGAATTTTTGGGTTAGGTCAATCCGTTCGCGACATATGGCAGTTTGAAGCTAAGAAATGGTTGAGAAGAGAACAAATTTTTCGCAATTCTGCTGCTCCAAACGCTTAACCAGAATGGCCTAGGGAAAAAATACACATACCGTTGTTATCGGGCGAGTTTCTACTTTCAGATTCAATAGGAATTTTTGGGTTAGGTCAATCCGTTCGCGAGATATGGGAGTTTGAAGCCAAGAAATGGTTGAGAAGGCAAAAAATTTTTCGCAATTCTGCTGCTTCAAACGCTTAACCAGAATGGCCTAGGGAAAAAATACACATACCGTTGTAATCGGGCGAGTTTCTACTTTCAGATGCAATCGGAATTTTTGGGTTAGGTCAATCCGTTCGCGACATATGGGAGTTTGAAGATAAGAAATGGTTGAGAAGACATCAAATTTTTCGCACTTCTGCTGCTACAATCGCTGAACCAGAATGGCCTAGGGGAAAAATACACGTACCGTTGTAATCGGGAGAGGTTCTACTTTCAGATGCAATAGGAATTTTTGGGTTAGGTCAATCCGTTCGCGACATATGGCAGTTTGAAGCTAAGAAATGGTTGAGAAGACAACAAATTTTTCGCAATTCTGCTGCTCCAAACTCTTAATCAGAATGGCCTAGGGGAAAAATACGCATACAGTTGTAATCGGGCGAGTTTCTACTTTCAGACGCAGCAGGAATTTTTGTGTTTGGTCAATCCGTTCGCGTGATGTGGGAGTTTGAAGCTAAGAAATGGTTGAGAAGACAACAAATTCTTCGCAATTCTGCTGCTCCAAACGCTTAACCAGAATGGTCCAGGGAAAAAATACACATACCGTTGTAATCGGGCGAGTTTCCACTTTCTAATGCAATAGGAATTTTTGGGTTAGTTCAATCCGTTCGCGAGATATCAGAGTTTGAAGCTAAGAAATGGTTGAGAAGAGAACAAATTTTTCGCAATTCTGCTGCTCCAAACGCTTAACCAGAATGGCCTAGGGAAAAAATACGCATACCGTTACAATCGGGCGAGCTTCCACTTTCAGTTGCGATAGGAATATTTGGATTAGGTCAATCCGTTCGCGGGATATGGGAGTTTGAAGCCAAGAAATGGTTGAGAAGGCAAAAAATTTTTCGCAATTCTGCTGCTTCAAACGCTTAACCAGAATGGCCTAGGGAGAAAATACACATACCGTTGTAATCGGGCGAGTTTCTACTTTCAGATGCAATGGGAATTTTTGGGTTAGGTCAATCCGTTCGCGAGATATGGGAGTTTGAATCCAAGAAATGGTTGAGAAGGCAAAAACTTTTTCGCAATTCTGCTGCTCCAAACGCTTAGCCAGAATGTGCTAGGGAAAAAATACACATACCGTTGTAATCGGGCGAGTTTCTACTTTCAGATGCAATAGGAATTTTTGGGTTAGGTCAATCCGTTCGCGAGATATGGTAGTTTGAAGCTAAGAAATGGTTGAGAAGAGAACAAATTTTTCGCAATTCTGCTGCTCCAAACGCTTAACCAGAATGGCCTAGGGAAAAAATACACACACCGTTGTAATCGGGCGAGTTTCTACTTTCAGATGCAATAGGAATTTTTGGGTTAGGTCAATCCGTTCGCGACATATGGGAGTTTAAAGCCAAGAAATGCTTGAGAAGGCAAAAAATTTTTCGCATTTCTGCTGCTTCAAACGCTTAACCAGAATAGCCTAGGGAAAAAATACGCATACCGTTGTAATCGGGCGAGTTTCTACTTTCAGTTACAATAGGAATTTTTGGATTAAGCCAATCCGTTCGCGAGATATGGGACTTTGAATCTAAGAAATGGTTGAAAAGACAACAAATTTTCCGCACTTCTGCTGCTCCAATCGCTTATCCAGAATGGCCTAGGGGAAAAATACACGAACCGTTGTAATCGGGCGAGTTTCTACTTTTAAATGCAATAGGAATTTTGGGGTTAGGTCTATCCGTTCGCGAGATATGGTAGTTTGAAGCTAAGAAATGGTTGAGAAGAGAACAAATTTTTCGCAATTCTGCTGCTCCAAACGCTTAACCAGAATGGCCTAGGGAAAAAATACGCATACCGTTGTAATCGGGCGAGCTTCTTCTTTCAATTGCAATAGGAATTTTTGGATTAGGTGAATCCGTTCGCGAGATATGGGACTTTGAAGCTAAGAAGTGGTTGACAAGACAACAAATTTTCCGCACTTCTGCTGCTCCAATCGCTTATCCAGAATGGCCTAGGGGAAAAATACACGTACCGTTGTAATCGGGCGAGTTTCTACTTTCAGATGCAATCGGAATTTTTGGGTTAGGTCAATCCGTTCGCGACATATAGGAGTTTGAAGCTAAGAAATGGTTGAGAAGACATCAAATTTTTCGCACTTCTGCTGCTACAATCGCTTAACCAGAATGGCCTAGGGGAAAAATACACGTACCTTTGTAATCGGGCGAGTTTCTACTTTCAAATGCAATAGGAATTTTTGGGTTAGGTCAATCCGTTCGCGAGATATGACAGTTTGAAGCTAAGAAATGGTTGAGAAGAGAACAAATTTTTCGCAATTCTGCTGCTCCAAACGCTTAACCAGAATGGCCTAGGGAAAAAATACGCATACCGTTGTAATCGGGCGAGCTTCTACTTTCAATTGCAATAGGAATTTTTGGATTAGGTCAATCCGTTCGCGAGATATGGCAGTTCGAAGCTAAGAAATGGTTGAGAAGAGAACAAATTTTTCGCAATTCTGCTGCTCCAAACGCTTAACCAGAATGGCCTAGGGAAAAAATACACATACCGTTGTATTCGGGCGAGTTTCTACTTTCAGACACAACAGAAATTTTTGGGTTAGGTCAATCCGTTCGCGAGATATGGCAGTTCGAAGGTAAGAAATGGTTGAGAAGAGAACAAATTTTTCGCAATTCTGCTGCTCCAAACGCTTAACCAGAATGGCCTAGGGAAAAAATACGCATACCGTTGTAATCGGGCGGGCTTCTACTTTCAATTGCAATAGGAATTTTTGGATTAGGTCAATCCGTTCGCGAGATATGGGACTTTGAAGCTAAGAAATGGTTGACAAGACAACAAATTTTCCGCACTTCTGCTGCTCCAATCGCTTATCCAGAATGGCCTAGGGAAAAAATACACGTACCGTAGTAATCGGGCGAGTTTCTACTTTCAAATGCAATAAGAATTTTTGGGTTAGGTCAATCCGTTCGCGAGATATGGCAGTTCGAAGCTAAGAAATGGTTGAGAAGAGAACAAATTTTTCGCAATTCTGCTGCTCCAAACGCTTAACCAGAATGGCCTAGGGCAAAAATACACATACCGTTGTAATCGGGCGAGTATCTACTTTCAGATGCAATAGGAATTTTTGGATTAGGTCAATCCGTTCGCGAGATATGAGAGTTTGAAGCTAAGAAATGGTTGAGAAGAGAACAAATTTTTCGCATTTCTGCTGCTCCAAACGCTTATCCAGAATGGCCTAGGGGAAAAATATACGTACCGTTGTAATCGGGCGAGTTTCTACTTTCTAATGTAATAGGAATTTTTGGGTTAGTTCAATCCGTTCGCGAGATATGAGAGTTTGAAGCTAAGAAATGGTTGAGAAGAGAACAAATTTTTCGCAATTCTGCTGCTCCAAACGCTTAACCAGAATGGCCTAGGGAAAAAATACGCATGCCGTTGTAATCGGGCGAGCTTCTACTTTCAATTGCAATAGGAATTTTTGGGTTAGGTCAATCCGTTCGCGAGATATGGGACTTTGAAGCTAAGAAATGTTAGGGAAGGCAAAAAATTTTTCGCAATTCGGCTGCTCCAAACGCTTAACCAGAATGGCCTAGGGAAAAAATACACATACAGTTGTAATCGGGCGAGATTCAACTTTCAGATGCAACAGGAATTTTTGGGTTAGGTCAATCCGTTCGCGAGATATGGTAGTTTGAAGCTAAGAAATTGTTGAGAAGAGAACAAATTTTTCGCAATTCTGCTTCTCCAGACGCTTAACCAGAATGGCCTAGGGAAAAAATACACATACCGTTGTAATCGGGCGAGTTTCTACTTTCAGATGCAATCGGAATTTTTGGGTTAGGTCAATCCGTTCGCGACATATGGGAGTTTGAAGCTAAGAAATGGTTGAGAAGAAATCAAATTTTTCGCACTTCTGCTGCTACAATCGCTTAACCAGAATGGCCTAGGGGAAAAATACACGTACCGTTGTAATCGGGCGAGTTTCTACTATCAAATGCAATAGGAATTTTTGGGTTAGGTCAATCCGTTCGGGAGATATGACAGTTTGAAGCTAAGAAATGGTTGAGAAGAGAACAAATTTTTCGCAATTCTGCTGCTCCAAACGCTTAACCAGAATGGCCTAGGGAAAAAATACGCATACCGTTGTAATCGGGCGAGCTTCTTCTTTCAATTGCAATAGGAATTTTTGGATTAGGTGAATCCGTTCGCGAGATATGGGACTTTGAAGCTAAGAAGTGGTTGACAAGACAACAAATTTTCCGCACTTCTGCTGCTCCAATCGCTTAACCAGAATGGCCTAGGGGAAAAATACACGTACCGTTGTAATCGGGCGAGTTTCTACTTTCAGATGCAATCGGAATTTTTGGGTTAGGTCAATCCATTCGCGACATATAGGAGTTTGAAGCTAAGAAATGGTTGAGAAGACATCAAATTTTTCGCACTTCTGCTGCTACAATCGCTTAACCAGAATGGCCTAGGGGAAAAATACACGTACCGTTGTAATCGGGCGAATTTCTACTTTCAAATGCAATAGGAATTTTTGGGTTAGGTCAATCCGTTCGCGAGATATGACAGTTTGAAGCTAAGAAATGGTTGAGAAGAGAACAAATTTTTCGCAATTCTGCTGCTCCAAACGCTTAACCAGAATGGCCTAGGGAAAAAATACGCATACCGTTGTAATCGGGCGAGCTTCTACTTTCAATTGCAATAGGAATTTTTGGATTAGGTCAATCCGTTCGCGAGATATGGCAGTTCGAAGCTAAGAAATGGTTGAGAAGAGAACAAATTTTTCGCAATTCTGCTGCTCCAAACGCTTAACCAGAATGGCCTAGGGAAAAAACACACATACCGTTGTATTCGGGCGAGTTTCAACTTTCAGACACAACAGAAATTTTTGGGTTAGGTCAATCCGTTCGCGAGATATGGCAGTTCGAAGCTAAGAAATGGTTGAGAAGAGAACAAATTTTTCGCAATTCTGCTGCTCCAAACGCTTAACCAGAATGGCCTAGGGAATAAATACGCATACCGTTGTAATCGGGCGGGCTTCTACTTTCAATTGCAATAGGAATTTTTGGATTAGGTCAATCCGTTCGCGAGATATGGGACTTTGAATCTAAGAAATGGTTGACAAGACAACAAATTTTCCGCAATTCTGCTGCTCCAATCGCTTATCCAGAATGGCCTAGGGAAAAAATACACGTACCGTTGTAATCGGGCGAGTTTCTACTTTCAAATGCAATAAGAATTTTTGGGTTAGGTCAATCCGTTCGCGAGATATGGCAGTTCGAAGCTAAGAAATGGTTGAGAAGAGAACAAATTTTTCGCATTTCTGCTGCTCCAAACGCTTATCCAGAATGGCCTAGGGGAAAAATATACGTACCGTTGTAATCGGGCGAGTTTCTACTTTCTAATGTAATAGGAATTTTTGGGTTAGTACAATCCGTTCGCGAGATATGAGAGTTTGAAGCTAAGAAATGGTTGAGAAGAGAACAAATTTTTCGCAATTCTGCTGCTCCAAACGCTTAACCAGAATGGCCTAGGGAAAAAATACGCATGCCGTTGTAATCGGGCGAGCTTCTACTTTCAATTGCAATAGGAATTTTTGGGTTAGGTCAATCCGTTCGCGAGATATGGGACTTTGAAGCTAAGAAATGTTAGGGAAGGCAAAAAATTTTTTGCAATTCTGCTGCTCCAAACGCTTAACCAGAATGGCCTAGGGAAAAAATACACATACCGTTGTAATCGGGCGAGTTTCTACTTTCAGATTCAATAGGAATTTTTGGGTTAGGTCAATCCGTTCGCGAGATATGGGAGTTTGAAGCCAAGAAATGGTTGAGAAGGCAAAAAATTTTTCGCAATTCTGCTGCTTCAAACGCTTAACCAGAATGGCCTAGGGAAAAAATACACATACCGTTGTAATCGGGCGAGTTTCTACTTTCAGATGCAATCGGAATTTTTGGGTTAGGTCAATCCGTTCGCGACATATGGGAGTTTGAAGCTAAGAAATGGTTGAGAAGAAATCAAATTTTTCGCTCTTCTGCTGCTACAATCGCTTAACCAGAATGGCCTAGGGGAAAAATACACGTACCGTTGTAATCGGGCGAGTTTCTACTTTCAAATGCAATAGGAATTTTTGGGTTACGTCAATCCGTTCGCGAGATATGACAGTTTGAAGCTAAGAAATGGTTGAGAAGAGAACAAATTTTTCGCAATTCTGCTGCTCCAAACGCTTAACCAGAATGGCCTAGGGAAAAAATACGCATATCGTTGTAATCGGGCGAGCTTCTTCTTTCAATTGCAATAGGAATTTTTGGATTAGGTGAATCCGTTCGCGAGATATGGGACTTTGAAGCTAAGAAGTGGTTGACAAGACAACAAATTTTCCGCACTTCTGCTGCTCCAATCGCTTATCCAGAATGGCCTAGGGGAAAAATACACGTACCGTTGTAATCGGGCGAGTTTCTACTTTCAGGTGCAATCGGAATTTTTGGGTTAGGTCAATCCGTTCGCGACATATAGGAGTTTGAAGCTAAGAAATGGTTGAGAAGACATCAAATTTTTCGCACTTCTGCTGCTACAATCGCTTAACCAGAATGGCCTAGGGGAAAAATACACGTACCGTTGTAATCGGGCGAGTTTCTACTTTCAAATGCAATAGGAATTTTTGGGTTAGGTCAATCCGTTCGCGAGATATGACAGTTTGAAGCTAAGAAATGGTTGAGAAGAGAACAAATTTTTCGCAATTCTGCTGCTCCAAACGCTTAACCAGAATGGCCTAGGGAAAAAATACGCATACCGTTGTAATCGGGCGAGCTTCTACTTTCAATTGCAATAGGAATTTTTGGATTAGGTCAATCCGTTCGCGAGATATGGCAGTTCGAAGCTAAGAAATGGTTGAGAAGAGAACAAATTTTTCGCAATTCTGCTGCTCGAAACGCTTAACCAGAATGGCCTAGGGAAAAAATACACACACCGTTGTATTCGGGAGAGTTTCTACTTTCAGACACAACAGAAATTTTTGGGTTAGGTCAATCCGTTCGCGAGATATGGCAGTTCGAAGCTAAGAAATGGTTGAGAAGAGAACAAATTTTTCGCAATTCTGCTGCTCCAAACGCTTAACCAGAATGGCCTAGGGAAAAAATACGCATACCGTTGTAAACGGGCGGGCTTCTACTTTCAATTGCAATAGGAATTTTTGGATTAGGTCAATCCGTTCGCGAGATATGGGACTTTGAAGCTAAGAAATGGTAGACAAGACAACAAATTTTCCGCACTTCTGCTGCTCCAATCGCTTATCCAGAATGGCCTAGGGAAAAAATACACGTACCGTTGTAATCGGGCGAGTTTCTACTTTCAAATGCAATAAGAATTTTTGGGTTAGGTCAATCCGTTCGCGAGACATGGCAGTTCCAAGCTAAGAAATGGTTGAGAAGAGAACAAATTTTTCGCAATTCTGCTGCTCCAAACGCTTAACCAGAATGGCCTAGGGAAAAAATACACATACCGTTGTAATCGGGCGAGTATCTACTTTCAGATGCAATAGGAATTTTTGGATTAGGTCAATCCGTTCGCGAGATATGAGAGTTTGAAGCTAAGAAATGGTTGAGATGAGAAGAAATTTTTCGCATTTCTGCTGCTCCAAACGCTTATCCAGAATGGCCTAGGGGAAAAATATACGTACCGTTGTAATCGGGCGAGTTTCTACTTTCTAATGTAATAGGAATTTTTGGGTTAGTTCAATCCGTTCGCGAGATATGAGAGTTTGAAGCTAAGAAATGGTTGAGAAGAGAACAAATTTTTCGCAATTCTGCTGCTCCAAACGCTTAACCAGAATGGCCTAGGGAAAAAATACACATACAGTTGTAATCGGGCGAGATTCTACTTTCAGATGCAACAGGAATTTTTGGGTTAGGTCAATCCGTTCGCGAGATATGGTAGTTTGAAGCTAAGAAATGGTTGAGAAGAGAACAAATTTTTCGCAATTCTGCTGCTCCAGACGCTTAACCAGAATGGCCTAGGGAAAAAATACACATACCGTTGTAATCGGGCGAGCTTCTACTTTCAGATTCAATAGGAATTTTTGGGTTAGGTCAATCCGTTCGCGAGATATGGGAGTTTGAAGCCAAGAAATGGTTGAGAAGGCAAAAAATTTTTCGCAATTCTGCTGCTTCAAACGCTTAAACAGAATGGCCTAGGGAAAAAATACACATACCGTTGTAATCGGGCGAGTTTCTACTTTCAGATGCAATCGGAATTTTTGGGTTAGGTCAATCCGTTCGCGACATATGGGAGTTTGAAGCTAAGAAATGGTTGAGAAGAAATCAAATTTTTCGCACTTCTGCTGCTACAATCGCTTAACCAGAATGGCCTAGGGGAAAAATACACGTACCGTTGTAATCGGGCGAGTTTCTACTTTCAAATGCAATAGGAATTTTTGGGTTTGGTCAATCCGTTCGCGAGATATGACAGTTTGAAGCTAAGAAATGGTTGAGAAGAGAACAAATTTTTCGCAATTCTGCTGCTCCAAACGCTTAACCAGAATGGCCTAGGGAAAAAATACGCATACCGTTGTAATCGGGCGAGCTTCTACTTTCAATTGCAATAGGAATTTTTGGATTAGGTCAATCCGTTCGCGAGATATGGCAGTTCGAAGCTAAGAAATGGTTGAGAAGAGAACAAATTTTTCGCAATTCTGCTGCTCCAAACGCTTAACCAGAATGGCCTAGGGAAAAAATACACATACCGTTGTATTCGGGCGAGTTTCTACTTTCAGACACAACAGAAATTTTTGGGTTAGGTCAATCCGTTCGCGAGATATGGCAGTTCGAAGCTAAGAAATGGTTGACAAGAGAACAAATTTTTCGCAATTCTGCTGCTCCAAACGCTTAACCAGAATGGCCTAGGGAAAAAATACGCATACCGTTGTAATCGGGCGGGCTTCTACTTTCAATTGCAATAGGAATTTTTGGATTAGGTCAATCCGTTCGCGAGATGTGGGACTTTGAAGCTAAGAAATGGTTGACAAGACAACAAATTTTCCGCACTTCTGCTGCTCCAATCGCTTATCCAGAATGGCCTAGGGAAAAAATACACGTACCGTTGTAATCGGGCGAGTTTCTACTTTCAAATGCAATATGAATTTTTGGGTTAGGTCAATCCGTTCGCGAGATATGGCAGTTCGAAGCTAAGAAATGGTTGAGAAGAGAACAAATTTTTCGCAATTCTGCTGCTCCAAACGCTTAACCAGAATGGCCTAGGGACAAAATACACATACCGTTGTAATCGGGCGAGTATCTACTTTCAGATGCAATAGGAATTTTTGGATTAGGTCAATCCGTTCGCGAGATATGAGAGTTTGAAGCTAAGAAATGGTTGAGAAGAGAACAAATTTTTCGCACTTCTGCTGCTCCAAACGCTTATCCAGAATGGCCTAGGGGAAAAATATAGGTACCGTTGTAATCGGGCGAGTTTCTACTTTCTAATGAAATAGGAATTTTTGGGTTAGTTCAATCCGTTCGCGAGATATGAGAGTTTGAAGCTAAGAAATGGTTGAGAAGAGAACAAATTTTTCGCAATTCTGCTGCTCCAAACGCTTAACCAGAATGGCCTAGGGATTAAATACGCATACCGTTGTAATCGGGCGAGCTTCTACTTTCAATTGCAACAGGAATTTTTGGGTTAGGTCAATCCGTTCGCGAGATATGGGACTTTGAAGCTAAGAAATGTTTGGGAAGGCAAAAAATTTTTCGCAATTCTGCTGCTCCAAACGCTTAACCAGAATGGCCTAGGGAAAAAATACACATACAGTTGTAATCGGGCGAGATTCTACTTTCAGATGCAACAGGAATTTTTGGGTTAGGTCAATCCGTTCGCGAGATATGGTAGTTTGAAGCTAAGAAATGGTTGAGAAGAGAACAAATTTTTCGCAATTCTGCTGCTCCAGACGCTTAACCAGAATGGCCTAGGGAAAAAATACACATACCGTTGTAATCGGGCGAGTTTCTACTTTCAGATTCAATAGGAATTTTTGGGTTAGGTCAATCCGTTCGCGAGATATGGGAGTTTGAAGCCAAGAAATGGTTGAGAAGGCAAAAAATTTTTCGCAATTCTGCTGCTTCAAACGCTTAACCAGAATGGCCTAGGGAAAAAATACACATACCATTGTAATCGGGCGAGTTTCTACTTTCAGATGCAATCGGAATTTTTGGGTTAGGTCAATCCGTTCGCGACATATGGGAGTTTGAAGCTAAGAAATGGTTGAGAAGAAATCAAATTTTTCGCACTTCTGCTGCTACAATCGCTTAACCAGAATGGCCTAGGGGAAAAATACACGTACCGTTGTAATCGGGCGAGTTTCTACTTTCAAATGCAATAGGAATTTTTGGGTTAGGTCAATCCGTTCGCGAGATATGACAGTTTGAATCTAAGAAATGGTTGAGAAGAGAACAAATTTTTCGCAATTCTGCTGCTCCAAACGCTTAACCAGAATGGCCTAGGGAAAAAATACGCATACCGTTGTAATCGGGCGAGCTTCTACTTTCAATTGCAATAGGAATTTTTGGATTAGGTGAATCCGTTCGCGAGATATGGGACTTTGAAGCTAAGAAGTGGTTGACAAGACAACAAATTTTCCGCACTTCTGCTGCTCCAATCGCTTATCCAGAATGGCCTAGGGGAAAAATACACGTACCGTTGTAATCGGGCGAGTTTCTACTTTCAGATGCAATAGGAATTTTTGGGTTAGGTCAATCCGTTGGCGAGATATGGGAGTTTGAAGCCAAGAAATGGTTGAGAAGGCAAAAAATTTTTCGCAATTCTGCTGCTTCAAACGCTTAACCAGAATGGCCTAGGGAAAAAATACACATACCGTTGTAATCGGGCGAGTTTCTAATTTCAGATGCAATCGGAATTTTTGGGTTAGGTCAATCCGTTCGCGACATATGGGAGTTTGAAGCTAAGAAATGGTTGAGAAGAAATCAAATTTTTCGCACTTCTGCTGCTACAATCGCTTAACCAGAATGGCCTAGGGGAAAAATACACGTACCGTTGTAATCGGGCGAGTTTCTACTTTCAAATGCAATAGGAATTTTTGGGTTAGGTCAATCCGTTCGCGAGATATGACAGTTTGAAGCTAAGAAATGGTTGAGAAGAGAACAAATTTTTCGCAATTCTGCTGCTTCAAACGCTTAACCAGAATGGCCTAGGGAAAAAATACGCATACCGTTGTAATCGGGCGAGCTTCTACTTTCAATTGCAATAGGAATTTTTGGATTAAGTGAATCCGTTCGCGAGATTTGGGACTTTGAAGCTAAGAAGTGGTTGACAAGACAACAAATTTTCCGCACTTCTGCCGCTCCAATCGCTTATCCAGAATGGCCTAGGGGAAAAATACACGTACCGTTGTAATCGGGCGAGTTTCTATTTTCAGATGCAATCGGAATTTTTGGGTTAGGTCAATCCGTTCGCGACATATAGGGGTTTGAAGCTAAGAAATGGTTGAGAAGACATCAAATTTTTCGCACTTCTGCTGCCACAATCGCTTAACCAGAATGGCCTAGGGGAAAAATACACGTACCGTTGTAATCGGACGAGTTTCTACTTTCAAATGCAATAGGAATTTTTGGGTTAGGTCAATCCGTTCGCGAGATATGACAGTTTGAAGCTAAGAAATGGTTGAGAAGAGAACAAATTTTTCCCAATTCTGCTGCTCCAAACGCTTAACCAGAATGGCCTAGGGAAAAAATACGCATACCGTTGTAATCGGGCGAGCTTCTACTTTCAATTGCAATAGGAATTTTTGGATTAGGTCAATCCGTTCGCGAGATATGGCAGTTCGAAGCTAAGAAATGGTTGAGAAGAGAACAAATTTTTCGCAATTCTGCTGCTCCAAACGCTTAACCAGAATGGCCTAGGGAAAAAATACACATACCGTTGTATTCGGGCGAGTTTCTACTTTCAGACACAACAGAAATTTTTGGGTTAGGTCAATCCGTTCGCGAGATATGGCAGTTCGAAGCTAAGAAATGGTTGAGAAGAGAACAAATTTTTCGCAATTCTGCTGCTCCAAACGCTTAACCAGAATGGCCTAGGGAAAAAATACACATACCGTTGTAATCGGGCGGGCTTCTACTTTCAATAGCAATAGGAATTTTTGGATTGGGTCAATCCGTTCGCGAGATATGGGACTTTGAAGCTAAGAAATGGTTGACAAGACAACAAATTTTCCGCACTTCTGCTGCTCCAATCGCTTATCCAGAATGGCCTAGGGGAAAAATACAAGTACCGTTGTAATCGGGCGAGTTTCTACTTTCAGATGCAATAGGAATTTTTGGGTTAGGTCAATCCGTTCGCGAGATATGGGAGTTTGAAGCCAAGAAATGGTTGAGAAGGCAAAAAATTTTTCGCAATTCTGCTGCTTCAAACGCTTAACCAGAATGGCCTAGGGAAAAAATACACATACCGTTGTAATCGGGCGAGTTTCTACTTTCAGATGCAATCGGAATTTTTGGGTTAGGTCAATCCGTTCGCGACATATGGGAGTTTGAAGCTAAGAAATGGTTGAGAAGAAATCAAATTTTTCGCACTTCTGCTGCTACAATCGCTTAACCAGAATGGCCTAGGGGAAAAATACACGTACCGTTGTAATCGGGCGAGTTTCTACTTTCAAATGCAATAGGAATTTTTGGGTTAGGTCAATCCGTTCGCGAGATATGACAGTTTGAAGCTAAGAAATGGTTGAGAAGAGAACAAATTTTTCGCAATTCTGCTGCTTCAAACGCTTAACCAGAATGGCCTAGGGAAAAAATACGCATACCGTTGTAATCGGGCGAGCTTCTACTTTCAATTGCAATAGGAATTTTTGGATTAAGTGAATCCGTTCGCGAGATTTGGGACTTTGAAGCTAAGAAGTGGTTGACAAGACAACAAATTTTCCGCACTTCTGCTGCTCCAATCGCTTATCCAGAATGGCCTAGGGGAAAAATACACGTACCGTTGTAATCGGGCGAGTTTCTATTTTCAGATGCAATCGGAATTTTTGGGTTAGGTCAATCCGTTCGCGACATATAGGAGTTTGAAGCTAAGAAATGGTTGAGAAGGCATCAAATTTTTCGCACTTCTGCTGCTACAATCGCTTAACCAGAATGGCCTAGGGGAAAAATACACGTACCGTTGTAATCGGGCGAGTTTCTACTTTCAAATGCAATAGGAATTTTAGGGTTAGGTCAATACGTTCGCGAGATATGACAGTTTGAAGCTAAGAAATGGTTGAGAAGAGAACAAATTTTTCGCAATTCTGCTGCTCCAAACGCTTAACCAGACTGGCCTAGGGAAAAAATACGCATACCGTTGTAATCGGGCGAGCTTCTACTTTCAGATGCAACAGGAATTTTTGGGTTAGGTCAATCCGTTCGCGAGATATGGGAGTTTGAAGCCAAGAAATGGTTGAGAAGGCAAAAAATTTTTCGCAATTCTGCTGCTTCAAACGCTTAACCAGAATGGCCTAGGGAAAAAATACACATACCGTTGTAATCGGGCGAGTTTCTACTTTCAGATGCAATCGGAATTTTTGGGTTAGGTCAATCCGTTCGCGACATATGGGAGTTTGAAGCTAAGAAATGGTTGAGAAGAAATCAAATTTTTCGCACTTCTGCTGCTACAATCGCTTAACCAGAATGGCCTAGGGGAAAAATACACGTACCGTTGTAATCGGGCGAGTTTCTACTTTCAAATGCAATAGGAATTTTTGGGTTTGGTCAATCCGTTCGCGAGATATGACAGTTTGAAGCTAAGAAATGGTTGAGAAGAGAACAAATTTTTCGCAATTCTGCTGCTCCAAACGCTTAACCAGAATGGCCTAGGGAAAAAATACGCATACCGTTGTAATCGGGCGAGCTTCTACTTTCAATTGCAATAGGAATTTTTGGATTAGGTCAATCCGTTCGCGAGATATGGCAGTTCGAAGCTAAGAAATGGTTGAGAAGAGAACAAATTTTTCGCAATTCTGCTGCTCCAAACGCTTAACCAGAATGGCCTAGGGAAAAAATACACATACCGTTGTATTCGGGCGAGTTTCTACTTTCAGACACAACAGAAATTTTTGGGTTAGGTCAATCCGTTCGCGAGATATGGCAGTTCGAAGCTAAGAAATGGTTGAGAAGAGAACAAATTTTTCGCAATTCTGCTGCTCCAAACGCTTAACCAGAATGGCCTAGGGAAAAAATACGCATACCGTTGTAATCGGGCGGGCTTCTACTTTCAATTGCAATAGGAATTTTTGTGTTTGGTCAATCCGTTCGCGTGATGTGGGAGTTTGAAGCTAAGAAATGGTTGAGAAGACAACAAATTTTTCGAAATTCTGCTGCTCCAAACGCTTAACCAGAATGGTCCAGGGAAAAAATACACATACCGCTGTAATCGGGCGAGTTTCCACTTTCTAATGCAATAGGAATTTTTGGGTTAGTTCAATCCGTTCGCGAGAGATCAGAGATTGAAGCTAAGAAATGGTTGAGAAGAGAACAAATTTTTCGCAATTATGCAGCTCCAAACGCTTAACCAGAATGGCCTAGGGAAAAAATACGCATACCGTTACAATCGGGCGTGCTTCGACTTTCAGTTGCAATAGGAATTTTTGGATTAGGTCAATCCGTTCGCGAGATATGGGAGTTTGAAGACAAGAAATGTTTGGGAAGGCAAAAAATTTTTCGCAATTCTGCTGCTCCAAACGCTTAACCAGAATGGCCTAGGGAAAAATAACATACCGTTGTAATCGGGCGAGTTTCTACTTTCAGATGCAATAGGAATTTTTGGGTCAGGTCAATCCGTTCGCGACATATGGGAGTTTGAAGCTAAGAAATGGTTGAGAAGACATACAATTTTTCGCAATTCTGCTGCTCCAAACGCTTAACCAGAATGGTCCAGGGAAAAAATACACATACCGTTGTAATCGGGCGAGTGTCTACTTTCAAATGCAATAGGAATTTTTGGGTTAGGTTAATCCGTTCGCGACATATGGGAGTTTGAAGCTAAGACATGGTTGAGAAGACAACCAATTTTTCGCAATTCTGCTGCTTCAAACGCTTAACCAGAATGGCCTAGGGAAAAAATACATATACCGTTGTAATCGGGCGTGTTTCTACTTTCAGTTGCAATAGGAATTTTTGGGTTAGGTCAATCCGTTCGCGAGATATGGGACTTTGAAGCTGAGAAATGTTTGGGAAGGCAAAAAATTTTTCGCAATTCTGCTGCTCCAAACGCTTAACCAGAATAGCCTAGGGAAAAAATACACATACCGTTGTAATCGGGCGAGATTCTACTTTCAGATGCAATAGGAATTTTTGGGTTAGGTCAATCCGTTCGCGACATATGGCAGTTTGAAGCTAAGAAATGGTTGAGAAGACAACAAATTTTTCGTAATTCTGCTGCTCCAAACGCTTAACCAGAATGGCCTAGGGAAAAAATACACATACCGTTGTAATCGGGCGAGTTTCTACTTTCAGATGTAATAGGAATTTTTGGGTTAGGTCAATCCGTTCGCGACATATGGGAGTTTGAAGCTAAGAAATGGTTGAGAAGAGAACAAATTTTTCGCAATTCTGCTGCTCCAAACGCTTATCCAGAATGGCCAAGGGGAAAAATATACGTACCGTTATAATCGGGCGAGTTTCTACTTTCTAATGCAATAGGAATTTTTGGGTTAGTTCAATCCGTTCGCAAGATATCAGAGTTTGAAGCTAAGAAATGGTTGAGAACAGAACAAATTTTTCGCAATTCTGCAGCTCCAAACGCTTAACCAGAATGGCCTAGGGAAAAAATACGCATACCGTTACAATCGGGCGAGCTTCGACTTTCAGTTGCAATAGGAATTTTTGGATTTGGTCAATCCGTTCGCGAGATATGGGAGTTTAAAGCCAAGAAATGGTTGAGAAGGCAAAAAATTTTTCGCAATTCTGCTGCTTCAAACGCTTAACCAGAATGGCCTAGGGAAAAAATACGCATACCGTTGTAATCGGGCGAGTTTCTACTTTCAGTTACAATAGGAATTTTTGGATTAAGCCAATCCGTTCGCGAGATATGGGACTTTGAAGCTAAGAAATGGTTGACAAGACAACAAATTTTCCGCACTTCTGCTGCTCCAATCGCTTATCCAGAATGGCCTAGGCGAAAAATACACGTACCGTTGTAATCGGGAGAGTTTCTACTTTCAAATGCAATAAGAATTTTTGGGTTAGGTCAATCCGTTCGCGAGATATGGCAGTTCGAAGCTAAGAAATGGTTGAGAAGAGAACAAATTTTTCGCAATTCTGCTGCTCCAAACGCTTAACCAGAATGGCCTAGGGAAAAAATACACATACCGTTGTAATCGGGCGAGTTTCTACTTTCAGACACAACAGAAATTTTTGGGTTAGGTCAATCCGTTCGCGAGATATGGGAGTTTAAAGCCAAGAAATGGTTGAGAAGGCAAAAAATTTTTCGCAATTCTGCTGCTTCTAACGCTTAACCAGAATGGCCTAGGGAAAAAATACATATACCGTTGTAATCGGGCGTGTTTCTACTTTCAGTTGCAATAGGAATTTTTGGGTTAGGTCAATCCGTTCGCGAGATATGGGACTTTGAAGCTAAGAAATGGTTGACAAGACAACAAATTTTCCGCACTTCTGCTGCTCCAATCGCTTATCCAGAATGGCCTAGGGGAAAAATACACGCACCGTTGTAATCGGGCGAGTTTCTACTTTCAAATGCAATAGGAATTTTTGGGGTAGGTCAATCCGTTCGCGAGATATGGTAGTTTGCAGCTAAGAAATGGTTGAGAAGAGAACAAATTTTTCGCAATTCTGCTGCTCCAAACGCTTATCCAGAATGGCCTGGGGGAAAAATATACGTACCGTTGTAATCGGGCGAGTTTCTACTTTCTAATGCAATAGGAATTTTTGGGTTATTTCAATCCGTTCGCGAGATATGAGAGTTTGAAGCTAAGAAATGGTTGAGAAGAGAACAAATTTTTCGCAATTCTGTTGCTCCAAACGCTTAACCAGAATGGCCTAGGGAAAAAATACGCATACCGTTGTAATCGGGCGAGTTTCTACTTTCAGTTACAATAGGAATTTTTGGATTAAGTCAATCCGTTCGCGAGATATGGGACTTTGAAGCTAACAAATGGTTGACAAGACAACAAATTTTCTGCACTTCTGCTGCTCCAATCGCTTATCCAGAATGGCCTAGGGGAAAAATACACGTACCGTTGTAATCGGGCGAGTTTCTACTTTCAAATGCAATAGGAATTTTTGGGTTAGGTCAATCCGTTCGCGAGATATGGTAGTTTGAAGCTAAGAAATGGTTGAGAAGAGAACAAATTTTTCGCAATTCTGCTGCTCCAGACGCTTAACCAGAATGGCCTAGGGAAAAAATACACATACCGTTGTAATCGGGCGAGTTTCTACTTTCAGATTCAATAGGAATTTTTGGGTTAGGTCAATCCGTTCGCGAGATATGGGAGGTTGAAGCCAAGAAATGGTTGAGAAGGCAAAAAATGTTTCGCAATTCTGCTGCTCCAAACGCTTAACCAGAATGGCCTAGGGAAAAAATATACATACCGTTGTAATCGGGCGAGCTTCTACTTTCAGTTGCAATAGGAATTTTTGGATTAGGTCAATCCGTTCGCGAGATATGGGAGTTTGAACCCAAGAAATGGTTGAGAAGGCAAAAAATTTTTCGCAATTCTGCTCCTTCAAACGCTTAACCAGAATGGCCTAGGGAGAAAATACACATACCTTTGTAATCGGGCGAGTTTCTACTTTCAGATGCAATAGGAATTTTTGGGTTAGGTCAATCCGTTCGCGACATATGGGAGTTTGAAGCTAAGAAATGGTTGAGAAGAGAACAAATTTTTGGCAATTCTGCTGCTCCAAACGCTTAACCAGAAAGGCCTAGGGAAAAAATACACATACCGTTGTAATCGGGCGAGTTTCTACTTTCAGATGCAATGGGAATTTTTGGGTTAGGTCAATCCGTTCGCGAGATATGGGAGTTTGAAGACAAGAAATGGTTGACAAGACAACAAATTTTCTGCACTTCTGCTGCTCCAAACGCTTAATCAGAATGGCCTAGGGGAAAAATACGCATACAGTTTTAATCGGGCGAGTTTCTACTTTCAGACGCAGCAGGAATTTTTGTGTTTGGTCAATCCGTTCGCGTGATGTGGGAGTTTGAAGCTAAGAAATGGTTGAGAAGACAACAAATTTTTCGCAATTCTGCTGCTCCAAACGCTTAACCAGAATGGTCCAGGGAAAAAATACACATACCGTTGTAATCGGGCGAGATTCTACTTTCAGTTGCAATAGGAATTTTTGGGTTAGGTCAATCCGTTCGCGACATATGGCAGTTTGAAGCTAAGAAATGGTTGAGAAGACAACAAATTTTTAGTAATTCTGCTGCTCCAAACGCTTAACCAGAATGGCCTAGGGAAAAAATACACATACCGTTGTAATCGGGCGAGATTCTACTTTCAGATGCAATAGGAATTTTTGGGTTAGGTCAATCCGTTCGCGACATATGGCAGTTTGAAGCTAAGAAATGGTTGAGAAGACAACAAATTTTTAGTAATTCTGCTGCTCCAAACGCTTAACCAGAATGGCCTAGGGAAAAAATACACATACCGTTGTAATCGGGCGAGTTTCTACTTTCAGATGCAATAGGAATTTTTGGGTTAGGTCAATCCGTTCGCGACATATGGGAGTTTGAAGCTAAGAAATGGTTGAGAAGACAACAATTTTTTCGCAATTCTGCTGCTCCAAACGCTTAACCAGAATGGTCCAGGGAAAAAATACACATACCGTTGTAATCGGGCGAGTTTCCACTTTCTAATGCATTAGGAATTTTTGGGTTAGTTCAATCCGTTCGCGAGATATCAGAGTTCGAAGCTGAGAAATGGTTGAGAAGAGAACAAATTTTTCGCAATTCTGCAGCTCCAAACGCTTAACCAGAATGGCCTAGGGAAAAAATACGCATACCGTTACAATCGGGCGAGCTTCGACTTTCAGTTGCAATAGGAATTTTTGGATTTGGTCAATCCGTTCGCGAGATATGGGAGTTTAAAGCCAAGAAATGGTTGAGAAGGCAAAAAATTTTTCGCAATTCCGCTGCTTCAAACGCTTAACCAGAATGGCCTAGGGAAAAAGTACGCATACCGTTGTAATCGGGCGAGATTCTACTTTCAGTTGCAATAGGAATTTTTGGATTAAGCCAATCCGTTCGCGAGATATGGGACTTTGAAGCTAAGAAATGGTTGAAAAGACAACAAATTTTCGGCACTTCTGCTGCTCCAATCGCTTATTCAGAATGGCCTAGGGGAAAAATACACGTACCGTTGTAATCGGGCGAGTTTCTACTTTCAAATGCAATAGGAATTTTTGGGTTAGGTCAATCCGTTCGCGAGATATGGGATTTTAAAGCCAAGAAATGGTTGAGAACGCATAAAATTTTTCGCAATTCTGCTGCTTCAAGCGCTTAACCAGAATGGCATAGGAAAAAAATACATATACCGTTGTAATCGGGCGTGTTTCTATAATACTTTCAGTTGCAATAGGAATTTTTGGGTTAGGTCAATCCGTTCGCGACATATGGGAGTTTGAAGCCAAGAAATGGTTGAGAAGGCAACAAATTTTTCGCAATTCTGCTGCTCCAAACGCTTAACCAGAATGGCCTAGGGGAAAAATACACATACCGTTGTAATCGGGCGAGTCTCTACTTTCTAATGCAATAGGAATTTTTGGGTTAGTTCAATCTGTTCGCGAGATATGAGAGTTTGAAGCTAAGAAATGGTTGTGAAGAGAACAAATTTTTCGCAATACTGCTGCTCCAAACGCTTAACCAGAATGGCCTAGGGAAAAAATACGCATACCGTTGTAATCGGGCGAGTTTCTACTTTCAGTTACAATAGGAATTATTGGATTAAGCCAATCCGTTCGCGAGATATGGGACTTTGAAGCTAAGAAATGGTTGAAAAGACAACAAATTTTCCGCACTTCTGCTGCTCCAATCGCATATCCAGAATGGCCTAGGGGAAAAATACACGTACCGTTGTAATCGGGCGAGTTTCTACTTTCAAATGCAATAGGAATTTTTGGGTTAGGTCAATCCGTTCGCGACATATGGCAGTTTGAAGCTAAGAAATGGTTGAGAAGACAACAAATTTTTCGTAATTCTGCTGCTCCAAACGCTTAACCAGAATGGCCTAGGGAAAAAATACACATACCGTTGTAATCGGGCGAGTTTCTACTTTCAGATGTAATAGGAATTTTTGGGTTAGGTCAATCCGTTCGCGACATATGGGAGTTTGAAGCTAAGAAATGGTTGAGAAGACAACAAATTTTTCGCAATTCTGCTGCTCCAAACGCTTAACCAGAATGGTCCAGGGAAAAAATACACATACCGTTGTAATCGGGCGAGTTTCCACTTTCTAATGCAATAGGAATTTTTGGGTTAGTTCAATCCGTTCGCAAGATATCAGAGTTTGAAGCTAAGAAATGGTTGAGAACAGAACAAATTTTTCGCAATTCTGCAGCTCCAAACGCTTAACCAGAATGGCCTAGGGAAAAAATACGCATACCGTTACAATCGGGCGAGCTTCGACTTTCAGTTGCAATAGGAATTTTTGGATTTGGTCAATCCGTTCGCGAGATATGGGAGTTTAAAGCCAAGAAATGGTTGAGAAGGCAAAAAATTTTTCGCAATTCTGCTGCTTCAAACGCTTAACCAGAATGGCCTAGGGAAAAAATACGCATACCGTTGTAATCGGGCGAGATTCTACTTTCAGTTGCAATAGGAATTTTTGGATTAAGCCAATCCGTTCGCGAGATATGGGACTTTGAAGCTAAGAAATGGTTGAAAAGACAACAAATTTTCGGCACTTCTGCTGCTCCAATCGCTTATTCAGAATGGCCTAGGGGAAAAATACACGTACCGTTGTAATCGGGCGAGTTTCTACTTTCAAATGCAATAGGAATTTTTGGGTTAGGTCAATCCGTTCGCGAGATATGGGATTTTAAAGCCAAGAAATGGTTGAGAAGGCATAAAATTTTTCGCAATTCTGCTGCTTCAAGCGCTTAACCAGAATGGCATAGGAAAAAAATACATATACCGTTGTAATCGGGCGTGTTTCTATAATACTTTCAGTTGCAATAGGAATTTTTGGGTTAGGTCAATCCGTTCGCGACATATGGGAGTTTGAAGCCAAGAAATGGTTGAGAAGGCAACAAATTTTTCGCAATTCTGCTGCTCCAAACGCTTAACCAGAATGGCCTAGGGGAAAAATACACATACCGTTGTAATCGGGCGAGTCTCTACTTTCTAATGCAATAGGAATTTTTGGGTTAGTTCAATCTGTTCGCGAGATATGAGAGTTTGAAGCTAAGAAATGGTTGTGAAGAGATCAAATTTTTCGCAATACTGCTGCTCCAAACGCTTAACCAGAATGGCCTAGGGAAAAAATACGCATACCGTTGTAATCGGGCGAGTTTCTACTTTCAGTTACAATAGGAATTATTGGATTAAGCCAATCCGTTCGCGAGATATGGGACTTTGAAGCTAAGAAATGGTTGAAAAGACAACAAATTTTCCGCACTTCTGCTGCTCCAATCGCATATCCAGAATGGCCTAGGGGAAAAATACACGTACCGTTGTAATCGGGCGAGTTTCTACTTTCAAATGCAATAGGAATTTTTGGGTTAGGTCAATCCGTTCGCGACATATGGCAGTTTGAAGCTAAGAAATGGTTGAGAAGACAACAAATTTTTCGTAATTCTGCTGCTCCAAACGCTTAACCAGAATGGCCTAGGGAAAAAATACACATACCGTTCTAATCGGGCGAGTTTCTACTTTCAGATGTAATAGGAATTTTTGGGTTAGGTCAATCCGTTCGCGACATATGGGAGTTTGAAGCTAAGAAATGGTTGAGAAGACAACAAATTTTTCGCAATTCTGCTGCTCCAAACGCTTAACCAGAATGGTCCAGGGAAAAAATACACATACCGTTGTAATCGGGCGAGTTTCCACTTTCTAATGCAATAGGAATTTTTGGGTTAGTTCAATCCGTTCGCAAGATATCAGAGTTTGAAGCTAAGAAATGGTTGAGAACAGAACAAATTTTTCGCAATTCTGCAGCTCCAAACGCTTAACCAGAATGGCCTAGGGAAAAAATACGCATACCGTTACAATCGGGCGAGCTTCGACTTTCAGTTGCAATAGGAATTTTTGGATTTGGTCAATCCGTTCGCGAGATATGGGAGTTTAAAGCCAAGAAATGGTTGAGAAGGCAAAAAATTTTTCGCAATTCTGCTGCTTCAAACGCTTAACCAGAATGGCCTAGGGAAAAAATACGCATACCGTTGTAATCGGGCGAGTTTCTACTTTCAGTTACAATAGGAATTTTTGGATTAAGCCAATCCGTTCGCGAGATATGGGACTTTGAAGCTAAGAAATGGTTGACAAGACAACAAATTTTCCGCACTTCTGCTGCTCCAATCGCTTATCCAGAATGGCCTAGGCGAAAAATACACGTACCGTTGTAATCGGGCGAGTTTCTACTTTCAAATGCAATAAGAATTTTTGGGTTAGGTCAATCCGTTCGCGAGATATGGCAGTTCGAAGCTAAGAAATGGTTGAGAAGAGAACAAATTTTTCGCAATTCTGCTGCTCCAAACGCTTAACCAGAATGGCCTAGGGAAAAAATACACATACCGTTGTAATCGGGCGAGTTTCTACTTTCAGACACAACAGAAATTTTTGGGTTAGGTCAATCCGTTCGCGAGATATGGGAGTTTAAAGCCAAGAAATGGTTGAGAAGGCAAAAAATTTTTCGCAATTCTGCTGCTTCTAACGCTTAACCAGAATGGCCTAGGGAAAAAATACATATACCGTTGTAATCGGGCGTGTTTCTACTTTCAGTTGCAATAGGAATTTTTGGGTTAGGTCAATCCGTTCGCGAGATATGGGACTTTGAAGCTAAGAAATGGTTGACAAGACAACAAATTTTCCGCACTTCTGCTGCTCCAATCGCTTATCCAGAATGGCCTAGGGGAAAAATACACGCACCGTTGTAATCGGGCGAGTTTCTACTTTCAAATGCAATAGGAATTTTTGGGGTAGGTCAATCCGTTCGCGAGATATGGTAGTTTGCAGCTAAGAAATGGTTGAGAAGAGAACAAATTTTTCGCAATTCTGCTGCTCCAAACGCTTATCCAGAATGGCCTGGGGGAAAAATATACGTACCGTTGTAATCGGGCGAGTTTCTACTTTCTAATGCAATAGGAATTTTTGGGTTATTTCAATCCGTTCGCGAGATATGAGAGTTTGAAGCTAAGAAATGGTTGAGAAGAGAACAAATTTTTCGCAATTCTGTTGCTCCAAACGCTTAACCAGAATGGCCTAGGGAAAAAATACGCATACCGTTGTAATCGGGCGAGTTTCTACTTTCAGTTACAATAGGAATTTTTGGATTAAGTCAATCCGTTCGCGAGATATGGGACTTTGAAGCTAACAAATGGTTGACAAGACAACAAATTTTCTGCACTTCTGCTGCTCCAATCGCTTATCCAGAATGGCCTAGGGGAAAAATACACGTACCGTTGTAATCGGGCGAGTTTCTACTTTCAAATGCAATAGGAATTTTTGGGTTAGGTCAATCCGTTCGCGAGATATGGTAGTTTGAAGCTAAGAAATGGTTGAGAAGAGAACAAATTTTTCGCAATTCTGCTGCTCCAGACGCTTAACCAGAATGGCCTAGGGAAAAAATACACATACCGTTGTAATCGGGCGAGTTTCTACTTTCAGATTCAATAGGAATTTTTGGGTTAGGTCAATCCGTTCGCGAGATATGGGAGGTTGAAGCCAAGAAATGGTTGAGAAGGCAAAAAATGTTTCGCAATTCTGCTGCTCCAAACGCTTAACCAGAATGGCCTAGGGAAAAAATATACATACCGTTGTAATCGGGCGAGCTTCTACTTTCAGTTGCAATAGGAATTTTTGGATTAGGTCAATCCGTTCGCGAGATATGGGAGTTTGAACCCAAGAAATGGTTGAGAAGGCAAAAAATTTTTCGCAATTCTGCTCCTTCAAACGCTTAACCAGAATGGCCTAGGGAGAAAATACACATACCTTTGTAATCGGGCGAGTTTCTACTTTCAGATGCAATAGGAATTTTTGGGTTGGGTCAATCCGTTCGCGACATATGGGAGTTTGAAGCTAAGAAATGGTTGAGAAGAGAACAAATTTTTGGCAATTCTGCTGCTCCAAACGCTTAACCAGAATGGCCTAGGGAAAAAATACACATACCGTTGTAATCGGGCGAGTTTCTACTTTCAGATGCAATGGGAATTTTTGGGTTAGGTCAATCCGTTCGCGAGATATGGGAGTTTGAAGACAAGAAATGGTTGACAAGACAACAAATTTTCTGCACTTCTGCTGCTCCAAACGCTTAATCAGAATGGCCTAGGGGAGAAATACGCATACAGTTTTAATCGGGCGAGTTTCTACTTTCAGACGCAGCAGGAATTTTTGTGTTTGGTCAATCCGTTCGCGTGATGTGGGAGTTTGAAGCTAAGAAATGGTTGAGAAGACAACAAATTTTTCGCAATTCTGCTGCTCCAAACGCTTAACCAGAATGGTCCAGGGAAAAAATACACATACCGTTGTAATCGGGCGAGTTTCCACTTTCTAATGCAATAGGAATTTTTGGGTTAGTTCAATCCGTTCGCGAGATATCAGAGTTTGAAGCTAAGAAATGGTTGAGAAGAGAACAAATTTTTCGCAATTATGCAGCTCCAAACGCTTAACCAGAATGGCCTAGGGAAAAAATACGCATACCGTTACAATCGGGCGAGCTTCGACTTTCAATTGCAATAGGAATTTTTGGATTAGGTCAATCCGTTCGCGAGATATGGGAGTTTGAAGCCAAGAAATGGTTGAGAAGGGAAAAAATTTTTCGCAATTCTGCTGCTTCAAACGCTTAACCAGAATGGCCTAGGGAGAAAATACACATACAGTTGTAATCGGGCGAGCTTCTACTTTCAGATGCTATGGGAATTTTTGGGTTAGGTCAATCCGTTCGCGAGATATGGGAGTTTGAAGACAAGAAATGTTTGGGAAGGCAAAAAATTTTTCGCAATTCTGCTGCTCCAAACGCTTAACCAGAATGGCCTAGGGAAAAATACACATACCGTTGTAATCGGGCGAGTTTCTACTTTCAGATGCAATAGGAATTTTTGGGTCAGGTCAATCCGTTCGCGACATATGGGAGTTTGAAGCTATGAAATGGTTGAGTAGACATAAAATTTTTCGCAATTCTGCTGCTCCAAACGCTTAACCAGAATGGTCCAGGGAAAAAATACACATACCGTTGTAATCGGGCGAGTGTCTACTTTCAAATGCAATAGGAATTTTTGGGTTAGGTTAATCCGTTCGCGACATATGGGAGTTTGAAGCTAAGAAATGGTTGAGAAGACAACCAATTTTTCGCAATTCTGCTGCTTCAAACGCTTAACCAGAATGGCCTAGGGAAAAAATACATATACCGTTGTAATCGGGCGTGTTTCTACTTTCAGTTGCAATAGGAATTTTTGGGTTAGGTCAATCCGTTCGCGAGATATGGGACTTTGAAGCTGAGAAATGTTTGGGAAGGCAAAAAATTTTTCGCAATTCTGCTGCTCCAAACGCTTAACCAGAATGGCCTAGGGAAAAAATACACATACCGTTGTAATCGGGCGAGATTCTACTTTCAGATGCAATAGGAATTTTTGGGTTAGGTCAATCCGTTCGCGACATATGGCAGTTTGAAGCTAAGAAATGGTTGAGGAGATAACAAATTTTTAGTAATTCTGCTGCTCCAAACGCTTAACCAGAATGGCCTAGGGAAAAAATACACATACCGTTGTAATCGGGCGAGTTTCTACTTTCAGATGCAATAGGAATTTTTGGGTTAGGTCAATCCGTTCGCGACATATGGGAGTTTGAAGCTAAGAAATGGTTGAGAACACAACAAATTTTTCGCAATTCTGCTGCTCCAAACGCTTAACCAGAATGGTCCAGGGAAAAAATACACATACCGTTGTAATCGGGCGAGTTTCCACTTTCTAATGCAATAGGAATTTTTGGGTTAGTTCAATCCGTTCGCGAGATATCAGAGTTTGAAGCTAAGAAATGGTTGAGAACAGAACAAATTTTTCGCAATTCTGCAGCTCCAAACGCTTAACCAGAATGGCCTAGGGAAAAAATACGCATACCGTTACAATCGGGCGAGCTTCTACTTTCAGTTGCAATAGGAATTTTTGGATTAGGTCAATCCGTTCGCGAGATATGGGAGTTTGAAGCCAAGAAATGGTTGAGAAGGCAACAAATTTTTCGCAATTCTGCTGCTCCAAACGCTTAACCAGAATGGCCTAGGGGAAAAATACACATACCGTTGTAATCGGGCGAGTCTCTACTTTCTAATGCAATAGGAATTTTTGGGTTAGTTCAATCCGTTCGCGAGATATGAGAGTTTGAATCTAAGAAATGGTTGTGAAGAGAACAAATTTTTCGCAATACTGCTGCTCCAAACGCTTAACCAGAATGGCCTAGGGAAAAAATACGCATACCGTTGTAATCGGGCGAGTTTCTACTTTCAGTTACAATAGGAATTATTGGATTAAGCCAATCCGTTCGCGAGATATGGGACTTTGAAGCTAAGAAATGGTTGAAAAGACAACAAATTTTCCGCAATTCTGCTGCTCCAATCTCTTATCCAGAATGGTCTAGGGGAAAAATACACGTACCGTTGTAATCGGGCGAGTTTCTACTTTCAAATGCAATAGGAATTTTTGGGTTAGGTCAATCCGTTCGCGAGATATCAGAGTTTGAAGCTAAGAAATGGTTGAGAAGAGAACAAATTTTTCGCAATTATGCAGCTCCAAACGCTTAACCAGAATGGCCTAGGGAAAAAATACGCATACCGTTACAATCAGGCGAGCTTCGACTTTCAATTGCAATAGGAATTTTTGGATTAGGTCAATCCGTTCGCGAGATATGGGAGTTTGAAGCCAAGAAATGTTTGAGAAGGGAAAAAATTTTTCGCAATTCTGCTGCTTCAAACGCTTAACCAGAATGGCCTAGGGAGAAAATACACATACAGTTGTAATCGGGCGAGTTTCTACTTTCAGATGCTATGGGAATTTTTGGGTTAGGTCAATCCGTTCGCGAGATATGGGAGTTTGAAGACAAGAAATGTTTGGGAAGGCAAAAAATTTTTCGCAATTCTGCTGCTCCAAACGCTTAACCAGAATGGCCTAGGGAAAAATACACATACCGTTGTAATCGGGCGAGTTTCTACTTTCAGATGCAATAGGAATTTTTGGGTCAGGTCAATCCGTTCGCGACATATGGGAGTTTGAAGCTAAGAAATGGTTGAGTAGACATAATATTTTTCGCAATTCTGCTGCTCCAAACGCTTAACCAGAATGGTCCAGGGAAAAAATACACATACCGTTGTAATCGGGCGAGTGTCTACTTTCAAATGCAATAGGAATTTTTGGGTTAGGTTAATCCGTTCGCGACATATGGGAGTTTGAAGCTAAGAAATGGTTGAGAAGACAACCAATTTTTCGCAATTCTGCTGCTTCAAACGCTTAACCAGAATGGCCTAGGGAAAAAATACATATACCGTTGTAATCGGGCGTGTTTCTACTTTCAGTTGCAATAGGAATTTTTGGGTTAGGCCAATCCGTTCGCGAGATATGGGACTTTGAAGCTGAGAAATGTTTGGGAAGGCAAAAAATTTTTCGCAATTCTGCTGCTCCAAACGCTTAACCAGAATGGCCTAGGGAAAAAATACACATACCGTTGTAATCGGGCGAGTTTCCACTTTCTAATGCAATAGGAATTTTTGGGTTAGTTCAATCCGTTCGCGAGATATCAGAGTTTGAAGCTAAGAAATGGTTGAGCACAGAACAAATTTTTCGCAATTCTGCAGCTCCAAACGCTTAACCAGAATGGCCTAGGGAAAAAATACGCATACCGTTACAATCGGGCGAGCTTCTTCTTTCAGTTGCAATAGGAATTTTTGGATTAGGTCAATCCGTTCGCGAGATATGGGAGTTTGAAGCCAAGAAATGGTTGAGAAGGCAACAAATTTTTCGCAATTCTGCTGCTCCAAACGCTTAACCAGAATGGCCTAGGGGAAAAATACACATACCGTTGTAATCGGGCGAGTCTCTACTTTCTAATGCAATAGGAATTTTTGGGTTAGTTCAATCCGTTCGCGAGATATGAGAGTTTGAATCTAAGAAATGGTTGTGAAGAGAACAAATTTTTCGCAATACTGCTGCTCCAAACGCTTAACCAGAATGGCCTAGGGAAAAAATACGCATACCGTTGTAATCGGGCGAGTTTCTACTTTCAGTTACAATAGGAATTATTGGATTAAGCCAATCCGTTCGCGAGATATGGGACTTTGAAGCTAAGAAATGGTTGAAAAGACAACAAATTTTCCGCACTTCTGCTGCTCCAATCTCTTATCCAGAATGGTCTAGGGGAAAAATACACGTACCGTTGTAATCGGGCGAGTTTCTACTTTCAAATGCAATAGGAATTTTTGGGTTAGGTCAATCCGTTCGCGAGATATCAGAGTTTGAAGCTAAGAAATGGTTGAGAAGAGAACAAATTTTTCGCAATTATGCAGCTCCAAACGCTTAACCAGAATGGCCTAGGGAAAAAATACGCATACCGTTACAATCAGGCGAGCTTCGACTTTCAATTGCAATAGGAATTTTTGGATTAGGTCAATCCGTTCGCGAGATATGGGAGTTTGAAGCCAAGAAATGTTTGAGAAGGGAAAAAATTTTTCGCAATTCTGCTGCTTCAAACGCTTAACCAGAATGGCCTAGGGAGAAAATACACATACAGTTGTAATCGGGCGAGTTTCTACTTTCAGATGCTATGGGAATTTTTGGGTTAGGTCAATCCGTTCGCGAGATATGGGAGTTCGAAGACAAGAAATGTTTGGGAAGGCAAAAAATTTTTCGCAATTCTGCTGCTCCAAACGCTTAACCAGAATGGCCTAGGGAAAAATACACATACCGTTGTAATCGGGCGAGTTTCTACTTTCAGATGCAATAGGAATTTTTGGGTCAGGTCAATCCGTTCGCGACATATGGGAGTTTGAAGCTAAGAAATGGTTGAGTAGACATAAAATTTTTCGCAATTCTGCTGCTCCAAACGCTTAACCAGAATGGTCCAGGGAAAAAATACACATACCGTTGTAATCGGGCGAGTGTCTACTTTCAAATGCAATAGGAATTTTTGGGTTAGGTTAATCCGTTCGCGACATATGGGAGTTTGAAGCTAAGAAATGGTTGAGAAGACAACCAATTTTTCGCAATTCTGCTGCTTCAAACGCTTAACCAGAATGGCCTAGGGAAAAAATACATATACCGTTGTAATCGGGCGTGTTTCTACTTTCAGTTGCAATAGGAATTTTTGGATTTGGTCAATCCGTTCGCGAGATATGGGAGTTTAAAGCCAAGAAATGGTTGAGAAGGCAAAAAATTTTTCGCAATTCTGCTGCTTCAAACGCTTAACCAGAATGGCCTAGGGAAAAAATACGCATACCGTTGTAATCGGGCGAGTTTCTACTTTCAGTTACAATAGGAATTTTTGGATTAAGCCAATCCGTTCGCGAGATATGGGACTTTGAATCTAAGAAATGGTTGAAAAGACAACAAATTTTCCGCACTTCTGCTGCTCCAATCGCTTATCCAGAATGGCCTAGGGGAAAAATACACGAACCGTTGTAATCGGGCGAGTTTCTACTTTCAAATGCAATAGGAATTTTTGGGTTAAGTCAATCCGTTCGCGAGATATGGTAGTTTGAAGCTAAGAAATGGTTGAGAAGAGAACAAATTTTTCGCAATTCTGCTGCTCCAAACGCTTAACCAGAATGGCCTAGGGGAAAAATACACGAACCGTTGTAATCGGGCGAGTTTCTACTTTCAAATGCAATAGGAATTTTGGGGTTAGGTCAATCCGTTCGCGAGATATGGTAGTTTGAAGCTAAGAAATGGTTGAGAAGAGAACAAATTTTTCGCAATACTGCTGCTACAAACGCTTAACCAGAATGGCCTAGGGAGAAAATACACATACCGTTGTAATCGGGCGAGTTTCTACTTTCAGATGGAATAGGAATTTTTGGGTTAGGTCAATCCGTTCGCGACATATGGGAGTTTGAAGCTAAGAAATGGTTGAGAAGGCAAAAAATTTTTCGCAATTCTGCTGCTCCAAACGCTTAACCAGAATGGCCTAGGGGAAAAATACGCATACAGTTGTAATCGGGCGAGTTTCTACTTTCAGACGCAGCAGGAATTTTTGTGTTTGGTCAATCCGTTCGCGTGATGTGGGAGTTTGAAGTTAAGAAATGGTTGAGAAGACAACAAATTTTTCGCAATTCTGCTGCTCCAAACGCTTAACCAGAATGGCCTAGGGGAAAAATACACATACCGTTGTAATCGGGCGAGTCTCTACTTTCTAATGCAATAGGAATTTTTGGGTTAGTTCTATCCGTTCGCGAGATATGAGAGTTTGAAGCTAAGAAATGGTTGTGAAGAGAACAAATTTTTCGCAATTCTGCTGCTCCAAACGCTTAACCAGAATGGCCTAGGGAAAAAATACGCATACCGTTGTAATCGGGCGAGTTTCTACTTTCAGTTACAATAGGAATTTTTGGATTAAGCCGATCCGTTCGCGAGATATGGGACTTTGAATCTAAGAAATGGTTGAAAAGACAACAAATTTTCCGCACTTCTGCTGCTCCAATCGCTTATCCAGAATGGCCTAGGGGAAAAATACACGTACCGTTGTAATCGGGCGAGTTTCTACTTTCAAATGCAATAGGAATTTTTGGGTTAGGTCAATCCGTCCGCGAGATATGGTAGTTTCAAGCAAAGAACTGGTTGAGAAGAGAACAAATTTTTCGCAATTCTGCTGCTCCAAACGCTTAACCAGAATGGCCTAGGGAAAAATACACATACCGTTGTAATACGGGCTAGTTTCTACTTTCAGATGCAATAGGAATTTTTGGGTTAGGTCAATCCGTTCGCGAGATATGGGAGTTTGAAGACAAGAAATGGTTGAGAAGGCAAAAAATTTTTCGCAATTCTGCTGCTCCAAACGCTTAACCAGAATGGCCTAGGGATAAAATACACGTACCGTTGTAATCGGTCGAGTTTCTACTTTCAAATGCAATAGGAATTTTTGGGTTAGGTCAATCCGTTCGCGAGATATGGGAGCTTGAAGCTAAGAAATGGTTGAGAAGAGAACAAATTTTTCGCAATTCTGCTGCTCCAAACGCTTAACCAGAATGGCCTAGGGAAAAAATACACACACCGTTGTTATCGGGCGAGTTTCTACTTTCAGATTCAATAGGAATTTTTGGGTTAGGTCAATCCGTTCGCGAGATATGGGAGTTTGAAGCCAAGAAATGGTTGAGAAGGCAAAAAATTTTTCGCAATTCTGCTGCTACAAACGCTTAACCAGAATGGCCTAGGGAAAAAATACACATACCGTTGTAATCGGGCGAGTTTCTACTTTCAGATGCAATCGGAATTTTTGGGTTAGGTCAATCCGTTCGCGACATATGGGAGTTTGAAGATAAGAAATGGTTGAGAAGACATCAAATTTTTCGCACTTCTGCTGCTACAATCGCTTAACCAGAATGGCCTAGGGGAAAAATACACGTACCGTTGTAATCGGGAGAGGTTCTACTTTCAAATGCAATAGGAATTTTTGGGTTAGGTCAATCCGTTCGCGAGATATGGTAGTTTGAAGCTAAGAAATGGTTGAGAGGAGAAAGAATTTTTCGCAATTCTGCTGCTCCAGACGCTTAACCAGAATGGCCTAGGGAAAAAATACACATACCGTTGTATTCGGGCGAGTTTCTACTTTCAGATTCAATAGGAATTTTTGGGTTAGGTCAATCCGTTCGCGAGATATGGGAGTTTGAAGCCAAGAAATGGTTGAGAAGGCAAAAAATTTTTCGCAATTCTGCTGCTTCAAACGCTTAACCAGAATGGCCTAGGGAAAAAATACACATACCGTTGTAATCGGGCGAGTTTCTACTTTCAGATGCAATCGGAATTTTTGGGTTAGGTCAATCCGTTCGCGACATATGGGAATTTGAAGCTAAGAAGTGGTTGAGAAGACATCAAATTTTTCGCACTTCTGCAGCTACAATCGCTTAACCAGAATGGCCTAGGGGAAAAATACACGTACCGTTGTAATCGGGCGAGTTTCTACTTTCAAATGCAATAGGAATTTTTGGGTTAGGTCAATCTGTTCGCGAGAAATGGGACTTTGAAGCTAAGAAATGTTTGGGAAGGCAAAAAATTTTTCGCAATTCTGCTGCTCCAAACGCTTAACCAGAATGGCCTAGGGAAAAAATACACATACCGCTGTAATCGGGCGAGATTCTACTTTCAGATGCAATAGGAATTTTTGGGTTAGGTCAATCCGTTCGCGACATATGGCAGTTTGAAGCTAAGAAATGGTTGAGAAGAGAACAAATTTTTCGCAATTCTGCTGCTCCAAACGCTTAACCAGAATGGCCTAGGGAAAAAATACACATACCGTTGTTATCGGGCGAGTTTCTACTTTCAGATTCAATAGGAATTTTTGGGTTAGGTCAATCCGTTCGCGAGATATGGGAGTTTGAAGCCAAGAAATGGTTGAGAAGGCAAAAAATTTTTCGCAATTCTGCTGCTTCGAACGCTTAACCAGAATGGCCTAGGGAAAAAATACACATACCGTTGTAATCGGGCGAGTTTCTACTTTCAGATGCAATCGGAATTTTTGGGTTAGGTCAATCCGTTCGCGACATATGGGAGTTTGAAGATAAGAAATGGTTGAGAAGACATCAAATTTTTCGCACTTCTGCTGCTACAATCGCTTAACCAGAATGGCCTAGGGGAAAAATACACGTACCGTTGTAATCGGGAGAGGTTCTACTTTCAAATGCAATAGGAATTTTTGGGTTAGGTCAATCCGTTCGCGAGATATGGTAGTTTGAAGCTAAGAAATGGTTGAGAGGAGAAAAAATTTTTCGCAATTCTGCTGCTCCAGACGCTTAACCAGAATGGCCTAGGGAAAAAATACACATACCGTTGTATTCGGGCGAGTTTCTACTTTCAGATTCAATAGGAATTTTTGGGTTAGGTCAATCCGTTCGCGAGATATGGGAGTTTGAAGCCAAGAAATGGTTGAGAAGGCAAAAAATTTTTCGCAATTCTGCTGCTTCAAACGCTTAACCAGAATGGCCTAGGGAAAAAATACACATACCGTTGTAATCGGGCGAGTTTCTACTTTCAAATGCAATCGGAATTTTTGGGTTAGGTCAATCCGTTCGCGACATATGGGAATTTGAAGCTAAGAAGTGGTTGAGAAGACATCAAATTTTTCGCATTTCTGCAGCTACAATCGCTTAACCAGAATGGCCTAGGGGAAAAATACACGTACCGTTGTAATCGGGCGAGTTTCTACTTTCAGATTCAATAGGAATTTTTGGGTTAGGTCAATCCGTTCGCGAGATATGGGAGTTTGAAGCCAAGAAATGGTTCAGAAGGCAAAAAATTTTTCGCAATTCTGCTGCTCCAAACGCTTAACCAGAATGGCCTAGGGGAAAAATACACATACCGCTGTAATCGGGCGAGATTCTACTTTCAGATGCAATAGGAATTTTTGGGTTAGGTCAATCCGTTCGCGACATATGGCAGTTTGAAGCTAAGAAATGGTTGAGAAGACAACAAATTTTTCGCAATTCTGCTGCTCCAAACGCTTAACCAGAATGGTCCAGGGAAAAAATACACATACCGTTGTAATCGGGCGAGTTTCCACTTTCTAATGCAATAGGAATTTTTGGGTTAGTTCAATCCGTTCGCGAGATATCAGAGTTTGAAGCTAAGAAATGGTTGAGAAGAGAACAAATTTTTTGCAATTCTGCTGCTCCAAACGCATAACCAGAATGGCCTAGGGAAAAAATACGCATACCGTTGTAATCGGGCGAGTTTCTACTTTCAGATGCAATAGGAATTTTTGGGTTAGGTCAATCCGTTCGCGACATATGGGAATTTGAAGCTAAGAAGTGGTTGAGAAGACATCAAATTTTTCGCACTTCTGCAGCTACAATCGCTTAACCAGAATGGCCTAGGGGAAAAATACACGTACCGTTGTAATCGGGCGAGTTTCTACTTTCAAATGCAATAGGAATTTTTGGGTTAGGTCAATCTGTTCGCGAGAAATGGGACTTTGAAGCTAAGAAATGTTTGGGAAGGCAAAAAATTTTTCGCAATTCTGCTGCTCCAAACGCTTAACCAGAATGGCCTAGGGAAAAAATACACATACCGCTGTAATCGGGCGAGATTCTACTTTCAGATGCAATAGGAATTTTTGGGTTAGGTCAATCCGTTCGCGACATATGGCAGTTTGAAGCTAAGAAATGGTTGAGAAGAGAACAAATTTTTCGCAATTCTGCTGCTCCAAACGCTTAACCAGAATGGCCTAGGGAAAAAATACACATACCGTTGTTATCGGGCGAGTTTCTACTTTCAGATTCAATAGGAATTTTTGGGTTAGGTCAATCCGTTCGCGAGATATGGGAGTTTGAAGCCAAGAAATGGTTGAGAAGGCAAAAAATTGTTCGCAATTCTGCTGCTTCAAACGCTTAACCAGAATGGCCTAGGGAAAAAATACACATACCGTTGTAATCGGGCGAGTTTCTACTTTCAGATGCAATCGGAATTTTTGGGTTAGGTCAATCCGTTCGCGACATATGGGAGTTTGAAGATAAGAAATGGTTGAGAAGACATCAAATTTTTCGCACTTCTGCTGCTACAATCGCTGAACCAGAATGGCCTAGGGGAAAAATACACGTACCGTTGTAATCGGGAGAGGTTCTACTTTCAAATGCAATAGGAATTTTTGGGTTAGGTCAATCCGTTCGCGAGATATGGTAGTTTGAAGCTAAGAAATGGTTGAGAGGAGAAAAAATTTTTCGCAATTCTGCTGCTCCAGACGCTTAACCAGAATGGCCTAGGGAAAAAATACACATACCGTTGTATTCGGGCGAGTTTCTACTTTCAGATTCAATAGGAATTTTTGGGTTAGGTCAATCCGTTCGCGAGATATGGGAGTTTGAAGCCAAGAAATGGTTGAGAAGGCAAAAAATTTTTCGCAATTCTGCTGCTTCAAACGCTTAACCAGAATGGCCTAGGGAAAAAATACACATACCGTTGTAATCGGGCGAGTTTCTACTTTCAGATGCAATCGGAATTTTTGGGTTAGGTCAATCCGTTCGCGACATATGGGAATTTGAAGCTAAGAAGTGGTTGAGAAGACATCAAATTTTTCGCACTTCTGCAGCTACAATCGCTTAACCAGAATGGCCTAGGGGAAAAATACACGTACCGTTGTAATCGGGCGAGTTTCTACTTTCAGATTCAATAGGAATTTTTGGGTTAGGTCAATCCGTTCGCGAGATATGGGAGTTTGAAGCCAAGAAATGGTTGAGAAGGCAAAAAATTTTTCGCAATTCTGCTGCTCCAAACGCTTAACCAGAATGGCCTAGGGGAAAAATACACATACCGCTGTAATCGGGCGAGATTCTACTTTCAGATGCAATAGGAATTTTTGGGTTAGGTCAATCCGTTCGCGTGATGTGGGAGTTTGAAGCTAAGAAATGGTTGAGAAGACAACAAATTCTTCGCAATTCTGCTGCTCCAAACGCTTAACCAGAATGGCCTAGGGAAAAAATACACATACCGTTGTATTCGGGCGAGTTTCTACTTTCAGATTCAATAGGAATTTTTGGGTTAGGTCAATCCGTTCGCGAGATATGGGAGTTTGAAGCCAAGAAATGGTTGAGAAGGCAAAAAATTTTTCGCAATTCTGCTGCTTCAAACGCTTAACCAGAATGGCCTAGGGAAAAAATACACATACCGTTGTAATCGGGCGAGTTTCTACTTTCAGATGCAATCGGAATTTTTGGGTTAGGTCAATCCGTTCGCGACATATGGGAATTTGAAGCTAAGAAGTGGTTGAGAAGACATCAAATTTTTCGCATTTCTGCAGCTACAATCGCTTAACCAGAATGGCCTAGGGGAAAAATACACGTACCGTTGTAATCGGGCGAGTTTCTACTTTCAGATTCAATAGGAATTTTTGGGTTAGGTCAATCCGTTCGCGAGATATGGGAGTTTGAAGCCAAGAAATGGTTGAGAAGGCAAAAAATTTTTCGCAATTCTGCTGCTCCAAACGCTTAACCAGAATGGCCTAGGGGAAAAATACGCATACAGTTGTAATCGGGCGAGTTTCTACTTTCAGACGCAGCAGGAATTTTTGTGTTTGGTCAATCCGTTCGCGTGATGTGGGAGTTTGAAGCTAAGAAATGGTTGAGAAGACAACAAATTTTTCGCAATTCTGCTGCTCCAAACGCTTAACCAGAATGGTCCAGGGAAAAAATACACATACCGTTGTAATCGGGCGAGTTTCCACTTTCTAATGCAATAGGAATTTTTGGGTTAGTTCAATCCGTTCGCGAGATATCAGAGTTTGAAGCTAAGAAATGGTTGAGAAGAGAACAAATTTTTTGCAATTCTGCTGCTCCAAACGCATAACCAGAATGGCCTAGGGAAAAAATACGCATACCGTTGTAATCGGGCGAGTTTCTACTTTCAGATGCAATAGGAATTTTTGGGTTAGGTCAATCCGTTCGCGACATATGGGAATTTGAAGCTAAGAAGTGGTTGAGAAGACATCAAATTTTTCGCACTTCTGCAGCTACAATCGCTTAACCAGAATGGCCTAGGGGAAAAATACACGTACCGTTGTAATCGGGCGAGTTTCTACTTTCAAATGCAATAGGAATTTTTGGGTTAGGTCAATCTGTTCGCGAGAAATGGGACTTTGAAGCTAAGAAATGTTTGGGAAGGCAAAAAATTTTTCGCAATTCTGCTGCTCCAAACGCTTAACCAGAATGGCCTAGGGAAAAAATACACATACCGCTGTAATCGGGCGAGATTCTACTTTCAGATGCAATAGGAATTTTTGGGTTAGGTCAATCCGTTCGCGACATATGGCAGTTTGAAGCTAAGAAATGGTTGAGAAGAGAACAAATTTTTCGCAATTCTGCTGCTCCAAACGCTTAACCAGAATGGCCTAGGGAAAAAATACACATACCGTTGTTATCGGGCGAGTTTCTACTTTCAGATTCAATAGGAATTTTTGGGTTAGGTCAATCCGTTCGCGAGATATGGGAGTTTGAAGCCAAGAAATGGTTGAGAAGGCAAAAAATTTTTCGCAATTCTGCTGCTTCAAACGCTTAACCAGAATGGCCTAGGGAAAAAATACACATACCGTTGTAATCGGGCGAGTTTCTACTTTCAGATGCAATCGGAATTTTTGGGTTAGGTCAATCCGTTCGCGACATATGGGAGTTTGAAGATAAGAAATGGTTGAGAAGACATCAAATTTTTCGCACTTCTGCTGCTACAATCGCTGAACCAGAATGGCCTAGGGGAAAAATACACGTACCGTTGTAATCGGGAGAGGTTCTACTTTCAGATGCAATAGGAATTTTTGGGTTAGGTCAATCCGTTCGCGACATATGGCAGTTTGAAGCTAAGAAATGGTTGAGAAGACAACAAATTTTTCGCAATTCTGCTGCTCCAAACTCTTAATCAGAATGGCCTAGGGGAAAAATACGCATACAGTTGTAATCGGGCGAGTTTCTACTTTCAGACGCAGCAGGAATTTTTGTGTTTGGTCAATCCGTTCGCGTGATGTGGGAGTTTGAAGCTAAGAAATGGTTGAGAAGACAACAAATTCTTCGCAATTCTGCTGCTCCAAACGCTTAACCAGAATGGTCCAGGGAAAAAATACACATACCGTTGTAATCGGGCGAGTTTCCACTTTCTAATGCAATAGGAATTTTTGGGTTAGTTCAATCCGTTCGCGAGATATCAGAGTTTGAAGCTAAGAAATGGTTGAGAAGAGAACAAATTTTTCGCAATTCTGCTGCTCCAAACGCTTAACCAGAATGGCCTAGGGAAAAAATACGCATACCGTTACAATCGGGCGAGCTTCCACTTTCAGTTGCGATAGGAATATTTGGATTAGGTCAATCCGTTCGCGGGATATGGGAGTTTGAAGCCAAGAAATGGTTGAGAAGGCAAAAAATTTTTCGCAATTCTGCTGCTTCAAACGCTTAACCAGAATGGCCTAGGGAGAAAATACACATACCGTTGTAATCGGGCGAGTTTCTACTTTCAGATGCAATGGGAATTTTTGGGTTAGGTCAATCCGTTCGCGAGATATGGGAGTTTGAATCCAAGAAATGGTTGAGAAGGCAAAAACTTTTTCGCAATTCTGCTGCTCCAAACGCTTAGCCAGAATGTGCTAGGGAAAAAATACACATACCGTTGTAATCGGGCGAGTTTCTACTTTCAGATGCAATAGGAATTTTTGGGTTAGGTCAATCCGTTCGCGAGATATGGTAGTTTGAAGCTAAGAAATGGTTGAGAAGAGAACAAATTTTTCGCAATTCTGCTGCTCCAAACGCTTAACCAGAATGGCCTAGGGAAAAAATACACACACCGTTGTAATCGGGCGAGTTTCTACTTTCAGATGCAATAGGAATTTTTGGGTTAGGTCAATCCGTTCGCGACATATGGGAGTTTAAAGCCAAGAAATGGTTGAGAAGGCAAAAAATTTTTCGCATTTCTGCTGCTTCAAACGCTTAACCAGAATAGCCTAGGGAAAAAATACGCATACCGTTGTAATCGGGCGAGTTTCTACTTTCAGTTACAATAGGAATTTTTGGATTAAGCCAATCCGTTCGCGAGATATGGGACTTTGAATCTAAGAAATGGTTGAAAAGACAACAAATTTTCCGCACTTCTGCTGCTCCAATCGCTTATCCAGAATGGCCTAGGGGAAAAATACACGAACCGTTGTAATCGGGCGAGTTTCTACTTTTAAATGCAATAGGAATTTTGGGGTTAGGTCTATCCGTTCGCGAGATATGGTAGTTTGAAGCTAAGAAATGGTTGAGAAGAGAACAAATTTTTCGCAATTCTGCTGCTCCAAACGCTTAACCAGAATGGCCTAGGGAAAAAATACACATACCGTTGTAATCGGGCGAGTTTCTACTTTCAGATGCAATAGGAATTTTTGGGTTAGGTCAATCCGTTCGCGAGATATGGGAGTTTAAAGCCAAGAAATGGTTGAGAAGGCAAAAAATTTTTCGCAATTCTGCTGCTTCAAACGCTTAACCAGAATGGCCTAGGGAAAAAATACATATACCGTTGTAATCGGGCGTGTTTCTACTTTCAGTTGCAATAGGAATTTTCGGGTTAGGTCAATCCGTTCGCGAGATATGGGAGTTTAAAGCCAAGAAATGGTTGAGAAGGCAAAAAATTTTTCGCAATTCTGCTGCTTCAAACGCTTAACCAGAATGGTCCAGGGAAAAAATACACATACCGTTGTAATCGGGCGAGTTTCTACTTTCAGATGCAATAGGAATTTTTGGGTTAGGTCAATCCGTTCGCGAGATATGGGAGGTTGAAGCCAAGAAATGGTTGAGAAGGCAAAAAATTTTTCGCAATTCTGCTGCTCCAAACGCTTAAACAGAATGGCCTAGGGAAAAAATACACATACCGTTGTAATCGGGCGAGATTCTACTTTCAGATGCAATAGGAATTTTTGGATTAAGTCAATCCTTTCGCGATATATGGGAGTCTGAAGCTAAGAAATGGTTGAGAAGACAACAAATTTTTCGCAATTCTGCTGCTTCAAACGATTAACCAGAATGGCCTAGGGAAAAAATACACATACCGCTGAAATCGAGCGAGTTTCTACTTTCAGATGCAATAGGAATTTTTGGGTTAGGTCAATCCGTTCGCGAGATATGGGACTTTGAAGCTAAGAAATGTTTGGGAAGGCGAAAAATTTTTCGCAATTCTGCTGCTTCAAACGCTTAACCAGAATGGCCTAGGGAGAAAATACACATACCGTTGTAATCGGGCGAGTTTCTACTTTCAGATGCAATGGGAATTTTTGGGTTAGGTCAATCTGTTCGCGAGATATGGGAGTTTGAAGACAAGAAATGGTTGGGAAGGCAAAAAATTTTTCGCAATTCTGCTGCTCCAAACGCTTAACCAGAATGGCCTAAGGAGAAAATACACATACCGTTGTAATCGGGCGAGTTTCTACTTTCAGATGCAATAGGAATTTTTGGGTTAGGTCAATCCGTACGCGGCATATGGGAGTTTGAAGCTAAGAAATGGTTGTGAAGACAACAAATTTTTCGCAATTCTGCTGCTCCAAACGCTTAACCAGAATGGTCCAGGGAAAAAATATACATACCGTTGTAATCTGGCGAGTTTCTACTTTCAGATGCAATAGGAATTTTTGGGTTAGGTCAATCCGTTCGCGAGTAATGGGAGGTTGAAGCCAAGAAATGGTTGAGAAGGCAAAAAATTTTTCGCAATTCTGCTGCTTCAAACGCTTAACCAGAATGGCCTAGGGAGAAAATACACATACCGTTGTAATCGGGCATGTTTCTACTTTCAGATGCAATAGGAATTTTTGGGTTAGGTCAATCCGTTCGCGACATATGGGAGTTTGAAGCTAAGAAATGGTTGAGAAGAGAACAAATTTTTCGCAATTCTGCTGCTCCAAACGCTTAACTAGAATGGCATAGGGAAAAAATACACATACCGTTGTAATCGGGCAAGTTTCTACTTTCAGATGTAATGGGAATTTTTGGGTTAGGTCAATCCGTTCGCGAGATATGGGAGTTTGAAGACAAGAAATGGTTGGGAAGGCAAAAAATTTTTCGCAATTCTGCTGCTCCAAACGCTTAACCAGAATGGCCTAGGGATAAAATACACATACCGTTGTAATCGGGCGAGTTTCTACTTTCAGATGCAACAGGAATTTTTGGGTTAGCTCAATCCGTTCGCGAGATATGGGACTTTGAAGCTAAGAAATGTTTGGGAAGGCGAAAAATTTTTCGCAATTCTGCTGCTTCAAACGCTTAACCAGAATGGCCTAGGGAGAAAATACACATACCGTTGTAATCGGGCGAGTTTCTACTTTCAGATGCAATAGGAATTTTTGGGTTAGGTCAATCCGTTCGCGAGATATGGGAGTTTAAAGCCAAGAAATGGTTGAGAAGGCAAAAAATTTTTCGCAATTCTGCTGCTTCAAACGCTTAACCAGAATGGCCTAGGGAAAAAATACATATACCGTTGTAATCGGGCGTGTTTCTACTTTCAGTTGCAATAGGAATTTTTGGGTTAGGTCAATCCGTTCGCGAGATATGGGAGTTTGAAGCTAAGAAATGGTTGAGATGACAACAAATTTTTCGCAATTCTGCTGCTCCAAACGCTTAACCAGAATGGTCCAGGGAAAAAATACACATACCGTTGTAATCGGGCGAGTTTCTACTTTCAGATGCAATAGGAATTTTTGGGTTAGGTCAATCCGTTCGCGATATATGGGAGTCTGAAGCTAAGAAATGGTTGAGAAGACAACAAATTTTTCGCAATTCTGCTGCTTCAAACGATTAACCAGAATGGCCTAGGGAAAAAATACACATACCGCTGAAATCGAGCGAGTTTCTACTTTCAGATGCAATAGGAATTTTTGGGTTAGGTCAATCCGTTCGCGAGATATGGGACTTTGAAGCTAAGAAATGTTTGGGAAGGCGAAAAATTTTTCGCAATTCTGCTGCTTCAAACGCTTAACCAGAATGGCCTAGGGAGAAAATACACATACCGTTGTAATCGGGCGAGTTTCTACTTTCAGATGCAATGGGAATTTTTGGGTTAGGTCAATACGTTCGCGAGATATGGGAGTTTGAAGACAAGAAATGGTTGGGAAGGCAAAAAATTTTTCGCAATTCTGCTGCTCCAAACGCTTAACCAGAATGGCCTAGGGAAAAAATACACATACCGCTGAAATCGAGCGAGTTTCTACTTTCAGATGCAATAGGAATTTTTGGGTTAGGTCAATCCGTTCGCGACATATGGGAGTTTGAAGCTAAGAAATGGTTGAGAAGAGAACAAATTTTTCGCAATTCTGCTGCTCCAAACGCTTAACTAGAATGGCATAGGGAAAAAATACACATACCGTTGTAATCGGGCAAGTTTCTACTTTCAGATGTAATGGGAATTTTTGGGTTAGGTCAATCCGTTCGCGAGATATGGGAGTTTGAAGACAAGAAATGGTTGGGAAGGCAAAAAATTTTTCGCAATTCTGCTGCTCCAAACGCTTAACCAGAGTGGCCTAGGGATAAAATACACATACCGTTGTAATCGGGCGAGTTTCTACTTTCAGATGCAACAGGAATTTTTGGGTTAGCTCAATCCGTTCGCGAGATATGGGACTTTGAAGCTAAGAAATGTTTGGGAAGGCGAAAAATTTTTCGCAATTCTGCTGCTTCAAACGCTTAACCAGAATGGCCTAGGGAGAAAATACACATACCGTTGTAATCGGGCGAGATTCTACTTTCAGATGCAATGGGAATTTTTGGGTTAGGTCAATCCGTTCGCGAGATATGGGAGTTTGAAGACAAGAAATGGTTGGGAAGGCAAAAAATTTTTCGCAATTCTGCTGCTCCAAACGCTTAACCAGAATGGCCTAGGGAAAAAATACACATACCGTTGTAATCGGGCGAGTTTCTACTTTCAGATGCAATAGGAATTTTTGGGTTAGGTCAATCCGTTCGCGACATATGAGAGTTTGAAGCTAAGAAATGGTTGAGAAGACAACAAATTTTTCGCAATTCTGCTGCTCCAAACGCTTAACCAGAATGGTCCAGGGAAAAAATACACATACAGTTGTAATCGGGCGAGTTTCTACTTTCAGGTGCAATAGGAATTTTTGGGTTAGGTCAATCCGTTCGCGAGATATGGGAGGTTGAAGCCAAGAAATGGTTGAGAAGGCAAAAAATTTTTCGCAATACTGCTGCTACAAACGCTTAACCAGAATGGCCTAGGGAGAAAATACACATACCGTTGTAATCGGGCGAGTTTCTACTTTCAGATGCAATAGGAATTTTTGGGTTCGGTCAATCCGTTCGCGACATATGGGAGTTTGAAGCTAAGAAATGGTTGAGAAGGCAAAAAATTTTTCGCAATTCTGCTGCTCCAAACGCTTAACCAGAGTGGCCTAGGGGAAAAATACGCATACAGTTGTAATCGGGCGAGTTTCTACTTTCAGACGCAGCAGGAATTTTTGTGTTTGGTCAATCCGTTCGCGAGATATGAGAGTTTGAAGCTAAGAAATGGTTGTGAAGAGAACAAATTTTTCGCAATTCTGCTGCTCCAAACGCTTAACCAGAATGGCCTAGGGATAAAATACACATACCGTTGTAATCGGGCGAGTTTCTACTTTCAGATGCAACAGGAATTTTTGGGTTAGCTCAATCCGTTCGCGAGATATGGGACTTTGAAGCTAAGAAATGTTTGGGAAGGCGAAAAATTTTTCGCAATTCTGCTGCTTCAAACGCTTAACCAGAATGGCCTAGGGAGAAAATACACATACCGTTGTAATCGGGCGAGATTCTACTTTCAGATGCAATGGGAATTTTTGGGTTAGGTCAATCCGTTCGCGAGATATGGGAGTTTGAAGACAAGAAATGGTTGGGAAGGCAAAAAATTTTTCGCAATTCTGCTGCTCCAAACGCTTAACCAGAATGGCCTAGGGAAAAAATACACATACCGTTGTAATCGGGCGAGTTTCTACTTTCAGATGCAATAGGAATTTTTGGGTTAGGTCAATCCGTTCGCGACATATGAGAGTTTGAAGCTAAGAAATGGTTGAGAAGACAACAAATTTTTCGCAATTCTGCTGCTCCAAACGCTTAACCAGAATGGTCCAGGGAAAAAATACACATACCGTTGTAATCGGGCGAGTTTCTACTTTCAGGTGCAATAGGAATTTTTGGGTTAGGTCAATCCGTTCGCGAGATATGGGAGGTTGAAGCCAAGAAATGGTTGAGAAGGCAAAAAATTTTTCGCAATACTGCTGCTACAAACGCTTAACCAGAATGGCCTAGGGAGAAAATACACATACCGTTGTAATCGGGCGAGTTTCTACTTTCAGATGCAATAGGAATTTTTGGGTTAGGTCAATCCGTTCGCGACATATGGGAGTTTGAAGCTAAGAAATGGTTGAGAAGGCAAAAAATTTTTCGCAATTCTGCTGCTCCAAACGCTTAACCAGAATGGCCTAGGGGAAAAATACGCATACAGTTGTAATCGGGCGAGTTTCTACTTTCAGACGCAGCAGGAATTTTTGTGTTTGGTCAATCCGTTCGCGTGGTGTGGGAGTTTGAAGTTAAGAAATGGTTGAGAAGGCAAAAAATTTTTCGCAATTCTGCTGCTCCAAACGCTTAACCAGAATGGCCTAGGGGAAAAATACACATACCGTTGTAATCGGGCGAGTTTCTACTTTCAGATGCAACAGGAATTTTTGGGTTAGCTCAATCCGTTCGCGAGATATGGGACTTTGAAGCTAAGAAATGTTTGGGAAGGCGAAAAATTTTTCGCAATTCTGCTGCTTCAAACGCTTAACCAGAATGGCCTAGGGAGAAAATACACATACCGTTGTAATCGGGCGAGATTCTACTTTCAGATGCAATGGGAATTTTTGGGTTAGGTCAATCCGTTCGCGAGATATGGGAGTTTGAAGACAAGAAATGGTTGGGAAGGCAAAAAATTTTTCGCAATTCTGCTGCTCCAAACGCTTAACCAGAATGGCCTAGGGAAAAAATACACATACCGTTGTAATCGGGCGAGTTTCTACTTTCAGATGCAATAGGAATTTTTGGGTTAGGTCAATCCGTTCGCGACATATGAGAGTTTGAAGCTAAGAAATGGTTGAGAAGACAACAAATTTTTCGCAATTCTGCTGCTCCAAACGCTTAACCAGAATGGTCCAGGGAAAAAATACACATACCGTTGTAATCGGGCGAGTTTCTACTTTCAGGTGCAATAGGAATTTTTGGGTTAGGTCAATCCGTTCGCGAGATATGGGAGGTTGAAGCCAAGAAATGGTTGAGAAGGCAAAAAATTTTTCGCAATACTGCTGCTACAAACGCTTAACCAGAATGGCCTAGGGAGAAAATACACATACCGTTGTAATCGGGCGAGTTTCTACTTTCAGATGCAATAGGAATTTTTGGGTTAGGTCAATCCGTTCGCGACATATGGGAGTTTGAAGCTAAGAAATGGTTGAGAAGGCAAAAAATTTTTCGCAATTCTGCTGCTCCAAACGCTTAACCAGAATGGCCTAGGGGAAAAATACGCATACAGTTGTAATCGGGCGAGTTTCTACTTTCAGACGCAGCAGGAATTTTTGTGTTTGGTCAATCCGTTCGCGTGGTGTGGGAGTTTGAAGTTAAGAAATGGTTGAGAAGGCAAAAAATTTTTCGCAATTCTGCTGCTCCAAACGCTTAACCAGAATGGCCTAGGGGAAAAATACGCATACAGTTGTAATCGGGCGAGTTTCTACTTTCAGACGCAGCAGGAATTTTTGTGTTTGGTCAATCCGTTCGCGAGATATGAGAGTTTGAAGCTAAGAAATGGTTGTGAAGAGAACAAATTTTTCGCAATTCTGCTGCTCCAAACGCTTAACCAGAATGGCCTAGGGAAAAAATACGCATACCGTTGTAATCGGGCGAGTTTCTACTTTCAGTTACAATAGGAATTTTTGGATTAAGCCAATCCGTTCGCGAGATATGGGACTTTGAATCTAAGAAATGGTTGAAAAGACAACAAATTTTCCGCACTTCTGCTGCTCCAATCGCTTATCCAGAATGGCCTAGGGGAAAAATTCACGTACCGTTGTAATCGGGCGAGTTTCTACTTTCAAATGCAATAGGAATTTTTGGGTTAGGTCAATCCGTCCGCGAGATATGGTAGTTTCAAGCTAAGAACTGGTTGAGAAGAGAACAAATTTTTCGCAATTCTGCTGCTCCAAACGCTTAACCAGAATGGCCTAGGGAAAAAATACACATACCGTTGTAATACGGGCGAGTTTCTACTTTCAGATGCAATAGGAATTTTTGGGTTAGGTCAATCCGTTCGCGAGATATGGGAGTTTGAAGACAAGAAATGGTTGAGAACGCAAAAAATTTTTCGCAATTCTGCTGCTCCAAACGCTTAACCAGAATGGCCTAGGGAAAAAATACGCATACCGTTGTAATCGGGCGAGTTTCTACTTTCAGATGCAATAGGAATTTTTGGGTTAGGTCAATCCGTTCGCGAGATATGGGAGTTTAAAGCCAAGAAATGGTTGAGAAGGCAAAAAATTTTTCGCAATTCTGCTGCTTCAAACGCTTAACCAGAATGGCCTAGGGAAAAAATACATATACCGTTGTTATCGGGCGTGTTTCTACTTTCAGTTGCAATAGGAATTTTTGGGTTAGGTCAATCCGTTCGCGAGATATGGGAGTTTGAAGCTAAGAAATGGTTGAGAAGACAACAAATTTTTCGCAATTCTGCTGCTCCAAACGCTTAACCAGAATGGTCCAGGGAAAAAATACACATACCGTTGTAATCGGGCGAGTTTCTACTTTCAGATGCAATAGGAATTTTTGGGTTAGGTCGATCCGTTCGCGAGATATGGGAGGTTGAAGCCAAGAAATGGTTGAGAAGGCAAAAAATTTTTCGCAATTCTGCTGCTCCAAACGCTTAACCAGAATGGCCTAGGGAAAAAATACACATACCGTTGTAATCGGGCGAGATTCTACTTTCAGATGCAATAGGAATTTTTGGGTTAAGTCAATCCGTTCGCGACATATGGGAGTTTGAAGCTAAGAAATGGTTGAGAAGACAACAAATTTTTCGCAATTCTGCTGCTTCAAACGCTTAACCAGAATGGCCTAGCGAGAAAATACACATACCGTTGTAATCGGGCGAGTTTCTACTTTCAGATGCAATGGAAATTTTTGGGTTAGGTCAATCCGTTCGCGAGATATGGGAGTTTGAAGACAAGAAATGGTTGGGAAGGCAAACAATTTTTCGCAATTCTGCTGCTCCAAACGCTTAACCAGAATGGCCTAGGGAAAAGATACACATACCGTTGTAATCGGGCGAGTTTCTACTTTCAGATGCAATAGGAATTTTTGGGTTAGGTCAATCCGTTCGCGATATATGGGAGTTTGAAGCTAAGAAATGGTTGAGAAGAGAACAAATTTTTCGCAATTCTGCTGCTCCAAACGCTTAACCAGAATGGCCTAGGGAAAAAATACGCATACCGTTACAATCGGGCGAGCTTCCACTTTCAGTTGCAATAGGAATATTTGGATTAGGTCAATCCGTTCGCGGGATATGGGAGTTTGAAGCCAAGAAATGGTTGAGAAGGCAAAAAATTTTTCGCAATTCTGCTGCTTCAAACGCTTAACCAGAACGGCCTAGGGAGAAAATACACATACCGTTGTAATCGGGCGAGTTTCTACTTTCAGATGCAATGGGAATTTTTGGGTTAGGTCAATCCGTTCGCGAGATATGGGAGTTTGAAGACAAGAAATGGTTGGGAAGGCAAAAAATTTTTCGCAATTCTGCTGCTCCAAACGCTTAACCAGAATGGCCTAGGGAAAAAATACACATACCGTTGTAATCGGGCAAGTTTCTACTTTCAGATGCAATAGGAATTTTTGGGTTAGGTCAATCCGTTCGCGGCATATGGGAGTTTGAAGCTAAGAAATGGTTGTGAAGACAACAAATTATTCGCAATTCTGCTGCCCCAAACGCTTAACCAGAATGGTCCAGGGAAAAAATATACATACCGTTGTAATCGGGCGAGCTTCTACTTTCAGATGCAATAGGAATTTTTGGGTTAGGTCAATCGGTTCGCGAGATAGGGGAGAGTGAAGCCAAGAAATGGTTGAGAAGGCAAAAAATTTTTCGCAATTCTGCTGCTTCAAACGCTTAACCAGAATGGCCTAGGGAGAAAATACACATACCGTTGTAATCGGGCGAGTTTCTACTTTCAGATGCAATCGGAATTTTTGGGTTAGGTCAATCCGTTCGCGACATATGGGAGTTTGGAGATAAGAAATGGTTGAGAAGACATCAAATTTTTCGCACTTCTGCTGCTACAATCGCTTAACCAGAATGGCCTAGGGGAAAAATACACGTACCGTTGTAATCGGGCGAGATTCTACTTTCAGATGCAATCGGAATTTTTGGATTAGGTCAATCCGTTCGCGACATATGGGAATTTGAAGCTAAGAAATGGTTGAGAAGACATCAAATTTTTCGCACTTCTGCAACTACAATCGCTTAACCAGAATGGCCTAGGGGAAAAATACACGTACCGTTGTAATCGGGCGAGTTTCTACTTTCAAATGCAATAGGAATTTTTGGGTTAGGTCAATCTGTTCGCGAGAAATGGGACTTTGAAGCTAAGAAATGTTTGGGAAGGCAAAAAATTTTTCGCAATTCTGCTGCTCCAAACGCTTAACCAGAATGGCCTAGGGAAAAAATACACATACCGCTGTAATCGGGCGAGATTCTACTTTCAGATGCAATAGGAATTTTTGGGTTAGGTCAATCCGTTCGCGACATATGGCAGTTTGAAGCTAAGAAATGGTTGAGAAGACAACAAATTTTTCGCAATTCTGCTGCTCCAAACGCTTAATCAGAATGGCCTAGGGGAAAAATACGCATACAGTTGTAATCGGGCGAGTTTCTACTTTCAGACGCAGCAGGAATTTTTGTCTTTGGTCAATCCGTTCGCGTGATGTGGGAGTTTGAAGCTAAGAAATGGTTGAGAAGACAACAAATTTTTCGCAATTCTGCTGCTCCAAACGCTTAACCAGAATGGTCCAGGGAAAAAATACACATACCGTTGTAATCGTGCGAGTTTCCACTTTCTAATGCAATAGGAATTTTTGGGTTAGTTCAATCCGTTCGCGAGATATCAGAGTTTGAAGCTAAGAAATGGTTGAGAAGAGAACAAATTTTTTGCAATTCTGCTGCTCCAAACGCATAACCAGAATGGCCTAGGGAAAAAATACGCATACCGTTGTAATCGGGCGAGTTTCTACTTTCAGATGCAATAGGAATTTTTGGGTTAGGTCAATCCGTTCGCGAGATATGGGAGTTTAAAGCCAAGAAATGGTTGAGAAGGCAAAAAATTTTTCGCAATTCTGCTGCTTCAAACGCTTAACCAGAATGGCCTAGGGAAAAAATACATATACCGTTGTAATCGGGCGTGTTTCTACTTTCAGTTGCAATAGGAATTTTTGGGTTAGGTCAATCTGTTCGCGAGATATGGGAGTTTGAAGCTAAGAAATGGTTGAGAAGACAACAAATTTTTCGCAATTCTGCTGCTCCAAACGCTTAACCAGAATGGTCCAGGGAAAAAATACACATACCGTTGTAATCGGGCCAGTTTCTACTTTCAGATGCAATAGGAATTTTTGGGTTAGGTCAATCCGTTCGCGAGATATGGGAGGTTGAAGCCAAGAAATGGTTGAGAAGGCAAAAAATTTTTCGCAATTCTGCTGCTCCAAACGCTTAACCAGAATGGCCGAGGGAAAAAATACACATACCGTTGTAATCGGGCGAGATTCTGCTTTCAGATGCAATAGGAATTTTTGGGTTAAGTCAATCCGTTCGCGATATATGGGAGTTTGAAGCTAAGGAATGGTTGAGAAGACAACAAATTTTTCGCAATTCTGCTGCTTCAAACGCTTAACCAGAGTGGCCTAGCGAGAAAATACACATACCGTTGTAATCGGGCGAGTTTCTACTTTCAGATGCAATGGAAATTTTTGGGTTAGGTCAATCCGTTCGCGAGATATGGGAGTTTGAAGACAAGAAATGGTTGGGAAGGCAAAAAATTTTTCGCAATTCTGCTGCTCCAAACGCTTAACCAGAATGGCCTAGAGAAAAAATACACATACCGTTTTAATCGGGCGAGTTTCTACTTTCAGATGCAATAGGAATTTTTGGGTTAGGTCAATCCGTTCGCGATATATGGGAGTTTGAAGCTAAGAAATGGTTGAGAAGAGAACAAATTTTTCGCAATTCTGATGCTCCAAACGCTTAACCAGAATGGCCTAGGGAAAAAATACGCATACCGTTACAATCGGGCGAGCTTCCACTTTCAGTTGCAATAGGAATATTTGGATTAGGTCAATCCGTTCGCGGGATATGGGAGTTTGAAGCCAAGAAATGGTTGAGAAGGCAAAAAATTTTTCGCAATTCTGCTGCTTCAAACGCTTAACCAGAATGGCCTAGGGAGAAAATACACATACCGTTGTAATCGGGCGAGTTTCTACTTTCAGATGCAATGGGAATTTTTGGGTTAGGTCAATCCGTTCGCGAGATATGGGAGTTTGAAGACAAGAAATGGTTGGCAAGGCAAAAAATTTTTCGCAATTCTGCTGCTCCAAACGCTTAACCAGAATGGCCTAGGGAAAAAATACACATACCATTGTAATCGGGCGAGTTTCTACTTTCAGATGCAACAGGAATTTTTGGGTTAGGTCAATCCGTTCGCGGCATATGGGAGTGTGAAGCTAAGAAATGGTTGTGAAGACAACAAATTTTTCGCAATTCTGCTGCCCCAAACGCTTAACCAGAATGGTCCAGGGAAAAAATATACATACCGTTGTAATCGGGCGAGTTTCTACTTTCAGATGCAATAGGAATTTTTGGGTTAGGTCAATCCGTTCGCGAGATATGGGAGGTTGAAGCCAAGAAATGGTTGAGAAGGCAAAAAATTTTTCGCAATTCTGCTGCTTCAAACGCTTAACCAGAATGGCCTAGGGAGAAAATACACATACCGTTGTAATCGGGCGAGTTTCTACATTCAGATGCAATAGGAATTTTTGGGTTAGGTCAATCCGTTCGCGAGATATGGGAGTTTAAAGCCAAGAAATGGTTGAGAAGGCAAAGAATTTTTCGCAATTCTGCTGCTTCAAACGCTTAACCAGAATGGCCTAGGGAGAAAATACACATACCGTTGTAATCGGGCGAGTTTCTACTTTCAGATGCAGTGGGAATTTTTGGGTTAGGTCAATCCGTTCGCGAGATATGGGAGTTTGAAGACAAGAAATGGCTAGGAAGGCAAAAAATTTTTCGCAATTCTGCTGCTCCAAACGCTTAACCTGAATGGCCTAGGGAAAAAATACACATACCGTTGTAATCGGGCGAGTTTCTACTTTCAGATGCAATAGGAATTTTTGGGTTAGGTCAATCCGTTCGCGACATATGAGAGTTTGAAGCTAAGAAATGGTTGAGAAGACAACAAATTTTTCGCAATTCTGCTGCTCCAAATGCTTAACCAGAATGGTCCAGGGAAAAAATACACATACCGTTGTAATCGGGCGAGTTTCTACTTTCAGATGCAATAGGAATTTTTGGGTTAGGTCAATCCGTTCGCGACATATGGGAGTTTGAAGATAAGAAATGGTTGAGAAGACATCAAATTTTTCGCACTTCTGCTGCTACAATCGCTTAACCAGAATGGCCTAGGGGAAAAATACACGTACCGTTGTAATCGGGAGAGATTCTACTTTCAAATGCAATAGGAATTTTTGGGTTAGGTCAATCCGTTCGCGAGATATGGTAGTTTGAAGCTATGAAATGGTTGAGAGGAGAACAAATTTTTCGCAATTCTGCTGCTCCAGACGCTTAACCAGAATGGCCTAGGGAAAAAATACACATACCGTTGTATTCGGGCGAGTTTCTACTTTCAGATTCAATAGGAATTTTTGGGTTAGGTCAATCCGTTCGCGAGATATGGGAGTTTGAAGCCAAGAAATGGTTGAGAAGGCAAAAAATTTTTCGCAATTCTGCTGCTTCAAACGCTTAACCAGAATGGCCTAGGGAAAAAATACACATACCGTTGTAATCGGGCGAGTTTCTACTTTCAGATGCAATCGGAATTTTTGGGTTAGGTCAATCCGTTCGCGACATATGGGAATTTGAAGCTAAGAAATGGTTGAGAAGACATCAAATTTTTCGCACTTCTGCAGCTACAATCGCTTAACCAGAATGGCCTAGGGGAAAAATACACGTACCGTTGTAATCGGGCGAGTTTCTACTTTCAAATGCAATAGGAATTTTTGGGTTAGGTCAATCTGTTCGCGAGAAATGGGACTTTGAAGCTAAGAAATGTTTGGGAAGGCAAAAAATTTTTCGCAATTCTGCTGCTCCAAACGCTTAACCAGAATGGCCTAGGGAAAAAATACACATACCGCTGTAATCGGGCGAGATTCTACTTTCAGATGCAATAGGAAATTTTGGGTTAGGTCAATCCGTTCGCGACATATGGCAGTTTGAAGCTAAGAAATGGTTGAGAAGACAACAAATTTTTCGCAATTCTGCTGCTCCAAACGCTTAATCAGAATGGCCTAGGGGAAAAATACGCATACAGTTGTAATCGGGCGAGTTTCTACTTTCAAATGCAATAGGAATTTTTGGGTTAGGTCAATCCGTTCGCGAGATATGGTAGTTTGAAGCTATGAAATGGTTGAGAGGAGAACAAATTTTTCGCAATTCTGCTGCTCCAGACGCTTAACCAGAATGGCCTAGGGAAAAAATACACATACCGTTGTATTCGGGCGAGTTTCTACTTTCAGATTCAATAGGAATTTTTGGGTTAGGTCAATCCGTTCGCGAGATATGGGAGTTTGAAGCCAAGAAATGGTTGAGAAGACATCAAATTTTTCGCACTTCTGCAGCTACAATCGCTTAACCAGAATGGCCTAGGGGAAAAATACACGTACCGTTGTAATCGGGCGAGTTTCTACTTTCAAATGCAATAGGAATTTTTGGGTTAGGTCAATCTGTTCGCGAGAAATGGGACTTTGAAGCTAAGAAATGTTTGGGAAGGCAATAAATTTTTCGCAATTCTGCTGCTCCAAACGCTTAACCAGAATGGCCTAGGGAAAAAATACACATACCGCTGTAATCGGGCGAGATTCTACTTTCAGATGCAATAGGAATTTTTGGGTTAGGTCAATCCGTTCGCGACATATGGCAGTTTGAAGCTAAGAAATGGTTGAGAAGACAACAAATTTTTCGCAATTCTGCTGCTCCAAACGCTTAATCAGAATGGCCTAGGGGAAAAATACGCATACAGTTGTAATCGGGCGAGTTTCTACTTTCAGACGCAGCAGGAATTTTTGTGTTTGGTCAATCCGTTCGCGTGATGTGGGAGTTTGAAGCTAAGAAATGGTTGAGAAGACAACAAATTTTTCGCAATTCTGCTGCTCCAAACGCTTAACCAGAATGGTCCAGGGAAAAAATACACATACCGTTGCAATCGGGCGAGTTTCCACTTTCTAATGCAATAGGAATTTTTGGGTTAGTTCAATCCGTTCGCGAGATATCAGAGTTTGAAGCTAAGAAATGGTTGAGAAGAGAACAAATTTTTTGCAATTCTGCTGCTCCAAACGCATAACCAGAATGGCCTAGGGAAGAAATACGCATACCGTTGTAATCGGGCGAGTTTCTACTTTCAGATGAAATAGGAATTTTTGGGTTAGGTCAATCCGTTCGCGAGATATGGGAGTTTAAAGCCAAGAAATGGTTGAGAAGGCAAAAAATTTTTCGCAATTCTGCTGCTTCAAACGCTTAACCAGAATGGCCTAGGGAAAAAATACATATACCGTTGTAATCGGGCGTGTTTCTACTTTCAGTTGCAATAGGAATTTTTGGGTTAGGTCAATCCGTTCGCGAGATATGGGAGTTTGAAGCTAAGAAATGGTTGAGAAGACAACAAATTTTTCGCAATTCTGCTGCTCCAAACGCTTAACCAGAATGGTCCAGGGAAAAAATACACATACCGTTGTAATCGGGCGAGTTTCTACTTTCAGATGCAATAGGAATTTTTGGGTTAGGTCAATCCGTTCGCGAGATATGGGAGGTTGAAGCCAAGAAATGGTTGAGAAGGCAAAAAATTTATCGCAATTCTGCTGCTCCAAACGCTTAACCAGAATGGCCTAGGGAAAAAATACACATACCGTTGTAATCGGGCGAGATTCTACTTTCAGATGCAATAGGAATTTTTGGGTTAAGTCAATCCGTTCGCGATATATGGGAGTTTGAAGCTAAGAAATGGTTGAGAAGACATCAAATTTTTCGCACTTCTGCAGCTACAATCGCTTAACCAGAATGGCCTAGGGGAAAAATACACGTACCGTTGTAATCGGGCGAGTTTCTACTTTCAAATGCAATAGGAATTTTTGGGTTAGGTCAATCTGTTCGCGAGAAATGGGACTTTGAAGCTAAGAAATGTTTGGGAAGGCAATAAATTTTTCGCAATTCTGCTGCTCCAAACGCTTAACCAGAATGGCCTAGGGAAAAAATACACATACCGCTGTAATCGGGCGAGATTCTACTTTCAGATGCAATAGGAATTTTTGGGTTAGGTCAATCCGTTCGCGACATATGGCAGTTTGAAGCTAAGAAATGGTTGAGAAGACAACAAATTTTTCGCAATTCTGCTGCTCCAAACGCTTAATCAGAATGGCCTAGGGGAAAAATACGCATACAGTTGTAATCGGGCGAGTTTCTACTTTCAGACGCAGCAGGAATTTTTGTGTTTGGTCAATCCGTTCGCGTGATGTGGGAGTTTGAAGCTAAGAAATGGTTGAGAAGACAACAAATTTTTCGCAATTCTGCTGCTCCAAACGCTTAACCAGAATGGTCCAGGGAAAAAATACACATACCGTTGCAATCGGGCGAGTTTCCACTTTCTAATGCAATAGGAATTTTTGGGTTAGTTCAATCCGTTCGCGAGATATCAGAGTTTGAAGCTAAGAAATGGTTGAGAAGAGAACAAATTTTTTGCAATTCTGCTGCTCCAAACGCATAACCAGAATGGCCTAGGGAAAAAATACGCATACCGTTGTAATCGGGCGAGTTTCCACTTTCAGATGCAATAGGAATTTTTGGGTTAGGTCTATCCGTTCGCGAGATATGGGAGTTTAAAGCAAAGAAATGGTTGAGAAGGCAAAAAATTTTTCGCAATTCTGCTGCTTCAAACGCTTAACCAGAATGGCCTAGGGAAAAAATACATATACCGTTGTAATCGGGCGTGTTTCTACTTTCAGTTGCAATAGGAATTTTTGGGTTAGGTCAATCCGTTCGCGAGATATGGGAGTTTGAAGCTAAGAAATGGTTGAGAAGACAACAAATTTTTCGCAATACTGCTGCTCCAAACGCTTAACCAGAATGGTCCAGGGAAAAAATACACATACCGTTGTAATCGGGCGAGTTTCTACTTTCAGATGCAATAGGAATTTTTGGGTTAGGTCAATCCGTTCGCGAGATATGGGAGGTTGAAGCCAAGAAATGGTTGAGAAGCCAAAAAATTTTTCGCAATTCTGCTGCTCCAAACGCTTAACCAGAATGGCCTAGGGAAAAAATACACATACCGTTGTAATCGGGCGAGATTCTACTTTCAGATGCAATAGGAATTTTTGGGTTAAGTCAATCCGTTCGCGATATATGGGAGTTTGAAGCTAAGAAATGGTTGAGAAGACAACAAATTTTTCGCAATTCCGCTGCTTCAAACGCTTAACCAGAATGGCCTAGCGAGAAAATACACATACCGTTGTAATCGGGCGAGTTTCTACTTTCAGATGCAATGGGAATTTTTGGGTTAGGTCAATCCGTTCGCGAGATATGGGAGTTTGAAGACAAGAAATGGTTGGGAAGGCAAAAAATTTTTCGCAATTCTGCTGCTCCAAACGCTTAACCAGAATGGCCTAGCGAGAAAATACACATACCGTTGTAATCGGGCGAGTTTCTACTTTCAGATGCAATGGAAATTTTTGGGTTAAGTCAATCCGTTCGCGACATATGGGAGTTTGAAGATAAGAAATGGTTGAGAAGACATCAAATTTTTCGCACTTCTGCTGCTACAATCGCTTAACCAGAATGGCCTAGGGGAAAAATACACGTACCGTTGTAATCGGGCGAGATTCTCCTTTCAAATGCAATAGGAATTTTTGGGTTAGGTCAATCCGTTCGCGAGATATGGTAGTTTGAAGCTAAGAAATGGTTGAGAGGAGAACAAATTTTTCGCAATTCTGCTGCTCCAGACGCTTAACCAGAATGGCCTAGGGAAAAAATACACATACCGTTGTATTCGGGCGAGTTTCTACTTTCAGATTCAACAGGAATTTTTGGGTTAGGTCAATCCGTTCGCGAGATATGGGAGTTTGAAGCCAAGAAATGGTTGAGAAGACATCAAATTTTTCGCACTTCTGCAGCTACAATCGCTTAACCAGAATGGCCTAGGGGAAAAATACACGTACCGTTGTAATCGGGCGAGTTTCTACTTTCAAATGCAATAGGAATTTTTGGGTTAGGTCAATCTGTTCGCGAGAAATGGGACTTTGAAGCTAAGAAATGTTTGGGAAGGCAAAAAATTTTTCGCAATTCTGCTGCTCCAAACGCTTAACCAGAATGGCCTAGGGAAAAAATACACATACCGCTGTAATCGGGCGAGATTCTACTTTCAGATGCAATAGGAATTTTTGGGTTAGGTCAATCCGTTCGCGACATATGGCAGTTTGAAGCTAAGAAATGGTTGAGAAGACAACAAATTTTTCGCAATTCTGCTGCTCCAAACGCTTAATCAGAATGGCCTAGGGGAAAAATACGCATACAGTTGTAATCGGGCGAGTTTCTACTTTCAGACGCAGCAGGAATTTTTGTGTTTAGTCAATCCGTTCGCGTGATGTGGGAGTTTGAAGCTAAGAAATGGTTGAGAAGACAACAAATTTTTCGCAATTCTGCTGCTCCAAACGCTTAACCAGAATGGTCCAGGGAAAAAATACACATACCGTTGTAATCGGGCGAGTTTCCACTTTCTAATGCAATAGGAATTTTTGGGTTAGTTCAATCCGTTCGCGAGATATCAGAGTTTGAAGCTAAGAAATGGTTGAGAAGAGAACAAATTTTTTGCAATTCTGCTGCTCCAAACGCATAACCAGAATGGCCTAGGGAAAAAATACGCTTACCGTTGTAATCGGGCGAGTTTCTACTTTCAGATGCAATAGGAATTTTTGGGTTAGGTCAATCCGTTCGCGAGATATGGAAGTTTAAAGCCAAGAAATGGTTGAGAAGGCAAAAAATTTTTCGCAATTCTGCTGCTTCAAACGCTTAACCAGAATGGCCTAGGGAAAAAATACATATACCGTTGTAATCGGGCGTGTTTCTACTTTCAGTTGCAATAGGAATTTTTGGGTTAGGTCAATCCTTTCGCGAGATATGGGAATTTGAAGCTAAGAAATGGTTGAGAAGACAACAAATTTTTCGCAATTCTGCTGCTCCAAACGCTTAACCAGAATGGTCCAGGGAAAAAATACACATACCGCTGTAATCGGGCGAGTTTCTACTTTCAGATGCAATAGGAATTTTTGGGTTAGGTCAATCCGTTCGCGAGATATGGGAGGTTGAAGCCAAGAAATGGTTGAGAAGGCAAAAAATTTTTCGCAATTCTGCTGCTCCAAACGCTTAACCAGAATGGCCTAGGGGAAAAATACACGTACCGTTGTAATCGGGCGAGATTCTCCTTTCAAATGCAATAGGAATTTTTGGGTTAGATCAATCCGTTCGCGAGATATGGTAGTTTGAAGCTAAGAAATGGTTGAGAGGAGAACAAATTTTTCGCAATTCTGCTGCTCCAGACGCTTAACCAGAATGGCCTAGGGAAAAAATACACATACCGTTGTATTCGGGCGAGTTTCTAATTTCAGATTCAACAGGAATTTTTGGGTTAGGTCAATCCGTTCGCGAGATATGGGAGTTTGAAGCCAAGAAATGGTTGAGAAGACATCAAATTTTTCGCACTTCTGCAGCTACAATCGCTTAACCAGAATGGCCTAGGGGAAAAATACACGTACCGTTGTAATCGGGCGAGTTTCTACTTTCAAATGCAATAGGAATTTTTGGGTTAGGTCAATCCGTTCGCGAGATATGGAAGTTTAAAGCCAAGAAATGGTTGAGAAGGCAAAAAATTTTTCGCAATTCTGCTGCTTCAAACGCTTAACCAGAATGGCCTAGGGAAAAAATACATATACCGTTGTAATCGGGCGTGTTTCTACTTTCAGTTGCAATAGGAATTTTTGGGTTAGGTCAATCCGTTCGCGAGATATGGGAATTTGAAGCTAAGAAATGGTTGAGAAGACAACAAATTTTTCGCAATTCTGCTGCTCCAAACGCTTAACCAGAATGGTCCAGGGAAAAAATACACATACCGCTGTAATCGGGCGAGTTTCTACTTTCAGATGCAATAGGAATTTTTGGGTTAGGTCAATCCGTTCGCGAGATATGGGAGGTTGAAGCCAAGAAATGGTTGAGAAGGCAAAAAATTTTTCGCAATTCTGCTGCTCCAAACGCTTAACCAGAATGGCCTAGGGGAAAAATACACGTACCGTTGTAATCGGGCGAGATTCTCCTTTCAAATGCAATAGGAATTTTTGGGTTAGATCAATCCGTTCGCGAGATATGGTAGTTTGAAGCTAAGAAATGGTTGAGAGGAGAACAAATTTTTCGCAATTCTGCTGCTCCAGACGCTTAACCAGAATGGCCTAGGGAAAAAATACACATACCGTTGTATTCGGGCGAGTTTCTACTTTCAGATTCAACAGGAATTTTTGGGTTAGGTCAATCCGTTCGCGAGATATGGGAGTTTGAAGCCAAGAAATGGTTGAGAAGACATCAAATTTTTCGCACTTCTGCAGCTACAATCGCTTAACCAGAATGGCCTAGGGGAAAAATACACGTACCGTTGTAATCGGGCGAGTTTCTACTTTCAAATGCAATAGGAATTTTTGGGTTAGGTCAATCTGTTCGCGAGAAATGGGACTTCGAAGCTAAGAAATGTTTGGGAAGGCAAAAAATTTTTCGCAATTCTGCTGCTCCAAACGCTTAACCAGAATGGCCTAGGGAAAAAATACACATAGCGCTGTAATCGGGCGAGATTCTACTTTCAGATGCAATAGGAATTTTTGGGTTAGGTCAATCCGTTCGCGACATATGGCAGTTTGAAGCTAAGAAATGGTTGAGAAGACAACAAATTTTTCGCAATTCTGCTGCTCCAAACGCTTAATCAGAATGGCCTAGGGGAAAAATACGCATACAGTTGTAATCGGGCGAGTTTCTACTTTCAGACGCAGCAGGAATTTTTGTGTTTAGTCAATCCGTTCGCGTGATGTGGGAGTTTGAAGCTAAGAAATGGTTGAGAAGACAACAAATTTTTCGCAATTCTGCTGCTCCAAACGCTTAACCAGAATGGTCCAGGGAAAAAATACACATACCGTTGTAATCGGGCGAGTTTCCACTTTCTAATGCAATAGGAATTTTTGGGTTAGTTCAATCCGTTCGCGAGATATCAGAGTTTGAAGCTAAGAAATGGTTGAGAAGAGAACAAATTTTTTGCAATTCTGCTGCTCCAAACGCATAACCAGAATGGCCTAGGGGAAAAATACGCATACAGTTGTAATCGGGCGAGTTTCTACTTTCAGATGCAATAGGAATTTTTGGGTTAGGTCAATCCGTTCGCGATATATGGGAGTTTGAAGCTAAGAAATGGTTGAGAAGAGAACAAATTTTTCGCAATTCTGCTGCTCCAAACGCTTAACCAGAATGACCTAGGGAAAAAATACACGTACCGTTGTAATCGGGCAAGTTTCTACTTTCAGATGCAATGGGAATTTTTGGGTTAGGTCAATCCGTTCGCGAGATATGGGAGGTTGAAGCCAAGAAATGGTTGAGAAGGCAAAAAATTTTTCGCAATTCTGCTGCTTCAAACGCTTAACCAGAATGGCCTAGGGAGAAAATACACATACCGTTCTAATCGGGCGAGTTTCTACTTTCAGATGCAATAGGAATTTTTGGGTTAGGTCAATCCGTTCGCGACATATGGGAGTTTGAAGCTAAGAAATGGTTGAGAAGAGAACAAATTTTTCGCAATTCTGCTGCTCCAAACGCTTAACCAGAATGGCCTAGGGAAAAAATACACATACCGTTGTAATCGGGCAAGTTTCTACTTTCAGATGTAATGGGAATTATTGGGTTAGGTCAATCCGTTCGCGAGATATGGGAGTTTGAAGACAAGACATGGTTGAGAAGGCAAAAAATTTTTCGCAATTCTGCTGCTCCAAACGCTTAACCAGAATGGCCTAGGGATAAAATACACATACCGTTGTAATCGGGCGAGTTTCTACTTTCAGATGCAACAGGAATTTTTGGGTTAACTCAATCCGTTCGCGAGATATGGGACTTTGAAGCTAAGAAATGTTTGGGAAGGCAAAAAATTTTTCGCAATTCTGCTGCTTCAAACGCTTAACCAGAATGGCCTAGGGAGAAAATACACATACCGTTGTTTTCGGGAGAGTTTCTACTTTCAGATGCAATAGGAATTTTTGGGTTAGGTCAATCCGTTCGCGACATATGGGAGTTTGAAGCTAAGAAATGGTTGAGAAGAGAACAAATTTTTCGCAATTCTGCTGCTCCAAACGCTTAACCAGAATGACCTAGGGAAAAAATACACATACCGTTGTAATCGGGCAAGTTTCTACTTTCAGATGCAATGGGAATTTTTGGGTTAGGTCAATCCGTTCGCGAGATATGGGAGGTTGAAGCCAAGAAATGGTTGAGAAGGCAAAAAATTTTTCGCAATTCTGCTGCTTCAAACGCTTAACCAGAATGGCCTAGGGATAAAATACACATACCGTTGTAATCGGGCGAGTTTCTACTTTCAGATGCAACAGGAATTTTTCGGTTAGCTCAATCCGTTCGCGAGATATGGGACTTTGAAGCTAAGAAATGTTTGGGAAGGCAAAAAATTTTTCGCATTTCTGCTGCTCCAAACGCTTAGCCAGAATGGTCCAGGGAAAAAATACACATACCGTTGTAATCGGGCGAGTTTCCACTTTCTAAGGCAATAGGAATTTTTGGGTTAGTTCAATCCGTTCGCGACATATGAGAGTTTGAAGCTAAGAAATGGTTGAGAAGACAACAAATTTTTCGCATTTCTGCTGCTCCAAACGCTTAACCAGAATGGTCCAGGGAAAAAATACACATAACGTTGTAATCGGGCGAGTTTCCACTTTCTAAGGCAATAGGAATTTTTGGGTTAGTTCAATCCGTTCGCGAGATATCAGAGTTTGAAGCTAAGAAATGGTTGAGAAGAGAACAAATTTTTCGCAATTCTGCTGCTCCAAACGCTTAACCAGAATGGCCTAGGGAGAAAATACACATACCGTTACAATCGGGCGAGCTTCCACTTTCAGTTGCAATAGGAATTTTTGGATTAGGTCAATCCGTTCGCGAGATATGGGAGTTTGAAGCTAAGAAATGGTTGAGAAGAGAACAAATTTTTCGCAATTCGGCTGCTCCAAACGCTTAACCAGAATGGCCTACGGAGAAAATACACATACCGTTGTAATCGGGCGAGTTTCTACTTTCAGATGCAACAGGAATTTTTGGGTTAGCTCAATCCGTTCGCGAGATATGGGACTTTGAAGCTAAGAAATGTTTGGGAAGGCAAAAAATTTTTCGCACTTCTGCTGCTCCAAACGCTTAGCCAGAATGGTCCAGGGAAAAAATACACATACCGTTGTAATCGGGCGAGTTTCCACTTTCTAAGGCAATAGGAATTTTTGGGTTAGTTCAATCCGTTCGCGACATATGAGAGTTTGAAGCTAAGAAATGGTTGAGAAGACAACAAATTTTTCGCATTTCTGCTGCTCCAAACGCTTAACCAGAATGGTCCAGGGAAAAAATACACATACCGTTGTAATCGGGCGAGTTTCCACTTTCTAAGGCAATAGGAATTTTTGGGTTAGTTCAATCCGTTCGCGAGATATCAGAGTTTGAAGCTAAGAAATGGTTGAGAAGAGAACAAATTTTTCGCAATTCTGCTGCTCCAAACGCTTAACCAGAATGGCCTAGGGAGAAAATACACATACCGTTACAATCGGGCGAGCTTCCACTTTCAGTTGCAATAGGAATTTTTGGATTAGGTCAATCCGTTCGCGAGATATGGGAGTTTGAAGCTAAGAAATGGTTGAGAAGAGAACAAATTTTTCGCAATTCGGCTGCTCCAAACGCTTAACCAGAATGGCCTAGGGAGAAAATACACATACCGTTGTAATCGGGCGAGTTTCTACTTTCAGATGCAACAGGAATTTTTGGGTTAGCTCAATCCGTTTGCGAGATATGGGACTTTGAAGCTAAGAAATGTTTGGGAAGGCAAAAAATTTTTCGCAATTCGCTGCTCCAAACGCTTAACCAGAATGGCCTAGGGAAAAAATACGCATACCGTTACAATCGGACGAGCTTCCACTTTCAGTTGCAATAGGAATTTTTGGATTAGGTCAATCCGTTCGCGAGATATGGGAGTTTGAAGCCAAGAAATGGTTGAGTAGGCAAAAAATTTTTCGCAATTCTGCTGCTTCAAACGCTTAACCAGAATGGCCTAGGGAGAAAATACACATACTGTTGTAATCGGGCGAGTTTCTACTTTCAGATACAATGGGAATTTTTGGGTTAGGACAATCCGTTCGCGAGATATGGGAGTTTGAAGACAAGAAATGGTTGGGAAGGCAAAAAATTTTTCGCAATTCTGCTGCTCCAAACGCTTAACCAGAATGGCCTAGGGAAAAAATACACATACCGTTGTAATCGGGCGAGTTTCTACTTTCAGATGCAATAGGAATTTTTGGGTTAGGTCAATCCGTTCGCGACATATGGGAGTTTGAAGCTAAGAAATGGTTGAGAAGACAACAAATTTTTCGCAATTCTGCTGCTCCAAACGCTTAACCAGAATGGTCCAGGGAAAAAATACACATACCGTTGTAATCGGGCGAGTTTCTACTTTCAGATGCAATAGGATTTTTTGGGTTAGGTCAATCCGTTCGCGAGATATTGGAGGTTGAAACCAAGAAATGGTTGAGAAGGCGAAAAATTTTTCGCAATTCTGCTGCTTCAAACGCTTAACCAGAATGGCCTAAGGAGAAAATACACATACCGTTGTAATCGGGCGAGTTTCTACTTTCAGATGCAATAGGAATTTTTGGGTTAGGTCAATCCGTTCGCGACATATGGGAGTTTGAAGCTAAGAAATGGTTGAGAAGAGAACAAATTTTTCGCAATTCTGCTGCTCCAAACGCTTAACCAGAATGGCCTAGGGAAAAAATACACATACCGTTGTAATCGGGCAAGTTTCTACTTTCAGATGCAATGGGAATTTTTGGGTTAGGTCAATCCGTTCGCGAGATATGGGAGGTTGAAGCCAAGAAATGGTTGAGAAGGCAAAAAATTTTTCGCAATTCTGCTGCTTCAAACGCTTAACCAGAATGGCCTAGGGAGAAAATACACATACCGTTGTAATCGGGCAAGTTTCTACTTTCAGATGCAATGGGAATTTTTGGGTTAGGTCAATCCGTTCGCGAGATATGGGAGTTTGAAGACAAGAAATGGTTGAGAAGGCAAAAAATTTTTCGCAATTCTGCTGCCCAAACGCTTAACCAGAATGGCCTAGAGATAAAATACACATACCTTTGTAATCGGGCGAGTTTCTACTTTCAGATGCAACAGGAATTTTTGGGTTAGGTCAATCCGTTCGCGACATATGGGAGTTTGAAGCTAGGAAATGGTTGAGAAGAGAACAAATTTTTCGCAATTCGGCTGCTCCAAACGCTTAACCAGAATGGCCTAGGGAGAAAATACATATACCGTTGTAATCGGGCGAGTTTCTACTTTCAGATGCAACAGGAATTTTTGGGTTAGCTCAATCCGTTCGCGAGATATGGGACTTTGAAGCTAAGAAATGTTTGGGAAGGCAAAAAATTTTTCGCAATTCTGCTGCTCCAAACGCTTAACCAGAATGGCCTAGGGAAAAAATACGCATACCGTTACAATCGGGCGAGCTTCCACTTTCAGTTGCAATAGGAATTTTTGGATTAGGTCAATCCGTTCGCGAGATATGGGAGTTTGAAGCCAAGAAATGGTTGAGTAGGCAAAAAATTTTTCGCAATTCTGCTGCTTCAAACGCTTAACCAGAATGGCCTAGGGAGAAAATACACATACCGTTGTAATCGGGCGAGTTTCTACTTTCAGATGCAACAGGAATTTTTGGGTTAGGTCAATCCGTGCGCGACATATGGGAGTTTGAATCTAAGAAATGGTTGAGAAGAGAACAAATTTTTCGCAATTCTGCTGCTCCAAACGCTTAACCAGAATGGCCTAGGGAAAAAATACACATACCGTTGTAATCGGGCAAGTTTCTACTTTCAGATGCAATGGGAATTTTTGGGTTAGGTCAATCCGTTCGCGGGATATGGGAGGTTGAAGCCAAGAAATGGTTGAGAAGGCAAAAAATTTTTCGCAATTCTGCTGCTTCAAACGCTTAACCAGAATGGCCTAGGGAGAAAATACACATACCGTTGTAATCGGGCAAGTTTCTACTTTCAGATGCAATGGGAATTTTTGGGTTAGGTCAATCCGTTCGCGAGATATGGGAGTTTGAAGACAAGAAATGGTTGAGAAGGCAAAAAATTTTTCGCAATTCTGCTGCCCAAACGCTTAACCAGAATGGCCTAGGGATAAAATACACATACCGTTGTAATCGGGCGAGTTTCTACTTTCAGATGCAACAGGAATTTTTGGGTTAGCTCAATCCGTTCGCGAGATATGGGACTTTGAAGCTAAGAAATGTTTGGGAAGGCAAAAAACTTTTCGCATTTCTGCTGCTCCAAACGCTTAACCAGAATGGCCTAGGGAAAAAATACGCATACCGTTAAAATCGGGCGAGCTTCCACTTTCAGTTGCAATAGGAATTTTTGGATTAGGTCAATCCGTTCGCGAGATATGGGAGTTTGAAGCCAAGAAATGGATGAGAAGGCAAAAAATTTTTCGCAATTCTGCTGCTCCAAACGCTTAGCCAGAATGGTCCAGGGAAAAAATACACATACCGTTGTAATCGGGCGAGTTTCTACTTTCAGATGCAATAGGATTTTTTGGGTTAGCTCAATCCGTTCGCGAGATATGGGAGGTTGAAGCCAAGAAATGGTTGAGAAGGCGAAAAATTTTTCGCAATTCTGCTGCTTCAAACGCTTAACCAGAATGGCCTAAGGAGAAAATACACATACCGTTGTAATCGGGCGAGTTTCTACTTTCAGATGCAATGGGAATTTTTGGGTTAGGTCAATCCGTTCGCGAGATATGGGAGTTTGAAGACAAGAAATGATTGGGAAGGCAAAAAATTTTTCGCAATTCTGCTGCTCCAAACGCTTAACCAGAATGGCCTAGGGAAAAAATACACATACCGTTGTAATCGGGCGAGTTTCTACTTTCAGATGCAATAGGAATTTTTGGGTTAGGTCAATCCGTTCGCGACATATGGGAGTTTGAAGCTAAGAAATGGTTGAGAAGACAACAAATTTTTCGCAATTCTGCTGCTCCAAACGCTTAACCAGAATGGTCCAGGGAAAAAATACACATACCGTTGTAATCGGGCGAGTTTCTACTTTCAGATGCAATAGGATTTTTTGGGTTAGGTCAATCCGTTCGCGAGATATGGGAGGTTGAAGCCAAGAAATGGTTGAGAAGGCGAAAAATTTTTCGCAATTCTGCTGCTTCAAACGCTTAACCAGAATGGCCTAAGGAGAAAATACACATACCGTTGTAATCGGGCGAGTTTCCACTTTCTAAGGCAATAGGAATTTTTGGGTTAGTTCAATCCGTTCGCGAGATATCAGAGTTTGAAGCTAAGAAATGGTTGAGAAGAGAACAAATTTTTCGCAATTCTGCTGCTCCAAACGCTTAACCAGAATGGCCTAGGGAAAAAATACGCATACCGTTACAATCGGGCGAGCTTCCACTTTCAGTTGCAATAGGAATTTTTGGATTAGGTCAATCCGTTCGCGAGATATGGGAGTTTGAAGCCAAGAAATGGTTGAGAAGGCAAAAAATTTTTCGCAATTCTGCTGCTTCAAACGCTTAACCAGAATGGCCTAGGGAGAAGATACACATACCGTTGTAATCGGGCGAGTTTCTACTTTCAGATGCAATGGGAATTTTTGGGTTAGGTCAATCCGTTCGCGAGTTATGGGAGTTTGAAGACAAGAAATGGTTGGGAAGGCAAAAAATTTTTCGCAATTCTGCTGCTCCAAACGCTTAACCAGAATGGCCTAGGGAAAAAATACACATACCGTTGTAATCGGGCGAGTTTCTACTTTCAGATGCAATAGGAATTTTCGGGTTAGGTCAATCCGTTCGCGACATATGGGAGTTTGAAGCTAAGAAATGGTTGAGAAGACAACAAATTTTTCGCAATTCTGCTGCTCCAAACGCTTAACCAGAATGGTCCAGGGAAAAAATATACATACCGTTGTAATCGGGCGAGTTTCTACTTTCAGATGCAATAGGAATTTTTGGGTTAGGTCAATCCGTTCGCGAGATATGGGAGGTTGAAGCCAAGAAATGGTTGAGAAGGCAAAAAATTTTTCGCAATTCTGCTGCTTCAAACGCATAACCAGAATGGCCTAGGGAGAACATACACATACCGTTGTAATCGGGCGAGTTTCTACTTTCAGATGCAATAGGAATTTTTGGGTTAGGTCAATCCGTTCGCGACATATGGGAGTTTGAAGCTAAGAAATGGTTGAGAAGAGAACAAATTTTTCGCAATTCGGCTGCTCCAAACGCTTAACCAGAATGGCCTAGGGAGAAAATACACATACCGTTGTAATCGGGCGAGTTTCTACTTTCAGATGCAACAGGAATTTTTGGGTTAGCTCAATCCGTTCGCGACATATGGGAGTTTGAAGCTAAGAAATGGTTGAGAAGAGAACAAATTTTTCGCAATTCTGCTGCTCCAAACGCTTAACCAGAATGGCCTAGGGAAAAAATACGCATACCGTTACAATCGGGCGAGCTTCCACTTTCAGTTGCAATAGGTATTTTTGGATTAGGTCAATCCGTTCGCGAGATATGGGAGTTTGAAGCTAAGAAATGGTTGAGAAGACAACAAATTTTTCGCAATTCTGCTGCTCCAAACGCTTAACCAGAATGGTCCAGGGAAAAAATACACATACCGTTGTAATCGGGCCAGTTTCTACTTTCAGATGCAATAGGAATTTTTGGGTTAGTTCAATCCGTGCGCGAGATATGGGAGGTTGAAGCCAAGAAATGGTTGAGAAGGCAAAAAATTTTTCGCAATTCTGCTGCTCCAAACGCTTAACCAGAATGGCCGAGGGAAAAAATACACATACCGTTGTAATCGGGCGAGATTCTGCTTTCAGATGCAATAGGAATTTTTGGGTTAAGTCAATCCGTTCGCGATATATGGGAGTTTGAAGCTAAGAAATGGTTGAGAAGACAACAAATTTTTCGCAATTCTGCTGCTTCAAACGCTTAACCAGAGTGGCCTAGCGAGAAAATACACATACCGTTGTAATCGGGCGAGTTTCTACTTTCAGATGCAATGGAAATTTTTGGGTTAGGTCAATCCGTTCGCGAGATATGGGAGTTTGAAGACAAGAAATGGTTGGGACGGCAAAAAATTTTTCGCAATTCTGCTGCTCCAAACGCTTAACCAGAATGGCCTAGGGAAAAAATACACATACCGTTTTAATCGGGCGAGTTTCTACTTTCAGATGCAATAGGAATTTTTGGGTTAGGTCAATCCGTTCGCGATATATGGGAGTTTGAAGCTAAGAAATGGTTGAGAAGAGAACAAATTTTTCGCAATTCTGCTGCTCCAAACGCTTAACCAGAATGGCCTAGGGAAAAAATACGCATACCGTTACAATCGGGCGAGCTTCCACTTTCAGTTGCAATAGGAATATTTGGATTAGGTCAATCCGTTCGCGGGATATGGGAGTTTGAAGCCAAGAAATGGTTGAGAAGGCAAAAAATTTTTCGCAATTCTGCTGCTTCAAACGCTTAACCAGAATGGCCTAGGGAGAAAATACACATACCGTTGTAATCGGGCGAGTTTCTACTTTCAGATGCAATGGGAATTTTTGGGTTAGGTCAATCCGTTCGCGAGATATGGGAGTTTGAAGACAAGAAATGGTTGGCAAGGCAAAAAATTTTTCGCAATTCTGCTGCTCCAAACGCTTAACCAGAATGGCCTAGGGAAAAAATACACATACCATTGTAATCGGGCGAGTTTCTACTTTCAGATGCAACAGGAATTTTTGGGTTAGGTCAATCCGTTCGCGGCATATGGGAGTGTGAAGCTAAGAAATGGTTGTGAAGACAACAAATTTTTCGCAATTCTGCTGCCACAAACGCTTAACCAGAATGGTCCAGGGAAAAAATATACATACCGTTGTAATCGGGCGAGTTTCTACTTTCAGATGCAATAGGAATTTTTGGGTTAGGTCAATCCGTTCGCGAGATATGGGAGGTTGAAGCCAAGAAATGGTTGAGAAGGCAAAAAATTTTTCGCAATTCTGCTGCTTCAAACGCTTAACCAGAATGGCCTAGGGGAAAAATACACGTACCGTTGTAATCGGGAGAGATTCTACTTTCAAATGCAATAGGAATTTTTGGGTTAGGTCAATCCGTTCGCGAGATATGGTAGTTTGAAGCTATGAAATGGTTGAGAGGAGAACAAATTTTTCGCAATTCTGCTGCTCCAGACGCTTAACCAGAATGGCCTAGGGAAAAAATACACATACCGTTGTATTCGGGCGAGTTTCTACTTTCAGATTCAATAGGAATTTTTGGGTTAGGTCAATCCGTTCGCGAGATATGGGAGTTTGAAGCCAAGAAATGGTTGAGAAGGCAAAAAATTTTTCGCAATTCTGCTGCTTCAAACGCTTAACCAGAATGGCCTAGGGAAAAAATACACATACCGTTGTAATCGGGCGAGTTTCTACTTTCAGATGCAATCGGAATTTTTGGGTTCGGTCAATCCGTTCGCGACATATGGGAATTTGAAGCTAATAAATGGTTGAGAAGACATCAAATTTTTCGCACTTCTGCAGCTACAATCGCTTAACCAGAATGGCCTAGGGGAAAAATACACGTACCGTTGTAATCGGGCGAGTTTCTACTTTCAAATGCAATAGGAATTTTTGGGTTAGGTCAATCTGTTCGCGAGAAATGGGACTTTGAAGCTAAGAAATGTTTGGGAAGGCAAAAAATTTTTCGCAATTCTGCTGCTCCAAACGCTTAACCAGAATGGCCTAGGGAAAAAATACACATACCGTTGTAATCGGGCGAGTTTCTACTTTCAGATGCAATAGGAAATTTTGGGTTAGGTCAATCCGTTCGCGACATATGGCAGTTTGAAGCTAAGAAATGGTTGAGAAGACAACAAATTTTTCGCAATTCTGCTGCTCCAAACGCTTAATCAGAATGGCCTAGGGGAAAAATACGCATACAGTTGTAATCGGGCGAGTTTCTACTTTCAAATGCAATAGGAATTTTTGGGTTAGGTCAATCCGTTCGCGAGATATGGTAGTTTGAAGCTATGAAATGGTTGAGAGGAGAACAAATTTTTCGCAATTCTGCTGCTCCAGACGCTTAACCAGAATGGCCTAGGGAAAAAATACACATACCGTTGTATTCGGGCGAGTTTCTACTTTCAGATTCAATAGAAATTTTTGGGTTAGGTCAATCCGTTCGCGAGATATGGGAGTTTGAAGCCAAGAAATGGTTGAGAAGACATCAAATTTTTCGCACTTCTGCAGCTACAATCGCTTAACCAGAATGGCCTAGGGGAAAAATACACGTACCGTTGTAATCGGGCGAGTTTCTACTTTCAAATGCAATGGGAATTTTTGGGTTAGGTCAATCTGTTCGCGAGAAATGGGACTTTGAAGCTAAGAAATGTTTGGGAAGGCAAAAAATTTTTCGCAATTCTGCTGCTCCAAACGCTTAACCAGAATGGCCTAGGGAAAAAATACACATACCGCTGTAATCGGGCGAGATTCTACTTTCAGATGCAATAGGAATTTTTGGGTTAGGTCAATCCGTTCGCGACATATGGCAGTTTGAAGCTAAGAAATGGTTGAGAAGAGAACAAATTTTTTGCAATTCTGCTGCTCCAAACGCATAACCAGAATGGCCTAGGGAAGAAATACGCATACCGTTGTAATCGGGCGAGTTTCTACTTTCAGATGCAATAGGAATTTTTGGGTTAGGTCAATCCGTTCGCGAGATATGGGAGTTTAAAGCCAAGAAATGGTTGAGAAGGCAAAAAATTTTTCGCAATTCTGCTGCTTCAAACGCTTAACCAGAATGGCCTAGGGAAAAAATACATATACCGTTGTAATCGGGCGTGTTTCTACTTTCAGTTGCAATAGGAATTTTTGGTTTAGGTCAATCCGTTCGCGAGATATGGGAGTTTGAAGCTAAGAAATGGTTGAGAAGACAACAAATTTTTCGCAATTCTGCTGCTCCAAACGCTTAACCAGAATGGTCCAGGGAAAAAATACACATACCGTTGTAATCGGGCGAGTTTCTACTTTCAGATGCAATAGGAATTTTTGGGTTAGGTCAATCCGTTCGCGAGATATGGGAGGTTGAAGCCAAGAAATGGTTGAGAAGGCAAAAAATTTTTCGCAATTCTGCTGCTTCAAACGCTTAACCAGAATGGCCTAGGGAGAAAATACACATACCGTTGTAATCGGGCGAGTTTCTACATTCAGATGCAATAGGAATTTTTGGGTTAGGTCAATCCGTTCGCGAGATATGGGAGTTTAAAGCCAAGAAATGGTTGAGAAGGCAAAGAATTTTTCGCAATTCTGCTGCTTCAAACGCTTAACCAGAATGGCCTAGGGAGAAAATACACATACCGTTGTAATCGGGCGAGTTTCTACTTTCAGATGCAATGGGAATTTTTGGGTTAGGTCAATCCGTTCGCGAGATATGGGAGTTTGAAGACAAGAAATGGCTAGGAAGGCAAAAAATTTTTCGCAATTCTGCTGCTCCAAACGCTTAACCTGAATGGCCTAGGGAAAAAATACACATACCGTTGTAATCGGGCGAGTTTCTACTTTCAGATGCAATAGGAGTTTTTGGGTTAGGTCAATCCGTTCGCGACATATGAGAGTTTGAAGCTAAGAAATGGTTGAGAAGACAACAAATTTTTCGCAATTCTGCTGCTCCAAATGCTTAACCAGAATGGTCCAGGGAAAAAATACACATACCGTTGTAATCGGGCGAGTTTCTACTTTCAGATGCAATAGGAATTTTTGGGTTAGGTCAATCCGTTCGCGACATATGGGAGTTTGAAGATAAGAAATGGTTGAGAAGACATCAAATTTTTCGCACTTCTGCTGCTACAATCGCTTAACCAGAATGGCCTAGGGGAAAAATACACGTACCGTTGTAATCGGGAGAGATTCTACTTTCAAATGCAATAGGAATTTTTGGGTTAGGTCAATCCGTTCGCGAGATATGGTAGTTTGAAGCTATGAAATGGTTGAGAGGAGAACAAATTTTTCGCAATTCTGCTGCTCCAGACGCTTAACCAGAATGGCCTAGGGAAAAAATACACATACCGTTGTATTCGGGCGTGTTTCTACTTTCAGATTCAATAGGAATTTTTGGGTTAGGTCAATCCGTTCGCGAGATATGGGAGTTTGAAGCCAAGAAATGGTTGAGAAGGCAAAAAATTTTTCGCAATTCTGCTGCTTCAAACGCTTAACCAGAATGGCCTAGGGAAAAAATACACATACCGTTGTAACCGGGCGAGTTTCTACTTTCAGATGCAATCGGAATTTTTGGGTTAGGTCAATCCGTTCGCGACATATGGGAATTTGAAGCTAAGAAATGGTTGAGAAGACATCAAATTTTTCGCACTTCTGCAGCTACAATCGCTTAACCAGAATGGCCTAGGGGAAAAATACACGTACCGTTGTAATCGGGCGAGTTTCTACTTTCAAATGCAATAGGAATTTTTGGGTTAGGTCAATCTGTTCGCGAGAAATGGGACTTTGAAGCTAAGAAATGTTTGGGAAGGCAAAAAATTTTTCGCAATTCTGCTGCTCCAAACGCTTAACCAGAATGGCCTAGGGAAAAAATACACATACCGTTGTAATCGGGCGAGTTTCTACTTTCAGATGCAATAGGAAATTTTGGGTTAGGTCAATCCGTTCGCGACATATGGCAGTTTGAAGCTAAGAAATGGTTGAGAAGACAACAAATTTTTCGCTATTCTGCTGCTCCAAACGCTTAATCAGAATGGCCTAGGGGAAAAATACGCATACAGTTGTAATCGGGCGAGTTTCTACTTTCAAATGCAATAGGAATTTTTGGGTTAGGTCAATCCGTTCGCGAGATATGGTAGTTTGAAGCTATGAAATGGTTGAGAGGAGAACAAATTTTTCGCAATTCTGCTGCTCCAGACGCTTAACCAGAATGGCCTAGGGAAAAAATACACATACCGTTGTATTCGGGCGAGTTTCTACTTTCAGATTCAATAGAAATTTTTGGGTTAGGTCAATCCGTTCGCGAGATATGGGAGTTTGAAGCCAAGAAATGGTTGAGAAGACATCAAATTTTTCGCACTTCTGCAGCTACAATCGCTTAACCAGGATGGCCTAGGGGAAAAATACACGTACCGTTGTAATCGGGCGAGTTTCTACTTTCAAATGCAATGGGAATTTTTGGGTTAGGTCAATCTGTTCGCGAGAAATGGGACTTTGAAGCTAAGAAATGTTTGGGAAGGCAAAAAATTTTTCGCAATTCTGCTGCTCCAAACGCTTAACCAGAATGGCCTAGGGAAAAAATACACATACCGCTGTAATCGGGCGAGATTCTACTTTCAGATGCAATAGGAATTTTTGGGTTAGGTCAATCCGTTCGCGACATATGGCAGTTTGAAGCTAAGAAATGGTTGAGAAGACAACAAATTTTTCGCAATTCTGCTGCTCCAAACGCTTAATCAGAACGGCCTAGGGGAAAAATACGCATACAGTTGTAATCGGGCGAGTTTCTACTTTCAGACGCAGCAGGAATTTTTGTGTTTGGTCAATCCGTTCGCGTGATGTGGGAGTTTGAAGCTAAGAAATGGTTGAGAAGACAACAAATTTTTCGCAATTCTGCTGCTCCAAACGCTTAACCAGAATGGTCCAGGGAAAAAATACACATACCGTTGCAATCGGGCGAGTTTCCACTTTCTAATGCAATAGGAATTTTTGGGTTAGTTCAATCCGTTCGCGAGATATCAGAGTTTGAAGCTAAGAAATGGTTGAGAAGAGAACAAATTTTTTGCAATTCTGCTGCTCCAAACGCATAACCAGAATGGCCTAGGGAAGAAATACGCATACCGTTGTAATCGGGCGAGTTTCTACTTTCAGATGCAATAGGAATTTTTGGGTTAGGTCAATCCGTTCGCGAGATATGGGAGTTTAAAGCCAAGAAATGGTTGAGAAGGCAAAAAATTTTTCGCAATTCTGCTGCTTCAAACGCTTAACCAGAATGGCCTAGTGAAAAAATACATATACCGTTGTAATCGGGCGTGTTTCTACTTTCAGTTGCAATAGGAATTTTTGGGTTAGGTCAATCCGTTCGCGAGATATGGGAGTTTGAAGCTAAGAAATGGTTGAGAAGACAACAAATTTTTCGCAATTCTGCTGCTCCAAACGCTTAACCAGAATGGTCCAGGGAAAAAATACACATACCGTTGTAATCGGGCGAGTTTCTACTTTCAGATGCAATAGGAATTTTTGGGTTAGGTCAATCCGTTCGCGAGATATGGGAGGTTGAAGCCAAGAAATGGTTGAGAAGGCAAAAAATTTATCGCAATTCTGCTGCTCCAAACGCTTAACCAGAATGGCCTAGGGAAAAAATACACATACCGTTGTAATCGGGCGAGATTCTACTTTCAGATGCAATAGGAATTTTTGGGTTAAGTCAATCCGTTCGCGATATATGGGAGTTTGAAGCTAAGAAATGGTTGGGAAGGCAAAAAATTTTTCGCAATTCTGCTGCTCCAAACGCTTAACCAGAATGGCCTAGGGAAAAAATACACATACCGTTGTAATCGGGCGAGTTTCTACTTTCAGATGCAATAGGAATTTTTGGGTTAGGTCAATCCGTTCGCGATATATGGGAGTTTGAAGCTAAGAAATGGTTGAGAAGAGAACAAATTTTTCGCAATTCTGCTGCTCCAAACGCTTAACCAGAATGGCCTAGGGAAAAAATACGCATACCGTTACAATCGGGCGAGCTTCCACTTTCAGTTGCAATAGGAATATTTGGATTAGGTCAATCCGTTCGCGGGATATGGGAGTTTGAAGCCAAGAAATGGTTGAGAAGGCAAAAAATTTTTCGCAATTCTGCTGCTTCAAACGCTTAACCAGAATGGCCTAGGGAGAAAATACACATACCGTTGTAATCGGGCGAGTTTCTACTTTCAGATGCAATGGGAATTTTTGGGTTAGGTCAATCCGTTCGCGAGATATGGGAGTTTGAAGACAAGAAATGGTTGGGATGGCAAAAAATTTTTCGCAATTCTGCTGCTCCAAACGCTTAACCAGAATGGCCTAGGGAAAAAATACACATACCGTTGTAATCGGGCGAGTTTCTACTTTCAGATGCAATAGGAATTTTTGGGTTAGGTCAATCCGTTCGCGGCATATGGGAGTTTGAAGCTAAGAAATGGTTGTGAAGACAACAAATTTTTCGCAATTCTGCTGCCCCAAACGCTTAACCAGAATGGTCCAGGGAAAAAATATACATACCGTTGTAATCGGGCGAGCTTCTACTTTCAGATGCAATAGGAATTTTTGGGTTAGGTCAATCCGTTCGCGAGATATGGGAGGTTGAAGCCAAGAAATGGTTGAGGAGGCAAAAAATTTTTCGCAATTCTGCTGCTTCAAACGCTTAACCAGAATGGCCTAGGGAGAAAATACACATACCGTTGTAATCGGGCGAGTTTCTACTTTCGGATGCAATCGGAATTTTTGGGTTAGGTCAATCCGTTCGCGACGTATGGGAGTTTGAAGATAAGAAATGGTTGAGAAGACATCAAATTTTTCGCACTTCTGCTGCTACAATCGCTTAACCAGAATAGCCTAGGGGAAAAATACACATACCGCTGTAATCGGGCGAGATTCTACTTTCAAATGCAATAGGAATTTTTGGGTTAGGTCAATCTGTTCGCGAGAAATGGGACTTTGAAGCTAAGAAATGTTTGGGAAGGCAAAAAATTTTTCGCAATTCTGCTGCTCCAAACGCTTAACCAGAATGGCCTAGGGAAAAAATACACATACCGCTGTAATCGGGCGAGATTCTACTTTCAGATGCAATAGGAATTTTTGGGATAGGTCAATCCGTTCGCGACATATGGCAGTTTGAAGCTAAGAAATGGTTGAGAAGACAACAAATTTTTCGCAATTCTGCTGCTCCAAACGCTTAATCAGAATGGCCTAGGGGAAAAATACGCATACAGTTGTAATCGGGCGAGTTTCTACTTTCAGACGCAGCAGGAATTTTTGTGTTTGGTCAATCCGTTCGCGTGATGTGGGAGTTTAAAGCCAAGAAATGGTTGAGAAGGCAAAAAATTTTTCGCAATTCTGCTGCTCCAAACGCTTAACCAGAATGGTCCAGGGAAAAAATACACATACCGTTGTAATCGGGCGAGTTTCCACTTTCTAATGCAATAGGAATTTTTGGGTTAGTTCAATCCGTTCGCGAGATATCAGAGCTTGAAGCTAAGAAATGGTTGAGAAGAGAACAAATTTTTTGCAATTCTGCTGCTCCAAACGCATAACCAGAATGGCCTAGGGAAAAAATACGCATACCGTTGTAATCGGGCGAGTTTCCACTTTCAGATGCAATAGGAATTTTTGGGTTAGGTCTATCCGTTCGCGAGATATGGGAGTTTAAAGCCAAGAAATGGTTGAGAAGGCAAAAAATTTTTCGCAATTCTGCTGCTTCAAACGCTTAACCAGAATGGCCTAGGGAAAAAATACATATACCGTTGTAATCGGGCGTGTTTCTACTTTCAGTTGCAATAGGAATTTTTGGGTTAGGTCAATCCGTTCGCGAGATATGAGAGTTTGAAGCTAAGAAATGGTTGAGAAGACAACAAATTTTTCGCAATTCTGCTGCTCCAAACGCTTAACCAGAATGGTCCAGGGAAAAAATACACATACCGTTGTAATCGGGCGAGTTTCTACTTTCAGATGCAATAGGAATTTTTGGGTTAGGTCAATCCGTTCGCGAGATATGGGAGGTTGAAGCCAAGAAATGGTTGAGAAGCCAAAAAATTTTTCGCAATTCTGCTGCTCCAAACGCTTAACCAGAATGGCCTAGGGAAAAAATACACATACCGTTGTAATCGGGCGAGATTCTACTTTCAGATGCAATAGGAATTTTTGGGTTAAGTCAATCCGTTCGCGATATATGGGAGTTTGAAGCTAAGAAATGGTTGAGAAGACAACAAATTTTTCGCAATTCTGCTGCTTCAAACGCTTAACCAGAATGGCCTAGCGAGAAAATACACATACCGTTGTAATCGGGCGAGTTTCTACTTTCAGATGCAATGGGAATTTTTGGGTTAGGTCAATCCGTTCGCGACATATGGGAGTTTGAAGATAAGAAATGGTTGAGAAGACATCAAATTTTTCGCACTTCTGCTGCTACAATCGCTTAACCAGAATGGCCTAGGGGAAAAATACACGTACCGTTGTAATCGGGCGAGATTCTCCTTTCAAATGCAATAGGAATTTTTGGGTTAGGTCAATCCGTTCGCGAGATATGGTAGTTTGAAGCTAAGAAATGGTTGAGAGGAGAACAAATTTTTCGCAATTCTGCTGCTCCAGACGCTTAACCAGAATGGCCTAGGGAAAAAATACACATACCGTTGTATTCGGGCGAGTTTCTACTTTCAGATTCAACAGGAATTTTTGGGTTAGGTCAATCCGTTCGCGAGATATGGGAGTTTGAAGCCAAGAAATGGTTGAGAAGACATCAAATTTTTCGCACTTCTGCAGCTACAATCGCTTAACCAGAATGGCCTAGGGGAAAAATACACGTACCGTTGTAATCGGGCGAGTTTCTACTTTCAAATGCAATAGGAATTTTTGGGTTAGGTCAATCTGTTCGCGAGAAATGGGACTTTGAAGCTAAGAAATGTTTGGGAAGGCAAAAAATTTTTCGCAATTCTGCTGCTCCAAACGCTTAACCAGAATGACCTAGGGAAAAAATACACATACCGCTGTAATCGGGCGAGATTCTACTTTCAGATGCAATAGGAATTTTTGGGTTAGGTCAATCCGTTCGCGACATATGGCAGTTTGAAGCTAAGAAATGGTTGAGAAGACAACAAATTTTTCGCAATTCTGCTGCTCCAAACGCTTAATCAGAATGGCCTAGGGGAAAAATACGCATACAGTTGTAATCGGGCGAGTTTCTACTTTCAGACGCAGCAGGAATTTTTGTGTTTAGTCAATCCGTTCGCGTGATGTGGGAGTTTGAAGCTAAGAAATGGTTGAGAAGACAACAAATTTTTCGCAATTCTGCTGCTCCAAACGCTTAACCAGAATGGTCCAGGGAAAAAATACACATACCGTTGTAATCGGGCGAGTTTCCACTTTCTAATGCAATAGGAATTTTTGGGTTAGTTCAATCCGTTCGCGAGATATCAGAGTTTGAAGCTAAGAAATGGTTGAGAAGAGAACAAATTTTTTGCAATTCTGCTGCTCCAAACGCATAACCAGAATGGCCTAGGGAAAAAATACGCTTACCGTTGTAATCGGGCGAGTTTCTACTTTCAGATGCAATAGGAATTTTTGGGTTAGGTCAATCCGTTCGCGAGATATGGAAGTTTAAAGCCAAGAAATGGTTGAGAAGGCAAAAAATTTTTCGCAATTCTGCTGCTCCAAACGCTTAACCAGAATGGTCCAGGGAAAAAATACACATACCGCTGTAATCGGGCGAGTTTCCACTTTCTAATGCAATAGGAATTTTTGGGTTAGTTCAATCCGTTCGCGAGATATCAGAGTTTGAAGCTAAGAAATGTTTGGGAAGGCAAAAAATTTTTCGCAATTCTGCTGCTCCAAACGCTTAACCAGAATGGCCTAGGGAAAAAATACACATACCGCTGTAATCGGGCGAGATTCTACTTTCAGATGCAATAGGAATTTTTGGGTTAGGTCAATCCGTTCGCGACATATGGCAGTTTGAAGCTAAGAAATGGTTGAGAAGACAACAAATTTTTCGCAATTCTGCTGCTCCAAACGCTTAATCAGAATGGCCTAGGGGAAAAATACGCATACAGTTGTAATCGGGCGAGTTTCTACTTTCAGACGCAGCAGGAATTTTTGTGTTTAGTCAATCCGTTCGCGTGATGTGGGAGTTTGAAGCTAAGAAATGGTTGAGAAGACAACAAATTTTTCGCAATTCTGCTGCTCCAAACGCTTAACCAGAATGGTCCAGGGAAAAAATACACATACCGTTGTAATCGGGCGAGTTTCCACTTTCTAATGCAATAGGAATTTTTGGGTTAGTTCAATCCGTTCGCGAGATATCAGAGTTTGAAGCAAAGAAATGGTTGAGAAGAGAACAAATTTTTCGCAATTCTGCTGCTCCAAACGCTTAACCAGAATGGCCTAGGGAAAAAATACGCATACCGTTACAATCGGGCGAGCTTCCACTTTCAGTTGCAATAGGAATATTTGGATTAGGTCAATCCGTTCGCGGGATATGGGAGTTTGAAGCCAAGAAATGGTTGAGAAGGCAAAAAATTTTTCGCAATTCTGCTGCTTCAAACGCTTAACCAGAATGGCCTAGGGAGAAAATACACATACCGTTGTAATCGGGCGAGTTTCTACTTTCAGATGCAATGGGAATTTTTGGGTTAGGTCAATCCGTTCGCGAGATATGGGAGTTTGAAGACAAGAAATGGTTGGGATGGCAAAAAATTTTTCGCAATTCTGCTGCTCCAAACGCTTAACCAGAATGGCCTAGGGAAAAAATACACATACCGTTGTAATCGGGCGAGTTTCTACTTTCGGATGCAATCGGAATTTTTGGGTTAGGTCAATCCGTTCGCGACGTATGGGAGTTTGAAGATAAGAAATGGTTGAGAAGACATCAAATTTTTCGCACTTCTGCTGCTACAATCGCTTAACCAGAATAGCCTAGGGGAAAAATACACATACCGCTGTAATCGGGCGAGATTCTACTTTCGAATGCAATAGGAATTTTTGGGTTAGGTCAATCCGTTCGCGAGATATGGGAGTTTGAAGCTAAGAAATGGTTGAGAAGACAACAAATTTTTCGCACTTCTGCTGCTCCATACGCTTAACCAGAATGGCCTAGGGAAAAAATACACATACCGTTGAAATCGTGCGAGTTTCTACTTTCAGACGCAACAGGAATTTTTGGGTTAGGTCAATCCGTTCGCGAGATATGGGAGTTTGAAGCTAAGAAATGTTTGGGAAGGCAAAAAATTTTTCGCAATTCTGCTGCTCCAAACGCTTAACCAGAATGGCCTAGGGAAAAAATACACATACCGCTGTAATCGGGCGAGATTCTACTTTCAGATGCAATAGGAATTTTTGGGATAGGTCAATCCGTTCGCGACATATGGCTGTTTGAAGCTAAGAAATGGTTGAGAAGACAACAAATTTTTCGCAATTCTGCTGCTCCAAACGCTTAATCAGAATGGCCTAGGGGAAAAATACGCATAGAGTTGTAATCGGGCGAGTTTCTACTTTCAGACGCAGCAGGAATTTTTGTGTTTGGTCAATCCGTTCGCGTGATGTGGGAGTTTAAAGCCAAGAAATGGTTGAGAAGGCAAAAAATTTTTCGCAATTCTGCTGCTCCAAACGCTTAACCAGAATGGTCCAGGGAAAAAATACACATACCGTTGTAATCGGGCGAGTTTCCACTTTCTAATGCAATAGGAATTTTTGGGTTAGTTCAATCCGTTCGCGAGATATCAGAGCTTGAAGCTAAGAAATGGTTGAGAAGAGAACAAATTTTTTGCAATTCTGCTGCTCCAAACGCATAACCAGAATGGCCTAGGGAAAAAATACGCATACCGTTGTAATCGGGCGAGTTTCCACTTTCAGATGCAATAGGAATTTTTGGGTTAGGTCTATCCGTTCGCGAGATATGGGAGTTTAAAGCCAAGAAATGGTTGAGAAGGCAAAAAATTTTTCGCAATTCTGCTGCTTCAAACGCTTAACCAGAATGGCCTAGGGAAAAAATACATATACCGTTGTAATCGGGCGTGTTTCTACTTTCAGTTGCAATAGGAATTTTTGGGTTAGGTCAATCCGTTCGCGAGATATGGGAGTTTGAAGCTAAGAAATGGTTGAGAAGACAACAAATTTTTCGCAATTCTGCTGCTCCAAACGCTTAACCAGAATGGTCCAGGGAAAAAATACACATACCGTTGTAATCGGGCGAGTTTCTACTTTCAGATGCAATAGGAATTTTTGGGTTAGGTCAATCCGTTCGCGAGATATGGGAGGTTGAAGCCAAGAAATGGTTGAGAAGCCAAAAAATTTTTCGCAATTCTGCTGCTCCAAACGCTTAACCAGAATGGCCTAGGGAAAAAATACACATACCGTTGTAATCGGGCGAGATTCTACTTTCAGATGCAATAGGAATTTTTGGGTTAAGTCAATCCGTTCGCGATATATGGGAGTTTGAAGCTAAGAAATGGTTGAGAAGACAACAAATTTTTCGCAATTCTGCTGCTTCAAACGCTTAACCAGAATGGCCTAGCGAGAAAATACACATACCGTTGTAATCGGGCGAGTTTCTACTTTCAGATGCAATGGGAATTTTTGGGTTAGGTCAATCCGTTCGCGAGATATGGGAGTTTGAAGACAAGAAATGGTTGGGAAGGCAAAAAATTTTTCGCAGTTCTGCTGCTCCAAACGCTTAACCAGAATGGCCTAGCGAGAAAATACACATACCGTTGTAATCGGGCGAGTTTCTACTTTCAGATGCAATGGAAATTTTTGGGTTAGGTCAATCCGTTCGCGACATATGGGAGTTTGAAGATAAGAAATGGTTGAGAAGACATCAAATTTTTCGCACTTCTGCTGCTACAATCGCTTAACCAGAATGGCCTAGGGGAAAAATACACGTACCGTTGTAATCGGGCGAGATTCTCCTTTCAAATGCAATAGGAATTTTTGGGTTAGGTCAATCCGTTCGCGAGATATGGTAGTTTGAAGCTAAGAAATGGTTGAGAGGAGAACAAATTTTTCGCAATTCTGCTGCTCCAGACGCTTAACCAGAATGGCCTAGGGAAAAAATACACATACCGTTGTATTCGGGCGAGTTTCTACTTTCAGATTCAACAGGAATTTTTGGGTTATGTCAAACCGTTCGCGAGATATGGGAGTTTGAAGCCAAGAAATGGTTGAGAAGACATCAAATTTTTCGCACTTCTGCAGCTACAATCGCTTAACCAGAATGGCCTAGGGGAAAAATACACGTACCGTTGTAATCGGGCGAGTTTCTACTTTCAAATGCAATAGGAATTTTGGGGTTAGGTCAATCTGTTCGCGAGAAATGGGACTTTGAAGCTAAGAAATGTTTGGGAAGGCAAAAAATTTTTCGCAATTCTGCTGCTCCAAACGCTTAACCAGAATGGCCTAGGGAAAAAATACACATACCGCTGTAATCGGGCGAGATTCTACTTTCAGATGCAATAGGAATTTTTGGGTTAGGTCAATCCGTTCGCGACATACGGCAGTTTGAAGCTAAGAAATGGTTGAGAAGACAACAAATTTTTCGCAATTCTGCTGCTCCAAACGCTTAATCAGAATGGCCTAGGGGAAAAATACGCATACAGTTGTAATCGGGCGAGTTTCTACTTTCAGACGCAGCAGGAATTTTTGTGTTTAGTCAATCCGTTCGCGTGATGTGGGAGTTTGAAGCTAAGAAATGGTTGAGAAGACAACAAATTTTTCGCAATTCTGCTGCTCCAAACGCTTAACCAGAATGGTCCAGGGAAAAAATACACATACCGTTGTAATCGGGCGAGTTTCCACTTTCTAATGCAATAGGAATTTTTGGGTTAGTTCAATCCGTTCGCGAGATATCAGAGTTTGAAGCTAAGAAATGGTTGAGAAGAGAACAAATTTTTTGCAATTCTGCTGCTCCAAACGCATAACCAGAATGGCCTAGGGAAAAAATACGCTTACCGTTGTAATCGGGCGAGTTTCTACTTTCAGATGCAATAGGAATTTTTGGGTTAGGTCAATCCGTTCGCGAGATATGGAAGTTTAAAGCCAAGAAATGGTTGAGAAGGCAAAAAATTTTTCGCAATTCTGCTGCTTCAAACGCTTAACCAGAATGGCCTAGGGAAAAAATACATATACCGTTGTAATCGGGCGTGTTTCTACTTTCAGTTGCAATAGGAATTTTTGGGTTAGGTCAATCCGTTCGCGAGATATGGGAATTTGAAGCTAAGAAATGGTTGAGAAGACAACAAATTTTTCGCAATTCTGCTGCTCCAAACGCTTAACCAGAATGGTCCAGGGAAAAAATACACATACCGCTGTAAACGGGCGAGTTTCTACTTTCAGATGCAATAGGAATTTTTGGGTTAGGTCAATCCGTTCGCGAGATATGGGAGGTTGAAGCCAAGAAATGGTTGAGAAGGCAAAAAATTTTTCGCAATTCTGCTGCTCCAAACGCTTAACCAGAATGGCCTAGGGGAAAAATACACGTACCGTTGTAATCGGGCGAGATTCTCCTTTCAAATGCAATAGGAATTTTTGGGTTAGATCAATCCGTTCGCGAGATATGGTAGTTTGAAGCTAAGAAATGGTTGAGAGGAGAACAAATTTTTCGCAATTCTGCTGCTCCAGACGCTTAACCAGAATGGCCTAGGGAAAAAATACACATACCGTTGTATTCGGGCGAGTTTCTACTTTCAGATTCAACAGGAATTTTTGGGTTAGGTCAATCCGTTCGCGAGATATGGGAGTTTGAAGCCAAGAAATGGTTGAGAAGACATCAAATTTTTCGCACTTCTGCAGCTACAATCGCTTAACCAGAATGGCCTAGGGGAAAAATACACGTACCGTTGTAATCGGGCGAGTTTCTACTTTCAAATGCAATAGGAATTTTTGGGTTAGGTCAATCTGTTCGCGAGAAATGGGACTTTGAAGCTAAGAAATGTTTGGGAAGGCAACAAATTTTTCGCAATTCTGCTGCTCCAAACGCTTAACCAGAATGGCCTAGGGAAAAAATACACATACCGCTGTAATCGGGCGAGATTCTACTTTCAGATGCAATAGGAATTTTTGGGTTAGGTCAATCCGTTCGCGACATATGGCAGTTTGAAGCTAAGAAATGGTTGAGAAGACAACAAATTTTTCGCAATTCTGCTGCTCCAAACGCTTAATCAGAATGGCCTAGGGGAAAAATACGCATACAGTTGTAATCGGGCGAGTTTCTACTTTCAGACGCAGCAGGAATTTTTGTGTTTAGTCAATCCGTTCGCGTGATGTGGGAGTTTGAAGCTAAGAAATGGTTGAGAAGACAACAAATTTTTCGCAATTCTGCTGCTCCAAACGCTTAACCAGAATGGTCCAGGGAAAAAATACACATACCGTTGTAATCGGGCGAGTTTCCACTTTCTAATGCAATAGGAATTTTTGGGTTAGTTCAATCCGTTCGCGAGATATCAGAGTTTGAAGCTAAGAAATGGTTGAGAAGAGAACAAATTTTTTGCAATTCTGCTGCTCCAAACTCATAACCAGAATGGCCTAGGGAAAAAATACGCTTACCGTTGTAATCGGGCGAGTTTCTACTTTCAGATGCAATAGGAATTTTTGGGTTAGGTCAATCCGTTCGCGAGATATGGAAGTTTAAAGCCAAGAAATGGTTGAGAAGGCAAAAAATTTTTCGCAATTCTGCTGCTTCAAACGCTTAACCAGAATGGCCTAGGGAAAAAATACATATACCGTTGTAATCGGGCGTGTTTCTACTTTCAGTTGCAATAGGAATTTTTGGGTTAGGTCAATCCGTTCGCGAGATATGGGAATTTGAAGCTAAGAAATGGTTGAGAAGACAACAAATTTTTCGCAATTCTGCTGCTCTAAACGCTTAACCAGAATGGTCCAGGGAAAAAATACACATACCGCTGTAATCGGGCGAGTTTCTACTTTCAGATGCAATAGGAATTTTTGGGTTAGGTCAATCCGTTCGCGAGATATGGGAGGTTGAAGCCAAGAAATGGTTGAGAAGGCAAAAAATTTTTCGCAATTCTGCTGCTCCAAACGCTTAACCAGAATGGCCTAGGGAAAAAATACACATACCGATGTAATCGGGCGAGATTCTACTTTCAGATGCAATAGGAATTTTTGGGTTAAGTCAATCCGTTCGCGATATATGGGAGTTTGAAGCTAAGAAATGGTTGAGAAGACAACAAATTTTTCGCAATTCTGCTGCTTCAAACGCTTAACCAGAATGGCCTAGCGAGAAAATACACATACCGTTGTAATCGGGCGAGTTTCTACTTTCAGATGCAATGGAAATTTTTGGGTTAGGTCAATCCGTTCGCGAGATATGGGAGTTTGAAGACAAGAAATGGTTGGGAAGGCAAAAAATTTTTCGCAATTCTGCTGCTCCAAACGCTTAACCAGAATGGCCTAGGGAAAAAATACACATGCCGTTGTAATCGGGCGAGTTTCTACTTTCAGATGCAATAGGAATTTTTGGGTTAGGTCAATCCGTTCGCGATATATGGGAGTTTGAAGCTAAGAAATGGTTGAGAAGAGAACAAATTTTTCGCAATTCTGCTGCTCCAAACGCTTAACCAGAATGGCCTAGGGAAAAAATACGCATACCGTTACAATAGGGCGAGCTTCCACTTTCAGTTGCAATAGGAATATTTGGATTAGGTCAATCCGTTCGCGGGATATGGGAGTTTGAAGCCAAGAAATGGTTGAGAAGGCAAAAAATTTTTCGCAATTCTGCTGCTTCAAACGCTTAACCAGAATGGCCTAGGGAGAAAATACACATACCGTTGTAATCGGGCGAGTTTCTACTTTCAGATGCAATGGGAATTTTTGGGTTAGGTCAATCCGTTCGCGAGATATGGGAGTTTGAAGACAAGAAATGGTTGGGAAGGCAAAAAATTTTTCGCAATTCTGCTGCTCCAAACGCTTAACCAGAATGGCCTAGGGAAAAAATACACATACCGTTGTAATCGGGCGAGTTTCTACTTTCAGATGCAATAGGAATTTTTGGGTTAGGTCAATCCGTTCGCGGCATATGGGAGTTTGAAGCTAAGAAATGGTTGTGAAGACAACAAATTTTTCGCAATTCTGCTGCCCCAAACGCTTAACCAGAATGGTCTAGGGAAAAAATATACATACCGTTGTAATCGGGCGAGTTTCTACTTTCAGATGCAATAGGAATTTTTGGGTTAGGTCAATCCGTTCGCGAGATATGGGAGGTTGAAGCCAAGAAATGGTTGAGAAGGCAAAAAATTTTTCGCAATTCTGCTGCTTCAAACGCTTAACCAGAATGGCCTAGGGAGAAAATATACATACCGTTGTAATCGGGCGAGTTTCTACTTTCAGATGCAATAGGAATTTTTGGGTTAGGTCAATCCGTTCGCGACATATGGGAGTTTGAAGCTAAGAAATGGTTGAGAAGAGAACAAATTTTTCGCAATTCTGCTGCTCCAAACGCTTAACCAGAATGGCCTAGGGAAAAAATACACATACCGTTGTAATCGGGCAAGTTTCTACTTTCAGATGTGATGGGAATTTTTGGGTTAGGTCAATCCGTTCGCGAGATATGGGAGTTTGAAGACAAGAAATGGTTGAGAAGGCAAAAAATTTTTCGCAATTCTGCTGCTCCAAACGCTTAACCAGAATGGCCTAGGGATAAAATACACATACCGTTGTAATCGGGCGAGTTTCTACTTTCAGATGCAACAGGAATTTTTGGGTTAGCTCAATCCGTTCGCAAGATATGGGACTTTGAAGCTAAGAAATGTTTGGGAAGGCAAAAAATTTTTCGCAATTCTGCTGCTTCAAACGCTTAACCAGAATGGCCTAGGGAGAAAATACACATACCGTTGTAATCGGGCGAGTTTCTACTTTCAGATGCAATGGGAATTTTTGGGTTAGGTCAATCCGTTCGCGAGATATGGGAGTTTGAAGACAAGAAATGGCTGGGAAGGCAAAAAATTTTTCGCAATTCTGCTGCTCCAAACGCTTAACCAGAATGGCCTAGGGAAAAAATACACATACCGTTGTAATCGGGCGAGTTTCTACTTTCAGATGCAATAGGAATTTTTGGGTTAGGTCAATCCGTTCGCGACATATGAGAGTTTCAAGCTAAGAAATGGTTGAGAAGACAACAAATTTTTCGCAATTCTGCTGCTCCAAATGCTTAACCAGAATGGTCCAGGGAAAAAATACACATACCGTTGTAATCGGGCGAGTTTCTACTTTCAGATGCAATAGGAATTTTTGGGTTAGGTCAATCCGTTCGCGACATATGGGAGTTTGAAGCTAAGAAATGGTTGAGAAGAGAACAAATTTTTCGCAATTCTGCTGCTCCAAACGCTTAACCAGAATGGCCTAGGGAAAAAATACACATACCGTTGTAATCGGGCAAGTTTCCACTTTCAGATGCAATGGGAATTTTTGGGTTAGGTCAATCCGTTCGCGAGATATGGGAGGTTGAAGCCAAGAAATGGTTGAGAAGGCAAAAAATTTTTCGCAATTCTGCTGCTTCAAACGCTTAACCAGAATGGCCTAGGGAAAAAATACACATACCGTTATAATCGGGCAAGTTTCTACTTTCAGATGCAATGGGAATTTTTGGGTTAGGTCAATCCGTTCGCGAGATATGGGAGTTTGAAGACAAGAAATGGTTGAGAAGGCAAAAAATTTTTCGCAATTCTGCTGCTCCAAACGCTTAACCAGAATGGCCTAGGGAGAAAATACACATACCGTTGTTTTCGGGAGAGTTTCTACTTTCAGATGCAATGGGAATTTTTGGGTTAGGTCAATCTGTTCGCGAGATATGGGAGTTTGAAGACAAGAAATGGTTGGGAAGGCAAAAAACTTTTCGCATTTCTGCTGCTCCAAACGCTTAACCAGAATGGCCTAAGGAGAAAATACACATACCGTTGTAATCGGGCGAGTTTCTACTTTCAGATGCAATAGGAATTTTTGGGTTAGGTCAATCCGTTCGCGACATATGGGAGTTTGAAGCTAAGAAATGGTAGAGAAGAGAACAAATTTTTCGCAATTCTGCTGCTCCAAACGCTTAACCAGAATGACCTAGGGAAAAAATACACGTACCGTTCTAATCGGGCGAGTTTCTACTTTCAGATGCAATAGGAATTTTTGGGTTAGGTCAATCCGTTCGCGACATATGGGAGTTTGAAGCTAAGAAATGGTTGAGAAGAGAACAAATTTTTCGCAATTCTGCTGCTCCAAACGCTTAACCAGAATGGCCTAGGGAAAAAATACACATACCGTTGTAATCGGGCAAGTTTCTACTTTCAGATGTAATGGGAATTATTGGGTTAGGTCAATCCGTTCGCGAGATATGGGAGTTTGAAGCCAAGAAATGGATGAGAAGGCAAGAAATTTTTCGCAATTCTGCTGCTTCAAACGCTTAACCAGAATGGCCTAGGGAAAAAATACATATACCGTTGTAATCAGGCGTGTTTCTACTTTCAGTTGCAATAGGAATTTTTGGGTTAGGTCAATCCGTTCGCGAGATATGGGAGTTTGAAGCTAAGAAATGGTTGAGAAGACAACAAATTTTTCGCAATTCTGCTGCTCCAAACGCTTAACCAGAATGGCCTAGGGAGAAAATACACATACCGTTGTTTTCGGGAGAGTTTCTACTTTCAGATGCAATGGGAATTTTTGGGTTAGGTCAATCTGTTCGCGAGATATGGGAGTTTGAAGACAAGAAATGGTTGGGAAGGCAAAAAATTTTTCGCAATTCTGCTGCTCCAAACGCTTAACCAGAATGGCCTAAGGAGAAAATACACATACCGTTGTAATCGGGCGAGTTTCTACTTTCAGATGCAATAGGAATTTTTGGGTTAGGTCAATCCGTTCGCGACATATGGGAGTTTGAAGCTAAGAAATGGTAGAGAAGAGAACAAATTTTTCGCAATTCTGCTGCTCCAAACGCTTAACCAGAATGACCTAGGGAAAAAATACACGTACCGTTGTAATCGGGCAAGTTTCTACTTTCAGATGCAATGGGAATTTTTGGGTTAGGTCAATCCGTTCGCGAGATATGGGAGGTTGAAGCCAAGAAATGGTTGAGAAGGCAAAAAATTTTTCGCAATTCTGCTGCTTCAAACGCTTAACCAGAATGGCCTAGGGAGAAAATACACATACCGTTCTAATCGGGCGAGTTTCTACTTTCAGATGCAATAGGAATTTTTGGGTTAGGTCAATCCGTTCGCGACATATGGGAGTTTGAAGCTAAGAAATGGTTGAGAAGAGAACAAATTTTTCGCAATTCTGCTGCTCCAAACGCTTAACCAGAATGGCCTAGGGAAAAAATACACATACCGTTGTAATCGGGCAAGTTTCTACTTTCAGATGTAATGGGAATTATTGGGTTAGGTCAATCCGTTCGCGAGATATGGGAGTTTGAAGACAAGACATGGTTGAGAAGGCAAAAAATTTTTCGCAATTCTGCTGCTCCAAACGCTTAACCAGAATGGCCTAGGGATAAAATACACATACCGTTGTAATCGGGCGAGTTTCTACTTTCAGATGCAACAGGAATTTTTGGGTTAGCTCAATCCGTTCGCGAGATATGGGACTTTGAAGCTAAGAAATGTTTGGGAAGGCAAAAAATTTTTCGCAATTCTGCTGCTTCAAACGCTTAACCAGAATGGCCTAGGGAGAAAATACACATACCGTTGTTTTCGGGAGAGTTTCTACTTTCAGATGCAATAGGAATTTTTGGGTTAGGTCAATCCGTTCGCGACATATGGGAGTTTGAAGCTAAGAAATGGTTGAGAAGAGAAAAAATTTTTCGCAATTCTGCTGCTCCAAACGCTTAACCAGAATGACCTAGGGAAAAAATACACATACCGTTGTAATCGGGCAAGTTTCTACTTTCAGATGCAATGGGAATTTTTGGGTTAGGTCAATCCGTTCGCGAGATATGGGAGGTCGAAGCCAAGAAATGGTTGAGAAGGCAAAAAATTTTTCGCAATTCTGCTGCTTCAAACGCTTAACCAGAATGGCCTAGGGATAAAATACACATACCGTTGTAATCGGGCGAGTTTCTACTTTCAGATGCAACAGGAATTTTTGGGTTAGCTCAATCCGTTCGCGAGATATGGGACTTTGAAGCTAAGAAATGTTTGGGAAGGCAAAAAATTTTTCGCATTTCTGCTGCTCCAAACGCTTAACCAGAATGGTCCAGGGAAAAAATACACATACCGTTGTAATCGGGCGAGTTTCCACTTTCTAAGGCAATAGGAATTTTTGGGTTAGTTCAATCCGTTCGCGAGATATCAGAGTTTGAAGCTAAGAAATGGTTGAGAAGAGAACAAATTTTTCGCAATTCTGCTGCTCCAAACGCTTAACCAGAATGGCCTAGGGAAAAAATACGCATACCGTTGTAATCGGGCGAGCTTCCACTTTCAGTTGCAATAGGAATTTTTGGATTAGGTCAATCCGTTCGCGAGATATGGGAGTTTGAAGCCAAGAAATGGATGAGAAGGCAAAAAATTTTTCGCAATTCTGCTGCTCCAAACGCTTAGCCAGAATGGTCCAGGGAAAAAATACACATACCGTTGTAATCGGGCGAGTTTCCACTTTCTAAGGCAATAGGAATTTTTGGGTTAGTTCAATCCGTTCGCGAGATATCAGAGTTTGAAGCTAAGAAATGGTTGAGAAGAGAACAAATTTTTCGCAATTCTGCTGCTCCAAACGCTTAACCAGAATGGCCTAGGGAAAAAATACGCATACCGTTACAATCGGGCGAGCTTCCACTTTTAGTTGCAATAGGAATTTTTGGATTAGGTCAATCCGTTCGCGAGATATGGGAGTTTGAAGCCAAGAAATGGTTGAGAAGGCAAAAAATTTTTCGCAATTCTGCTGCTTCAAACGCTTAACCAGAATGGCCTAGGGAGAAAATACACATACCGTTGTAATCGGGCGAGTTTCTACTTTCAGATGCAATGGGAATTTTTGGGTTAGGTCAATCCGTTCGCGAGTTATGGGAGTTTGAAGACAAGAAATGGTTGGGAAGGCAAATAATTTTTCGCAATTCTGCTGCTCCAAACGCTTAACCAGAATGGCCTAGGGAAAAAATACACATACCGTTGTAATCGGGCGAGTTTCTACTTTCAGATGCAATAGGAATTTTCGGGTTAGGTCAATCCGTTCGCGACATATGGGAGTTTGAAGCTAAGAAATGGTTGAGAAGACAACAAATTTTTCGCAATTCTGGTGCAGCAAACGCTTAACCAGAATGGCCTAGGGAGAAAATACACATACCGTTGTAATCGGGCGAGTTTGTACTTTCAGACGCAATAGGAATTTTTGGGTTAGGTCAATCCGTTCGCGACATATGGGAGTTTGAAGCTAAGAAATGGTTGAGAAGAGAACAAATTTTTCGCAATTCGGCTGCTCCAAACGCTTAACCAGAATGGCCTAGGGAGAAAATACACATACCGTTGTAATCGGGCGAGTTTCTACTTTCAGATGCAACAGGAATTTTTGGGTTAGCTCAATCCGTTCGCGAGATATGGGACTTTGAAGCTAAGAAATGTTTGGGAAGGCAAAAAATTTTTCGCAATTCTGCTGCTCCAAATGCTTAACCAGAATGGCCTAGGGAAAAAATACGCATACCGTTACAATCGGGCGAGCTTCCACTTTCAGTTGCAATAGGAATTTTTGGATTAGGTCAATCCGTTCGCGAGATATGGGAGTTTGAAGCTAAGAAATGGTTGAGAAGAGAACAAATTTTTCGCAATTCGGCTGCTCCAAACGCTTAACCAGAATGGCCTAGGGAGAAAATACACATACCGTTGTAATCGGGCGAGTTTCTACTTTCAGATGCAACAGGAATTTTTGGGTTAGCTCAATCCGTTCGCGAGATATGGGACTTTGAAGCTAAGAAATGTTTGGGAAGGCAAAAAATTTTTCGCAATTCGCTGCTCCAAACGCTTAACCAGAATGGCCTAGGGAGAAAATACACATACCGTTGTAATCGGGCGAGTTTCTACTTTCAGATGCAATGGGAATTTTTGGGTTAGGTCAATCCGTTCGCGAGTTATGGGAGTTTGAAGACAAGAAATGGTTGGGAAGGCAAATAATTTTTCGCAATTCTGCTGCTCCAAACGCTTAACCAGAATGGCCTAGGGAAAAAATACACATACCGTTGTAATCGGGCGAGTTTCTACTTTCAGATGCAATAGGAATTTTCGGGTTAGGTCAATCCGTTCGCGACATATGGGAGTTTGAAGCTAAGAAATGGTTGAGAAGACAACAAATTTTTCGCAATTCTGGTGCAGCAAACGCTTAACCAGAATGGCCTAGGGAGAAAATACACATACCGTTGTAATCGGGCGAGTTTCTACTTTCAGACGCAATAGGAATTTTTGGGTTAGGTCAATCCGTTCGCGACATATGGGAGTTTGAAGCTAAGAAATGGTTGAGAAGAGAACAAATTTTTCGCAATTCGGCTGCTCCAAACGCTTAACCAGAATGGCCTAGGGAGAAAATACACATACCGTTGTAATCGGGCGAGTTTCTACTTTCAGATGCAACAGGAATTTTTGGGTTAGCTCAATCCGTTCGCGAGATATGGGACTTTGAAGCTAAGAAATGTTTGGGAAGGCAAAAAATTTTTCGCAATTCTGCTGCTCCAAATGCTTAACCAGAATGGCCTAGGGAAAAAATACGCATACCGCTACAATCGGGCGAGCTTCCACTTTCAGTTGCAATAGGAATTTTTGGATTAGGTCAATCCGTTCGCGAGATATGGGAGTTTGAAGCTAAGAAATGGTTGAGAAGAGAACAAATTTTTCGCAATTCGGCTGCTCCAAACGCTTAACCAGAATGGCCTAGGGAGAAAATACACATACCGTTGTAATCGGGCGAGTTTCTACTTTCAGATGCAACAGGAATTTTTGGGTTAGCTCAATCCGTTCGCGAGATATGGGACTTTGAAGCTAAGAAATGTTTGGGAAGGCAAAAAATTTTTCGCAATTCGCTGCTCCAAACGCTTAACCAGAATGGCCTAGGGAAAAAATACGCATACCGTTACAATCGGACGAGCTTCCACTTTCAGTTGCAATAGGAATTTTTGGATTAGGTCAATCCGTTCGCGAGATATGGGAGTTTGAAGCCAAGAAATGGTTGAGTAGGCAAAAAATTTTTCGCAATTCTGCTGCTTCAAACGCTTAACCAGAATGGCCTAGGGAGAAAATACACATACCGTTGTAATCGGGCGAGTTTCTACTTTCAGATACAATGGGAATTTTTGGGTTAGGACAATCCGTTCGCGAGATATGGGAGTTTGAAGACAAGAAATGGTTGGGAAGGCAAAAAATTTTTCGCAATTCTGCTGCTCCAAACGCTTAACCAGAATGGCCTAGGGAAAAAATACACATACCGTTGTAATCGGGCGAGTTTCTACTTTCAGATGCAATAGGAATTTTTGGGTTAGGTCAATCCGTTCGCGACATATGGGAGTTTGAAGCTAAGAAATGGTTGAGAAGACAACAAATTTTTCGCAATTCTGCTGCTCCAAACGCTTAACCAGAATGGTCCAGGGAAAAAATACACATACCGTTGTAATCGGGCGAGTTTCTACTTTCAGATGCAATAGGATTTTTTGGGTTAGGTCAATCCGTTCGCGAGATATGGGAGGTTGAAGCCAAGAAATGGTTGAGAAGGCGAAAAATTTTTCGCAATTCTGCTGCTCCAAACGCTTAACCAGAATGGCCTAGGGAAAAAATACACATACCGTTGTAATCGGGCAAGTTTCTACTTTCAGATGTAATGGGAATTATTGGGTTAGGTCAATCCGTTCGCGAGATATGGGAGTTTGAAGACAAGACATGGTTGAGAAGGCAAAAAATTTTTCGCAATTCTGCTGCTCCAAACGCTTAACCAGAATGGCCTAGGGATAAAATACACATACCGTTGTAATCGGGCGAGTTTCTACTTTCAGATGCAACAGGAATTTTTGGGTTAGCTCAATCCGTTCGCGAGATATGGGACATTGAAGCTAAGAAATGTTTGGGAAGGCAAAAAATTTTTCGCAATTCTGCTGCTTCAAACGCTTAACCAGAATGGCCTAGGGATAAAATACACATACCGTTGTAATCGGGCGAGTTTCTACTTTCAGATGCAACAGGAATTTTTGGGTTAGGTCAATCCGTTCGCGACATATGGGAGTTTGAAGCTAAGAAATGGTTGAGAAGAGAACAAATTTTTCGCAATTCTGCTGCTCCAAACGCTTAACCAGAATGACCTAGGGAAAAAATACACATACCGTTGTAATCGGGCAAGTTTCTACTTTCAGATGCAATGGGAATTTTTGGGTTAGGTCAATCCGTTCGCGAGATATGGGAGGTTGAAGCCAAGAAATGGTTGAGAAGGCAAAAAATTTTTCGCAATTCTGCTGCTTCAAACGCTTAACCAGAATGGCCTAGGGATAAAATACACATACCGTTGTAATCGGGCGAGTTTCTACTTTCAGATGCAACAGGAATTTTTGGGTTAGCTCAATCCGTTCGCGAGATATGGGACTTTGAAGCTAAGAAATGTTTGGGAAGGCAAAAAATTTTTCGCATTTCTGCTGCTCCAAACGCTTAGCCAGAATGGTCCAGGGAAAAAATACACATACCGTTGTAATCGGGCGAGTTTCCACTTTCTAAGGCAATAGGAATTTTTGGGTTAGTTCAATCCGTTCGCGACATATGAGAGTTTGAAGCTAAGAAATGGTTGAGAAGACAACAAATTTTTCGCATTTCTGCTGCTCCAAACGCTTAACCAGAATGGTCCAGGGAAAAAATACACATACCGTTGTAATCGGGCGAGTTTCCACTTTCTAAGGCAATAGGAATTTTTGGGTTAGTTCAATCCGTTCGCGAGATATCAGAGTTTGAAGCTAAGAAATGGTTGAGAAGAGAACAAATTTTTCGCAATTCTGCTGCTCCAAACGCTTAACCAGAATGGCCTAGGGAAAAAATACGCATACCGTTGTAATCGGGCGAGCTTCCACTTTCAGTTGCAATAGGAATTTTTGGATTAGGTCAATCCGTTCGCGAGATATGGGAGTTTGAAGCCAAGAAATGGATGAGAAGGCAAAAAATTTTTCGCAATTCTGCTGCTCCAAACGCTTAGCCAGAATGGTCCAGGGAAAAAATACACATACCGTTGTAATCGGGCGAGTTTCCACTTTCTAAGGCAATAGGAATTTTTGGGTTAGTTCAATCCGTTCGCGAGATATCAGAGTTTGAAGCTAAGAAATGGTTGAGAAGAGAACAAATTTTTCGCAATTCTGCTGCTCCAAACGCTTAACCAGAATGGCCTAGGGAAAAAATACGCATACCGTTACAATCGGGCGAGCTTCCACTTTCAGTTGCAATAGGAATTTTTGGATTAGGTCAATCCGTTCGCGAGATATGGGAGTTTGAAGCCAAGAAATGGTTGAGAAGGCAAAAAATTTTTCGCAATTCTGCTGCTTCAAACGCTTAACCAGAATGGCCTAGGGAGAAAATACACATACCGTTGTAATCGGGCGAGTTTCTACTTTCAGATGCAATGGGAATTTTTGGGTTAGGTCAATCCTTTCGCGAGTTATGGGAGTTTGAAGACAAGAAATGGTTGGGAAGGCAAATAATTTTTCGCAATTCTGCTGCTCCAAACGCTTAACCAGAATGGCCTAGGGAAAAAATACACATACCGTTGTAATCGGGCGAGTTTCTACTTTCAGATGCAATAGGAATTTTCGGGTTAGGTCAATCCGTTCGCGACATATGGGAGTTTGAAGCTAAGAAATGGTTGAGAAGACAACAAATTTTTCGCAATTCTGGTGCACCAAACGCTTAACCAGAATGGCCTAGGGAGAAAATACACATACCGTTGTAATCGGGCGAGTTTCTACTTTCAGACGCAATAGGAATTTTTGGGTTAGGTCAATCCGTTCGCGACATATGGGAGTTTGAAGCTAAGAAATGGTTGAGAAGAGAACAAATTTTTCGCAATTCGGCTGCTCCAAACGCTTAACCAGAATGGCCTAGGGAGAAAATACACATACCGTTGTAATCGGGCGAGTTTCTACTTTCAGATGCAACAGGAATTTTTGGGTTAGCTCAATCCGTTCGCGAGATATGGGACTTTGAAGCTAAGAAATGTTTGGGAAGGCAAAAAATTTTTCGCAATTCGCTGCTCCAAACGCTTAACCAGAATGGCCTAGGGAAAAAATACGCATACCGTTACAATCGGACGAGCTTCCACTTTCAGTTGCAATAGGAATTTTTGGATTAGGTCAATCCGTTCGCGAGATATGGGAGTTTGAAGCCAAGAAATGGTTGAGTAGGCAAAAAATTTTTCGCAATTCTGCTGCTTCAAACGCTTAACCAGAATGGCCTAGGGAGAAAATACACATACCGTTGTAATCGGGCGAGTTTCTACTTTCAGATACAATGGGAATTTTTGGGTTAGGACAATCCGTTCGCGAGATATGGGAGTTTGAAGACAAGAAATGGTTGGGAAGGCAAAAAATTTTTCGCAATTCTGCTGCTCCAAACGCTTAACCAGAATGGCCTAGGGAAAAAATACACATACCGTTGTAATCGGGCGAGTTTCTACTTTCAGATGCAATAGGAATTTTTGGGTTAGGTCAATCCGTTCGCGACATATGGGAGTTTGAAGCTAAGAAATGGTTGAGAAGACAACAAATTTTTCGCAATTCTGCTGCTCCAAACGCTTAACCAGAATGGTCCAGGGAAAAAATACACATACCGTTGTAATCGGGCGAGTTTCTACTTTCAGATGCAATAGGATTTTTTGGGTTAGGTCAATCCGTTCGCGAGATATGGGAGGTTGAAGCCAAGAAATGGTTGAGAAGGCGAAAAATTTTTCGCAATTCTGCTGCTTCAAACGCTTAACCAGAATGGCCTAAGGAGAAAATACACATACCGCTGTAATCGGGCGAGTTTCTACTTTCAGATGCAATAGGAATTTTTGGGTTAGGTCAATCCGTTCGCGACATATGGGAGTTTGAAGCTAAGAAATGGTTGAGAAGAGAACAAATTTTTCGCAATTCTGCTGCTCCAAACGCTTAACCAGAATGGCCTAGGGAAAAAATACACATACCGTTGTAATCGGGCAAGTTTCTACTTTCAGATGCAATGGGAATTTTTGGGTTAGGACAATCCGTTCGCGAGATATGGGAGGTTGAAGCCAAGAAATGGTTGAGAAGGCAAAAAATTTTTCGCAATTCTGCTGCTTCAAACGCTTAACCAGAATGGCCTAGGGAGAAAATACACATACCGTTGTAATCGGGCAAGTTTCTACTTTCAGATGCAATTGGAATTTTTGGGTTAGGTCAATCCGTTCGCGAGATATGGGAGTTTGAAGACAAGAAATGGTTGAGAAGGCAAAAAATTTTTCGCAATTCTGCTGCCCAAACGCTTAACCAGAATGGCCTAGAGATAAAATACACATACCGTTGTAATCGGGCGAGTTTCTACTTTCAGATGCAACAGGAATTTTTGGGTTAGGTCAATCCGTTCGCGACATATGGGAGTTTGAAGCTAAGAAATGGTTGAGAAGAGAACAAATTTTTCGCAATTCGGCTGCTCCAAACGCTTAACCAGAATGGCCTAGGGAGAAAATACATATACCGTTGTAATCGGGCGAGTTTCTACTTTCAGATGCAACAGGAATTTTTGGGTTAGCTCAATCCGTTCGCGAGATATGGGACTTTGAAGCTAAGAAATGTTTGGGAAGGCAAAAAATTTTTCGCAATTCTGCTGCTCCAAACGCTTAACCAGAATGGCCTAGGGAAAAAATACGCATACCGTTACAATCGGGCGAGCTTCCACTTTCAGTTGCAATAGGAATTTTTGGATTAGGTCAATCCGTTCGCGAGATATGGGAGTTTGAAGCCAAGAAATGGTTGAGTAGGCAAAAAATTTTTCGCAATTCTGCTGCTTCAAACGCTTAACCAGAATGGCCTAGGGAGAAAATACACATACCGTTGTAATCGGGCGAGTTTCTACTTTCAGATGCAACAGGAATTTTTGGGTTAGCTCAATCCGTTCGCGAGATATGGGACTTTGAATCTAAGAAATGGTTGAGAAGAGAACAAATTTTTCGCAATTCTGCTGCTCCAAACGCTTAACCAGAATGGCCTAGGGAAAAAATACACATACCGTTGTAATCGGGCAAGTTTCTACTTTCAGATGCAATGGGAATTTTTGGGTTAGGTCAATCCGTTCGCGAGATATGGGAGTTTGAAGACAAGAAATGGTTGAGAAGGCAAAAAATTTTTCGCAATTCTGCTGCCCAAACGCTTAACCAGAATGGCCTAGGGATAAAATACACATACCGTTGTAATCGGGCGAGTTTCTACTTTCAGATGCAACAAGAATTTTTGGGTTAGCTCAATCCGTTCGCGAGATATGGGACTTTGAAGCTAAGAAATGTTTGGGAAGGCAAAAAACTTTTCGCAATTCTGCTGCTCCAAACGCTTAACCAGAATGGCCTAGGGAAAAAATACGCATACCGTTAAAATCGGGCGAGCTTCCACTTTCAGTTGCAATAGGAATTTTTGGATTAGGTCAATCCGTTCGCGAGATATGGGAGTTTGAAGCCAAGAAATGGATGAGAAGGCAAAAAATTTTTCGCAATTCTGCTGCTCCAAACGCTTAGCCAGAATGGTCCAGGGAAAAAATACACATACCGTTGTAATCGGGCGAGTTTCTACTTTCAGATGCAATAGGATTTTTTGGGTTAGGTCAATCCGTTCGCGAGATATGGGAGGTTGAAGCCAAGAAATGGTTGAGAAGGCGAAAAATTTTTCGCAATTCTGCTGCTTCAAACGCTTAACCAGAATGGCCTAAGGAGAAAATACACATACCGTTGTAATCGGGCGAGTTTCTACTTTCAGATGCAACGGGAATTTTTGGGTTAGGTCAATCCGTTCGCGAGATATGGGAGTTTGAAGACAAGAAATGGTTGGGAAGGCAAAAAATTTTTCGCAATTCTGCTGCTCCAAACGCTTAACCAGAATGGCCTAGGGAAAAAATACACATACCGTTGTAATCGGGCGAGTTTCTACTTTCAGATGCAATAGGAATTTTTGGGTTAGGTCAATCCGTTCGCGACATATGGGAGTTTGAAGCTAAGAAATGGTTGAGAAGACAACAAATTTTTCGCAATTCTGCTGCTCCAAACGCTTAACCAGAATGGTCCAGGGAAAAAATACACATACCGTTGTAATCGGGCGAGTTTCTACTTTCAGATGCAATAGGATTTTTTGGGTTAGGTCAATCCGTTCGCGAGATATGGGAGGTTGAAGCCAAGAAATGGTTGAGAAGGCGAAAAATTTTTCGCAATTCTGCTGCTTCAAACGCTTAACCAGAATGGCCTAAGGAGAAAATACACATACCGTTGTAATCGGGCGAGTTTCCACTTTCTAAGGCAATAGGAATTTTTGGGTTAGTTCAATCCGTTCGCGAGATATCAGAGTTTGAAGCTAAGAAATGGTTGAGAAGAGAACAAATTTTTCGCAATTCTGCTGCTCCAAACGCTTAACCAGAATGGCCTAGGGAAAAAATACGCATACCGTTACAATCGGGCGAGCTTCCACTTTCAGTTGCAATAGGAATTTTTGGATTAGGTCAATCCGTTCGCGAGATATGGGAGTTTGAAGCCAAGAAATGGTTGAGAAGGCAAAAAATTTTTCGCAATTCTGCTGCTTCAAACGCTTAACCAGAATGGCCTAGGGAGAAAATACACATACCGTTGTAATCGGGCGAGTTTCTACTTTCAGATGCAATGGGAATTTTTGGGTTAGGTCAATCCGTTCGCGAGTTATGGGAGTTTGAAGACAAGAAATGGTTGGGAAGGCAAAAAATTTTTCGCAATTCTGCTGCTCCAAACGCTTAACCAGAATGGCCTAGGGAAAAAATACACATACCGTTGTAATCGGGCGAGTTTCTACTTTCAGATGCAATAGGAATTTTCGGGTTAGGTCAATCCGTTCGCGACATATGGGAGTTTGAAGCTAAGAAATGGTTGAGAAGACAACAAATTTTTCGCAATTCTGCTGCTCCAAACGCTTAACCAGAATGGTCCAGGGAAAAAATATACACACCGTTGTAATCGGGCGAGTTTCTACTTTCAGATGCAATAGGAATTTTTGGGTTAGGTCAATCCGTTCGCGAGATATGGGAGGTTGAAGCCAAGAAATGGTTGAGAAGGCAAAAAATTTTTCGCAATTCTGCTGCTTCAAACGCATAACCAGAATGGCCTAGGGAGAACATACACATACCGTTGTAATCGGGCGAGTTTCTAATTTCAGATGCAATAGGAATTTTTGGGTTAGGTCAATCCGTTCGCGACATATGGGAGTTTGAAGCTAAGAAATGGTTGAGAAGAGAACAAATTTTTCGCAATTCGGCTGCTCCAAACGCTTAACCAGAATGGCCTAGGGAGAAAATACACATACCGTTGTAATCGGGCGAGTTTCTACTTTCAGATGCAACAGGAATTTTTGGGTTAGGTCAATCCGTTCGCGACATATGGGAGTTTGAAGCTAAGAAATGGTTGAGAAGAGAACAAATTTTTCGCAATTCTGCTGCTCCAAACGCTTAACCAGAATGGCCTAGGGAAAAAATACGCATACCGTTACAATCGGGCGAGCTTCCACTTTCAGTTGCAATAGGTATTTTTGGATTAGGTCAATCCGTTCGCGAGATATGGGAGTTTGAAGCTAAGAAATGGTTGAGAAGACAACAAATTTTTCGCAATTCTGCTGCTCCAAACGCTTAACCAGAATGGCCTAGGGAAAAAATACACATACCGTTGTAATCGGGCAAGTTTCTACTTTCAGATGCAATGGGAATTTTTGGGTTAGGTCAATCCGTTCGCGAGATATGGGAGTTTGAAGACAAGAAATGGTTGAGAAGGCAAAAAATTTTTCGCAATTCTGCTGCCCAAACGCTTAACCAGAATGGCCTAGGGATAAAATACACATACCGTTGTAATCGGGCGAGTTTCTACTTTCAGATGCAACAGGAATTTTTGGGTTAGCTCAATCCGTTCGCGAGATATGGGACTTTGAAGCTAAGAAATGTTTGGGAAGGCAAAAAATTTTTCGCATTTCTGCTGCTCCAAACGCTTAACCAGAATGGCCTAGGGAAAAAATACGCATACCGTTAAAATCGGGCGAGCTTCCACTTTCAGTTGCAATAGGAATTTTTGGATTAGGTCAATCCGTTCGCGAGATATGGGAGTTTGAAGCCAAGAAATGGATGAGAAGGCAAAAAATTTTTCGCAATTCTGCTGCTCCAAACGCTTAGCCAGAATGGTCCAGGGAAAAAATACACATACCGTTGTAATCGGGCGAGTTTCCACTTTCTAAGGCAATAGGAATTTTTGGGTTAGTTCAATCCGTTCGCGAGATATCAGAGTTTGAAGCTAAGAAATGGTTGAGAAGAGAACAAATTTTTCGCAATTCTGCTGCTCCAAACGCTTAACCAGAATGGCCTAGGGAAAAAATACGCATACCGTTACAATCGGGCGAGCTTTCACTTTCAGTTGCAATAGGAAATTTTGGATTAGGTCAATCCGTTCGCGAGATATGGGAGTTTGAAGCCAAGAAATGGTTGAGAAGGCAAAAAATTTTTCGCAATTCTGCTGCTTCAAACGCTTAACCAGAATGGCCTAGGGAGAAAATACACATACCGTTGTAATCGGGCGAGTTTCTACTTTCAGATGCAATGGGAATTTTTGGGTTAGGTCAATCCGTTCGCGAGTTATGGGAGTTTGAAGACAAGAAAGGGTTGGGAAGGCAAAAAATTTTTCGCAATTCTGCTGCTCCAAACGCTTAACCAGAATGGCCTAGGGAAAAAATACACATACCGTTGTAATCGGGCGAGTTTCTACTTTCAGATGCAATAGGAATTTTCGGGTTAGGTCAATCCGTTCGCGACATATGGGAGTTTGAAGCTAAGAAATGGTTGAGAAGACAACAAATTTTTCGCAATTCTGCTGCTCCAAACGCTTAACCAGAATGGTCCAGGGAAAAAATATACATACCGTTGTAATCGGGCGAGTTTCTACTTTCAGATGCAATAGGAATTTTTGGGTTAGGTCAATCCGTTCGCGAGATATGGGAGGTTGAAGCCAAGAAATGGTTGAGAAGGCAAAAAATTTTTCGCAATTCTGCTGCCCAAACGCTTAACCAGAATGGCCTAGGGATAAAATACACATACCGTTGTAATCGGGCGAGTTTCTACTTTCAGATGCAACAGGAATTTTTGGGTTAGCTCAATCCGTTCGCGAGATATGGGACTTTGAAGCTAAGAAATGTTTGGGAAGGCAAAAAATTTTTCGCATTTCTGCTGCTCCAAACGCTTAACCAGAATGGCCTAGGGAAAAAATACGCATACCGTTAAAATCGGGCGAGCTTCCACTTTCAGTTGCAATAGGAATTTTTGGATTAGGTCAATCCGTTCGCGAGATATGGGAGTTTGAAGCCAAGAAATGGATGAGAAGGCAAAAAATTTTTCGCAATTCTGCTGCTCCAAACGCTTAGCCAGAATGGTCCAGGGAAAAAATACACATACCGTTGTAATCGGGCGAGTTTCCACTTTCTAAGGCAATAGGAATTTTTGGGTTAGTTCAATCCGTTCGCGAGATATCAGAGTTTGAAGCTAAGAAATGGTTGAGAAGAGAACAAATTTTTCGCAATTCTGCTGCTCCAAACGCTTAACCAGAATGGCCTAGGGAAAAAATACGCATACCGTTACAATCGGGCGAGCTTCCACTTTCAGTTGCAATAGGAATTTTTGGATTAGGTCAATCCGTTCGCGAGATATGGGAGTTTGAAGCCAAGAAATGGTTGAGAAGGCAAAAAATTTTTCGCAATTCTGCTGCTTCAAACGCTTAACCAGAATGGCCTAGGGAGAAAATACACATACCGTTGTAATCGGGCGAGTTTCTACTTTCAGATGCAATGGGAATTTTTGGGTTAGGTCAATCCGTTCGCGAGTTATGGGAGTTTGAAGACAAGAAAGGGTTGGGAAGGCAAAAAATTTTTCGCAATTCTGCTGCTCCAAACGCTTAACCAGAATGGCCTAGGGAAAAAATACACATACCGTTGTAATCGGGCGAGTTTCTACTTTCAGATGCAATAGGAATTTTCGGGTTAGGTCAATCCGTTCGCGACATATGGGAGTTTGAAGCTAAGAAATGGTTGAGAAGACAACAAATTTTTCGCAATTCTGCTGCTCCAAACGCTTAACCAGAATGGTCCAGGGAAAAAATATACATACCGTTGTAATCGGGCGAGTTTCTACTTTCAGATGCAATAGGAATTTTTGGGTTAGGTCAATCCGTTCGCGAGATATGGGAGGTTGAAGCCAAGAAATGGTTGAGAAGGCAAAAAATTTTTCGCAATTCTGCTGCCCAAACGCTTAACCAGAATGGCCTAGGGATAAAATACACATACCGTTGTAATCGGGCGAGTTTCTACTTTCAGATGCAACAGGAATTTTTGGGTTAGCTCAATCCGTTCGCGAGATATGGGACTTTGAAGCTAAGAAATGTTTGGGAAGGCAAAAAATTTTTCGCATTTCTGCTGCTCCAAACGCTTAACCAGAATGGCCTAGGGAAAAAATACGCATACCGTTAAAATCGGGCGAGCTTCCACTTTCAGTTGCAATAGGAATTTTTGGATTAGGTCAATCCGTTCGCGAGATATGGGAGTTTGAAGCCAAGAAATGGATGAGAAGGCAAAAAATTTTTCGCAATTCTGCTGCTCCAAACGCTTAGCCAGAATGGTCCAGGGAAAAAATACACATACCGTTGTAATCGGGCGAGTTTCCACTTTCTAAGGCAATAGGAATTTTTGGGTTAGTTCAATCCGTTCGCGAGATATCAGAGTTTGAAGCTAAGAAATGGTTGAGAGGAGAACAAATTTTTCGCAATTCTGCTGCTCCAAACGCTTAACCAGAATGGCCTAGGGAAAAAATACGCATACCGTTACAATCGGGCGAGCTTCCACTTTCAGTTGCAATAGGAATTTTTGGATTAGGTCAATCCGTTCGCGAGATATGGGAGTTTGAAGCCAAGAAATGGTTGAGAAGGCAAAAAATTTTTCGCAATTCTGCTGCTTCAAACGCTTAACCAGAATGGCCTAGGGAGAAAATACACATACCGTTGTAATCGGGCGAGTTTCTACTTTCAGATGCAATGGGAGTTTTTGGGTTAGGTCAATCCGTTCGCGAGTTATGGGAGTTTGAAGACAAGAAATGGTTGGGAAGGCAAAAAATTTTTCGCAATTCTGCTGCTCCAAACACTTAACCAGAATGGCCTAGGGAAAAAATACACATACCGTTGTAATCGGGCGAGTTTCTACTTTCAGATGCAATAGGAATTTTTGGGTTAGGTCAATCCGTTCGCGACATATGGGAGGTTGAAGTCAAGAAATGGTTGAGAAGGCAAAAAATTTTTCGCAATTCTGCTGCTTCAAACGCTTAACCAGAATGGCCTAGGGAGAAAATACACATACCGTTGTAATCGGGCGAGTTTCTACTTTCAGATGCAATAGGAATATTCGGGTTAGGTCAATCCGTTCGCGACATATGGGAGTTTGAAGCTAAGAAATGGTTGAGAAGACAACAAATTTTTCGCAATTCTGCTGCTCCAAACGCTTAACCAGAATGGTCCAGGGAAAAAATATACATACCGTTGTAATCGGGCGAGTTTCTACTTTCAGATGCAATAGGAATTTTTGGGTTAGGTCAATCCGTTCGCGAGATATGGGAGGTTGAAGCCAAGAAATGGTTGAGAAGGCATAAAATTTTTCGCAATTCTGCTGCTTCAAACGCTTAACCAGAATGGCCTAGGGAGAAAATACACATACCGTTGTAATCGGGCGAGTTTCTACTTTCAGATGCAATAGGAATTTTTGGGTTAGGTTAATCCGTTCGCGATATATGGGAGTTTGAAGCTAAGAAATGGTTGAGAAGAGAACAAATTTTTCGCAATTCTGCTGCTCCAAACGCTTAACCAGAATGGTCCAGGGAAAAAATATACATACCGTTGTAATCGGGCGAGTTTCTACTTTCAGATGCAATAGGAATTTTTGGGTTAGGTCAATCCGTTCGCGAGATATGGGAGGTTGAAGCCAAGAAATGGTTGAGAAGGCGAAAAATTTTTCGCAATTCTGCTGCTTCAAACGCTTAACCAGAATGGCCTAAGGAGAAAATACACATACCGTTGTAATCGGGCGAGTTTCTACTTTCAGATGCAGTAGGAATTTTTGGGTTAGGTCAATCCGTTCGCGACATATGGGAGTTTGAAACTAAGAAATGGTTGAGAAGAGAACAAATTTTTCGCAATTCTGCTGCTCCAAACGCTTAACCAGAATGGCCTAGGGAAAAAATACACATACCGTTGTAATCGGGCAAGTTTCTACTTTCAGATGCAATGGGAATTTTTGGGTTAGGTCAATCCGTTCGCGAGATATGGGAGGTTGAAGCCAAGAAATGGTTGAGAAGGCATAAAATTTTTCGCAATTCTGCTGCTTCAAACGCTTAACCAGAATGGCCTAGGGAGAAAATACACATACCGTTGTAATCGGGCGAGTTTCTACTTTCAGATGCAACAGGAATTTTTGGGTTAGCTCAATCCGTTCGCGAGATATGGGACTTTGAAGCTAAGAAATGTTTGGGAAGGCAAAAAATTTTTCGCATTTCTGCTGCTCCAAACGCTTAACCAGAATGGCCTAGGGAAAAAATACGCATACCGTTAAAATCGGGCGAGCTTCCACTTTCAGTTGCAATAGGAATTTTTGGATTAGGTCAATCCGTTCGCGAGATATGGGAGTTTGAAGCCAAGAAATGGATGAGAAGGCAACAAATTTTTCGCAATTCTGCTGCTCCAAACGCTTAGCCAGAATGGTCCAGGGAAAAAATACACATACCGTTGTAATCGGGCGAGTTTCCACTTTCTAAGGCAATAGGAATTTTTGGGTTAGTTCAATCCGTTCGCGAGATATCAGAGTTTGAAGCTAAGAAATGGTTGAGAAGAGAACAAATTTTTCGCAATTCTGCTGCTCCAAACGCTTAACCAGAATGGCCTAGGGAAAAAATACGCATACCGTTACAATCAGGCGAGCTTCCACTTTCAGTTGCAATAGGAATTTTTGGATTAGGTCAATCCGTTCGCGAGATATGGGAGTTTGAAGCCAAGAAATGGTTGAGAAGGCAAAAAATTTTTCGCAATTCTGCTGCTTCAAACGCTTAACCAGAATGGCCTAGGGAGAAAATACACATACCGTTGTAATCGGGCGAGTTTCTACTTTCAGATGCAATGGGAATTTTTGGGTTAGGTCAATCCGTTCGCGAGTTATGGGAGTTTGAAGACAAGAAATGGTTGGGAAGGCAAAAAATTTTTCGCAATTCTGCTGCTCCAAACACTTAACCAGAATGGCCTAGGGAAAAAATACACATACCGTTGTAATCGGGCGAGTTTCTACTTTCAGATGCAATAGGAATTTTTGGGTTAGGTCAATCCGTTCGCGACATATGGGAGGTTGAAGTCAAGAAATGGTTGAGAAGGCAAAAAATTTTTCGCAATTCTGCTGCTTCAAACGCTTAACCAGAATGGCCTAGGGAGAAAATACACATACCGTTGTAATCGGGCGAGTTTCTACTTTCAGATGCAATAGGAATTTTCGGGTTAGGTCAATCCGTTCGCGACATATGGGAGTTTGAAGCTAAGAAATGGTTGAGAAGACAACAAATTTTTCGCAATTCTGCTGCTCCAAACGCTTAACCAGAATGGTCCAGGGAAAAAATATACATACCGTTGTAATCGGGCGAGTTTCTACTTTCAGATGCAATAGGAATTTTTGGGTTAGGTCAATCCGTTCGCGAGATATGGGAGGTTGAAGCCAAGAAATGGTTGAGAAGGCGAAAAATTTTTCGCAATTCTGCTGCTTCAAACGCTTAACCAGAATGGCCTAAGGAGAAAATACACATACCGTTGTAATCGGGCGAGTTTCTACTTTCAGATGCAGTAGGAATTTTTGGGTTAGGTCAATCCGTTCGCGACATATGGGAGTTTGAAACTAAGAAATGGTTGAGAAGAGAACAAATTTTTCGCAATTCTGCTGCTCCAAACGCTTAACCAGAATGGCCTAGGGAAAAAATACACATACCGTTGTAATCGGGCAAGTTTCTACTTTCAGATGCAATGGGAATTTTTGGGTTAGGTCAATCCGTTCGCGAGATATGGGAGGTTGAAGCCAAGAAATGGTTGAGAAGGCATAAAATTTTTCGCAATTCTGCTGCTTCAAACGCTTAACCAGAATGGCCTAGGGAGAAAATACACATACCGTTGTAATCGGGCGAGTTTCTACTTTCAGATGCAACAGGAATTTTTGGGTTAGCTCAATCCGTTCGCGAGATATGGGACTTTGAAGCTAAGAAATGTTTGGGAAGGCAAAAAATTTTTCGCATTTCTGCTGCTCCAAACGCTTAACCAGAATGGCCTAGGGAAAAAATACGCATACCGTTAAAATCGGGCGAGCTTCCACTTTCAGTTGCAATAGGAATTTTTGGATTAGGTCAATCCGTTCGCGAGATATGGGAGTTTGAAGCCAAGAAATGGATGAGAAGGCAACAAATTTTTCGCAATTCTGCTGCTCCAAACGCTTAGCCAGAATGGTCCAGGGAAAAAATACACATACCGTTGTAATCGGGCGAGTTTCCACTTTCTAAGGCAATAGGAATTTTTGGGTTAGTTCAATCCGTTCGCGAGATATCAGAGTTTGAAGCTAAGAAATGGTTGAGAAGAGAACAAATTTTTCGCAATTCTGCTGCTCCAAACGCTTAACCAGAATGGCCTAGGGAAAAAATACGCATACCGTTACAATCAGGCGAGCTTCCACTTTCAGTTGCAATAGGAATTTTTGGATTAGGTCAATCCGTTCGCGAGATATGGGAGTTTGAAGCCAAGAAATGGTTGAGAAGGCAAAAAATTTTTCGCAATTCTGCTGCTTCAAACGCTTAACCAGAATGGCCTAGGGAGAAAATACACATACCGTTGTAATCGGGCGAGTTTCTACTTTCAGATGCAATGGGAATTTTTGGGTTAGGTCAATCCGTTCGCGAGTTATGGGAGTTTGAAGACAAGAAATGGTTGGGAAGGCAAAAAATTTTTCGCAATTCTGCTGCTCCAAACACTTAACCAGAATGGCCTAGGGAAAAAATACACATACCGTTGTAATCGGGCGAGTTTCTACTTTCAGATGCAATAGGAATTTTTGGGTTAGGTCAATCCGTTCGCGACATATGGGAGGTTGAAGTCAAGAAATGGTTGAGAAGGCAAAAAATTTTTCGCAATTCTGCTGCTTCAAACGCTTAACCAGAATGGCCTAGGGAGAAAATACACATACCGTTGTAATCGGGCGAGTTTCTACTTTCAGATGCAATAGGAATTTTCGGGTTAGGTCAATCCGTTCGCGACATATGGGAGTTTGAAGCTAAGAAATGGTTGAGAAGACAACAAATTTTTCGCAATTCTGCTGCTCCAAACGCTTAACCAGAATGGTCCAGGGAAAAAATATACATACCGTTGTAATCGGGCGAGTTTCTACTTTCAGATGCAATAGGAATTTTTGGGTTAGGTCAATCCGTTCGCGAGATATGGGAGGTTGAAGCCAAGAAATGGTTGAGAAGGCATAAAATTTTTCGCAATTCTGCTGCTTCAAACGCTTAACCAGAATGGCCTAGGGAGAAAATACACATACCGTTGTAATCGGGCGAGTTTCTACTTTCAGATGCAATAGGAATTTTTGGGTTAGGTCAATCCGTTCGCGATATATGGGAGTTTGAAGCTAAGAAATGGTTGAGAAGAGAACAAATTTTTCGCAATTCGGCTGCTCCAAACGCTTAACCAGAATGGCCTAGGGAGAAAATACACATACCGTTGTAATCGGGCGAGTTTCTACTTTCAGATGCAATAGGAATTTTCGGGTTAGGTCAATCCGTTCGCGACATATGGGAGTTTGAAGCTAAGAAATGGTTGAGAAGACAACAAATTTTTCGCAATTCTGCTGCACCAAACGCTTAACCAGAATGGTCCAGGGAAAAAATATACATACCGTTGTAATCGGGCGAGTTTCTACTTTCAGATGCAATAGGAATTTTTGGGTTAGGTCAATCCGTTCGCGAGATATGGGAGGTTAAAGCCAAGAAATGGTTGAGAAGGCGAAAAATTTTTCGCAATTCTGCTGCTTCAAACGCTTAACCAGAATGGCCTAAGGAGAAAATACACATACCGTTGTAATCGGGCGAGTTTCTACTTTCAGATGCAGTAGGAATTTTTGGGTTAGGTCAATCCGTTCGCGACATATGGGAGTTTGAAACTAAGAAATGGTTGAGAAGAGAACAAATTTTTCGCAATTCTGCTGCTCCAAACGCTTAACCAGAATGGCCTAGGGAAAAAATACACATACCGTTGTAATCGGGCAAGTTTCTACTTTCAGATGCAATGGGAATTTTTGGGTTAGGTCAATCCGTTCGCGAGATATGGGAGGTTGAAGCCAAGAAATGGTTGAGAAGGCAAAAAATTTTTCGCAATTCTGCTGCTTCAAACGCTTAACCAGAATGGCCTAAGGAGAAAATACACATACCGTTGTAATCGGGCGAGTTTCTACTTTCAGATGCAGTAGGAATTTTTGGGTTAGGTCAATCCGTTCGCGACATATGGGAGTTTGAAGCTAAGAAATGGTTGAGAAGAGAACAAATTTTTCGCAATTCTGCTGCTCCAAACGCTTAACCAGAATGGCCTAGGGAAAAAATACGCATACCGTTACAATCGGGCGAGCTTCCACTTTCAGTTGCAATAGGAAATTTTGGATTAGGTCAATCCGTTCGCGAGATATGGGAGTTTGAAGCCAAGAAATGGTTGAGAAGGCAAAAAATTTTTCGCAATTCTGCTGCTTCAAACGCTTAACCAGAATGGCCTAGGGAGAAAATACACATACCGTTGTAATCGGGCGAGTGTCTACTTTCAGATGCAATGGGAATTTTTGGGTTAGGTCAATCCGTTCGCGAGTTATGGGAGTTTGAAGACAAGAAAGGGTTGGGAAGGCAAAAAATTTTTCGCAATTCTGCTGCTCCAAACGCTTAACCAGAATGGCCTAGGGAAAAAATACACATACCGTTGTAATCGGGCGAGTTTCTACTTTCAGATGCAATAGGAATTTTCGGGTTAGGTCAATCCGTTCGCGACATATGGGAGTTTGAAGCTAAGAAATGGTTGAGAAGACAACAAATTTTTCGCAATTCTGCTGCTCCAAACGCTTAACCAGAATGGTCCAGGGAAAAAATATACATACCGTTGTAATCGGGCGAGTTTCTACTTTCAGATGCAATAGGAATTTTTGGGTTAGGTCAATCCGTTCGCGAGATATGAGAGTTTGAAGTTAAGAAATGGTTGAGAAGAGAACAAATTTTTCGCAATTCTGCTGCTCCAAACGCTTAACCAGAATGGCCTAGGGATAAAATACACATACCGTTGTAATCGGGCGAGTTTCTACTTTCAGATGCAACAGGAATTTTTGGGTTAGCTCAATCCGTTCGCGAGATATGGGACTTTGAAGCTAAGAAATGTTTGGGAAGGCAAAAAATTTTTCGCATTTCTGCTGCTCCAAACGCTTAACCAGAATGGCCTAGAGAAAAAATACGCATACCGTTAAAATCGGGCTAGCTTCCACTTTCAGTTGCAATAGGAATTTTTGGATTAGGTCAATCCGTTCGCGAGATATGGGAGTTTGAAGCCAAGAAATGGATGAGAAGGCAAAAAATTTTTCGCAATTCTGCTGCTCCAAACGCTTAGCCAGAATGGTCCAGGGAAAAAATACACATACCGTTGTAATCGGGCGAGTTTCCACTTTCTAAGGCAATAGGAATTTTTGGGTTAGTTCAATCCGTTCGCGAGATATCAGAGTTTGAAGCTAAGAAATGGTTGAGAAGAGAACAAATTTTTCGCAATTCTGCTGCTCCAAACGCTTAACCAGAATGGCCTAGGGAAAAAATACGCATACCGTTACAATCGGGCGAGCTTCCACTTTCAGTTGCAATAGGAAATTTTGGATTAGGTCAATCCGTTCGCGAGATATGGGAGTTTGAAGCCAAGAAATGGTTGAGAAGGCAAAAAATTTTTCGCAATTCTGCTGCTTCAAACGCTTAACCAGAATGGCCTAGGGAGAAAATACACATACCGTTGTAATCGGGCGAGTGTCTACTTTCAGATGCAATGGGAATTTTTGGGTTAGGTCAATCCGTTCGCGAGTTATGGGAGTTTGAAGACAAGAAAGGGTTGGGAAGGCAAAAAATTTTTCGCAATTCTGCTGCTCCAAACGCTTAACCAGAATGGCCTAGGGAAAAAATACACATACCGTTGTAATCGGGCGAGTTTCTACTTTCAGATGCAATAGGAATTTTCGGGTTAGGTCAATCCGTTCGCGACATATGGGAGTTTGAAGCTAAGAAATGGTTGAGAAGACAACAAATTTTTCGCAATTCTGCTGCTCCAAACGCTTAACCAGAATGGTCCAGGGAAAAAATATACATACCGTTGTAATCGGGCGAGTTTCTACTTTCAGATGCAATAGGAATTTTTGGGTTAGGTCAATCCGTTCGCGAGATATGAGAGTTTGAAGTTAAGAAATGGTTGAGAAGAGAACAAATTTTTCGCAATTCTGCTGCTCCAAACGCTTAACCAGAATGGCCTAGGGATAAAATACACATACCGTTGTAATCGGGCGAGTTTCTACTTTCAGATGCAACAGGAATTTTTGGGTTAGCTCAATCCGTTCGCGAGATATGGGACTTTGAAGCTAAGAAATGTTTGGGAAGGCAAAAAATTTTTCGCATTTCTGCTGCTCCAAACGCTTAACCAGAATGGCCTAGGGAAAAAATACGCATACCGTTAAAATCGGGCGAGCTTCCACTTTCAGTTGCAATAGGAATTTTTGGATTAGGTCAATCCGTTCGCGAGATATGGGAGTTTGAAGCCAAGAAATGGATGAGAAGGCAAAAAATTTTTCGCAATTCTGCTGCTCCAAACGCTTAGCCAGAATGGTCCAGGGAAAAAATACACATACCGTTGTAATCGGGCGAGTTTCCACTTTCTAAGGCAATAGGAATTTTTGGGTTAGTTCAATCCGTTCGCGAGATATCAGAGTTTGAAGCTAAGAAATGGTTGAGAGGAGAACAAATTTTTCGCAATTCTGCTGCTCCAAACGCTTAACCAGAATGGCCTAGGGAAAAAATACGCATACCGTTACAATCGGGCGAGCTTCCACTTTCAGTTGCAATAGGAATTTTTGGATTAGGTCAATCCGTTCGCGAGATATGGGAGTTTGAAGCCAAGAAATGGTTGAGAAGGCAAAAAATTTTTCGCAATTCTGCTGCTTCAAACGCTTAACCAGAATGGCCTAGGGAGAAAATACACATACCGTTGTAATCGGGCGAGTTTCTACTTTCAGATGCAATGGGAATTTTTGGGTTAGGTCAATCCGTTCGCGAGTTATGGGAGTTTGAAGACAAGAAATGGTTGGGAAGGCAAAAAATTTTTCGCAATTCTGCTGCTCCAAACACTTAACCAGAATGGCCTAGGGAAAAAATACACATACCGTTGTAATCGGGCGAGTTTCTACTTTCAGATGCAATAGGAATTTTTGGGTTAGGTCAATCCGTTCGCGACATATGGGAGGTTGAAGTCAAGAAATGGTTGAGAAGGCAAAAAATTTTTCGCAATTCTGCTGCTTCAAACGCTTAACCAGAATGGCCTAGGGAGAAAATACACATACCGTTGTAATCGGGCGAGTTTCTACTTTCAGATGCAATAGGAATTTTCGGGTTAGGTCAATCCGTTCGCGACATATGGGAGTTTGAAGCTAAGAAATGGTTGAGAAGACAACAAATTTTTCGCAATTCTGCTGCTCCAAACGCTTAACCAGAATGGTCCAGGGAAAAAATATACATACCGTTGTAATCGGGCGAGTTTCTACTTTCAGATGCAATAGGAATTTTTGGGTTAGGTCAATCCGTTCGCGAGATATGGGAGGTTGAAGCCAAGAAATGGTTGAGAAGGCATAAAATTTTTCGCAATTCTGCTGCTTCAAACACTTAACCAGAATGGCCTAGGGAGAAAATACACATACCGTTGTAATCGGGCGAGCTTCCACTTTCAGTTGCAATAGGAATTTTTGGATTAGGTCAATCCGTTCGCGATATATGGGAGTTTGAAGCTAAGAAATGGTTGAGAAGAGAACAAATTTTTCGCAATTCGGCTGCTCCAACCGCTTAACCAGAATGGCCTAGGGAGAAAATACACATACCGTTGTAATCGGGCGAGTTTCTACTTTCAGATGCAACAGGAATTTTTGGGTTAGCTCAATCCGTTCGCGAGATATGGGACTTTGAAGCTAAGAAATGTTTGGGAAGGCAAAAAATTTTTCGCAATTCTGCTGCTCCAAACGCTTAACCAGAATGGCCTAGGGAAAAAATACGCATACCGTTACAATCGGGCGAGCTTCCACTTTCAGTTGCAATAGGAATTTTTGGATTAGGTCAATCCGTTCGCGAGATATGGGATGTTGAAGCCAAGAAATGGTTGAGAAGGCGAAAAATTTTTCGCAATTCTGCTGCTTCAAACGCTTAATCAGAATGGCCTAGGGAGAAAATACACATACCGTTGTAATCGGGCGAGTTTCTACTTTCAGATGCAATAGGAATTTTTGGGTTAGGTCAATCCGTTCGCGACATATGGGAGTTTGAAGCTAAGAAATGGTTTCGAAGACAACAAATTTTTCGCAATTCTGCTGCTCCAAACGCTTAACCAGAATGGTCCAGGGAAAAAATACACATACCGTTGTAATCGGGCGAGTTTCTACTTTCAGATGCAATAGGATTTTTTGGGTTAGGTCAATCCGTTCGCGAGATATGGGATGTTGAAGCCAAGAAATGGTTGAGAAGGCGAAAAATTTTTCGCAATTCTGCTGCTTCAAACGCTTAACCAGAATGGCCTAAGGAGAAAATACACATACCCTTGTAATCGGGCGAGTTTCTACTTTCAGATGCAGTAGGAATTTTTGGGTTAGGTCAATCCGTTCGCGACATATGGGAGTTTGAAGCTAAGAAATGGTTGAGAAGAGAACAAATTTTTCGCAATTCTGCTGCTCCAAACGCTTAACCAGAATGGCCTAGGGAAAAAATACACATACCGTTGTAATCGGGCAAGTTTCTACTTTCAGATGCAATGGGAATTTTTGGGTTAGGTCAATCCGTTCGCGAGATATGGGAGGTTGAAGCCAAGAAATGGTTGAGAAGGCAAAAAATTTTTCGCAATTCTGCTGCTTCAAAAGCTTAACCAGAATGGCCTAGGGAGAAAATACACATACCGTTGTAATCGCGCGAGTTTCTACTTTCAGATGCAATAGGAATTTTTGGGTTAGGTCAATCCGTTCGGGACATATGGGAGTTTGAAGCTAAGAAATGGTTGAGAAGAGAACAAATTTTTCGCAATTCTGCTGCTCCAAACGCTTAACCAGACTGGCCTAGGGAAAAAATACACATACCGTTGTAATCGGGCAAGTTTCTACTTTCAGATGCAATGGGAATTTTTGGGTTAGGTCAATCCGTTCGCGAGATATGGGAGTTTGAAGACAAGAAATGGTTGAGAAGGCAAAAATTTTTTCGCAATTCTGCTGCCCAAACGCTTAACCAGAATGGCCTAGGGATAAAATACACATACCGTTGTAATCGAGCGAGTTTCTACTTTCAGATGCAACAGGAATTTTTGGGTTAGCTCAATCCGTTCGCGAGATATGGGACTTTGAAGCTAAGAAATGTTTGGGAAGGCAAAAAATTTTTCGCATTTCTGCTGCTCCAAACGCTTAACCAGAATGGCCTAGGGAAAAAATACGCATACCGTTAAAATCGGGCGAGCTTCCACTTTCAGTTGCAATAGGAATTTTTGGATTAGGTCAATCCGTTCGCGAGATATGGGAGTTTGAAGCCAAGAAATGGATGAGAAGGCAAAAAATTTTTCGCAATTCTGCTGCTCCAAACGCTTAGCCAGAATGGTCCAGGGAAAAAATACACATACGGTTGTAATCGGGCGAGTTTCCACTTTCTAAGGCAATAGGAATTTTTGGGTTAGTTCAATCCGTTCGCGAGATATCAGAGTTTGAAGCTAAGAAATGGTTGAGAAGAGAACAAATTTTTCGCAATTCTGCTGCTCCAAACGCTTAACCAGAATGGCCTAGGGAAAAAATACGCATACCGTTACAATCGGGCGAGCTTCCACTTTCAGTTGCAATAGGAATTTTTGGATTAGGTCAATCCGTTCGCGAGATATGGGAGTTTGAAGCCAAGAAATGGTTGAGTAGGCAAAAAATTTTTCGCAATTCTGCTGCTTCAAACGCTTAACCAGAATGGCCTAGGGAGAAAATACACATACCGTTGTAATCGGGCGAGTTTCTACTTTCAGATGCAATGGGAATTTTTGGGTTATGTCAATCCGTTCGCGAGATATGGGAGTTTGAAGACAAGAAATGGTTGGGAAGGCAAAAAATTTTTCGCAATTCTGCCGCTCCAAACGCTTAACCAAAATGGCCTAGGGAAAAAATACACATACCGTTGTAATCGGGCGAGTTTCTACTTTCAGATGCAATAGGAATTTTTGGGTTAGGTCAATCCGTTCGCGACATATGGGAGTTTGAAGCTAAGAAATGGTTGAGAAGACAACAAATTTTTCGCAATTCTGCTGCTCCAAACGCTTAACCAGAATGGTCCAGGGAAAAAATACACATACCGTTGTAATCGGGCGAGTTTCTACTTTCAGATGCAATAGGATTTTTTGGGTTAGGTCAATCCGTTCGCGAGATATGGGATGTTGAAGCCAAGAAATGGTTGAGAAGGCGAAAAATTTTTCGCAATTCTGCTGCTTCAAACGCTTAACCAGAATGGCCTAAGGAGAAAATACACATACCGTTGTAATCGGGCGAGTTTCTACTTTCAGATGCAGTAGGAATTTTTGGGTTAGGTCAATCCGTTCGCGACATATGGGAGTTTGAAGCTAAGAAATGGTTGAGAAGAGAACAAATTTTTCGCAATTCTGCTGCTCCAAACGCTTAACCAGAATGGCCTAGGGAAAAAATACACATACCGTTGTAATCGGGCAAGTTTCTACTTTCAGATGCAATGGGAATTTTTGGGTTAGGTCAATCCGTTCGCGAGATATGGGAGGTTGAAGCCAAGAAATGGTTGAGAAGGCAAAAAATTTTTCGCAATTCTGCTGCTTCAAACGCTTAACCAGAATGGCCTAGGGAGAAAATACACATACCGTTGTAACCGGGCGAGTTTCTACTTTCAGATGCAATAGGAATTTTTGGGTTAGGTCAATCCGTTCGCGACATATGGGAGTTTGAAGCTAAGAAATGGTTGAGAAGAGAACAAATTTTTCGCAATTCTGCTGCTCCAAACGCTTAACCAGAATGGCCTAGGGAAAAAATACACATACCGTTGTAATCGGGCAAGTTTCTACTTTCAGATGCAATGGGAATTTTTGGGTTAGGTCAATCCGTTCGCGAGATATGGGAGTTTGAAGACAAGAAATGGTTGAGAAGGCAAAAAATTTTTCGCAATTCTGCTGCCCAAACGCTTAACCAGAATGGCCTAGGGATAAAATACACATACCGTTGTAAGCGGGCGAGTTTCTACTTTCAGATGCAACAGGAATTTTTGGGTTAGCTCAATCCGTTCGCGAGATATGGGACTTTGAAGCTAAGAAATGTTTGGGAAGGCAAAAAATTTTTCGCATTTCTGCTGCTCCAAACGCTTAACCAGAATGGCCTAGGGAAAAAATACGCATACCGTTACAATCGGGCGAGCTTCCACTTTCAGTTGCAATAGGAATTTTTGGATTAGGTCAATCCGTTTGCGAGATATGGGAGTTTGAAGCCAAGAAATGGTTGAGTAGGCAAAAAATTTTTCGCAATTCTGCTGCTTCAAACGCTTAACCAGAATGGCCTAGGGAGAAAATACACATACCGTTGTAATCGGGCGAGTTTCTACTTTCAGATGCAATGGGAATTTTTGGGTTAGGTCAATCCGTTCGCGAGATATGGGAGTTTGAAGACAAGAAATGGTTGGGAAGGCAAAAAATTTTTCGCAATTCTGCTGCTCCAAACGCTTAACCAAAATGGCCTAGGGAAAAAATACACATACCGTTGTAATCGGGCGAGTTTCTACTTTCAGATGCAATAGGAATTTTTGGGTTAGGTCAATCCGTTCGCGACATATGGGAGTTTGAAGCTAAGAAATGGTTGAGAAGACAACAAATTTTTCGCAATTCTGCTGCTCCAAACGCTTAACCAGAATGGTCCATGGAAAAAATACACATACCGTTGTAATCGGGCGAGTTTCTACTTTCAGATGCAATAGGATTTTTTGGGTTAGGTCAATCCGTTCGCGAGATATGGGGTGTTGAAGCCAAGAAATGGTTGAGAAGGCGAAAAATTTTTCGCAATTCTGCTGCTTCAAACGCTTAACCAGAATGGCCTAAGGAGAAAATACACATACCGTTGTAATCGGGCGAGTTTCTACTTTCAGATGCAGTAGGAATTTTTGGGTTAGGTCAATCCGTTCGCGACATATGGGAGTTTGAAGCTAAGAAATGGTTGAGAAGAGAACAAATTTTTCGCAATTCTGCTGCTCCAAACGCTTAACCAGAATGGCCTAGGGAAAAAATACACATACCGTTGTAATCGGGCAAGTTTCTACTTTCAGATGCAATGGGAATTTTTGGGTTAGGTCAATCCGTTCGCGAGATATGGGAGGTTGAAGCCAAGAAATGGTTGAGAAGGCAAAAAATTTTTCGCAATTCTGCTGCTTCAAACGCTTAACCAGAATGGCCTAGGGAGAAAATACACATACCGTTGTAATCGGGCGAGTTTCTACTTTCAGATGCAATAGGAATTTTTGGGTTAGGTCAATCCGTTCGCGACATATGGGAGTTTGAAGCTAAGAAATGGTTGAGAAGAGAACAAATTTTTCGCAATTCTGCTGCTCCAAACGCTTAACCAGAATGGCCTAGGGAAAAAATACACATACCGTTGTAATCGGGCAAGTTTCTACTTTCAGATGCAATGGGAATTTTTGGGTTAGGTCAATCCGTTCGCGAGATATGGGAGTTTGAAGACAAGAAATGGTTGAGAAGGCAAAAAATTTTTCGCAATTCTGCTGCCCAAACGCTTAACCAGAATGGCCTAGGGATAAAATACACATACCGTTGTAATCGGGCGAGTTTCTACTTTCAGATGCAACAGGAATTTTTGGGTTAGCTCAATCCGTTCGCGAGATATGGGACTTTGAAGCTAAGAAATGTTTGGGAAGGCAAAAAATTTTTCGCATTTCTGCTGCTCCAAACGCTTAACCAGAATGGCCTAGGGAAAAAATACGCATACCGTTAAAATCGGGCGAGCTTCCACTTTCAGTTGCAATAGGAATTTTTGGATTAGGTCAATCCGTTCGCGAGATATGGGAGTTTGAAGCCTAGAAATGGATGAGAAGGCAAAAAATTTTTCGCAATTCTGCTGCTCCAAACGCTTAGCCAGAATGGTCCAGGGAAAAAATACACATACCGTTGTAATCGGGCGAGTTTCCACTTTCTAAGGCAATAGGAATTTTTGGGTTAGTTCAATCCGTTCGCGAGATATCAGAGTTTGAAGCTAAGAAATGGTTGAGAAGAGAACAAATTTTTCGCAATTCTGCTGCTCCAAACGCTTAACCAGATTGGCCTAGGGAAAAAATACGCATACCGTTACAATCGGGCGAGCTTCCACTTTCAGTTGCAATAGGAATTTTTGGATTAGGTCAATCCGTTCGCGAGAGATGGGAGCTTGAAGCCAAGAAATGGTTGAGAAGGCAAAAAATTTTTCACAATTCTGCTGCTTCAAACGCTTAACCAGAATGGCCTAGGGAGAAAATACACATACCGTTGTAATCGGGCGAGTTTCTACTTTCAGATGCAATGGGAATTTTTGGGTTAGGTCAATCCGTTCGCGAGTTATGGGAGTTTGAAGACAAGAAATGGTTGGGAAGGCAAAAAATTTTTCGCAATTCTGCTGCGCCAAACGCTTAACCAGAATGGCCTAGGGAAAAAATACACATACCGTTGTAATCGGGCGAGTTTCTACTTTCAGATGCAATAGGATTTTTTGGGTTAGGTCAATCCGTTCGCGAGATATGGGAGGTTGAAGCCAAGAAATGGTTGAGAAGGCGAAAAATTTTTCGCAATTCTGCTGCTTCAAACGCTTAACCAGAATGGCCTAAGGAGAAAATACACATACCGTTGTAATCGGGAGAGTTTCTACTTTCAGATGCAATAGGAATTTTTGGGTTAGTTCAATCCGTTCGCGAGATATCAGAGTTTGAAGCTAAGAAATGGTTGAGAAGAGAACAAATTTTTCGCAATTCTGCTGCTCCAAACGCTTAACCAGAATGGCCTAGGGAAAAAATACGCATACCGTTACAATCGGGCGAGCTTCCACTTTCAGTTGCAATAGGAATTTTTGGATTAGGTCAATCCGTTCGCGAGAGATGGGAGCTTGAAGCCAAGAAATGGTTGAGAAGGCAAAAAATTTTTCGCAATTCTGCTGCTTCAAACGCTTAACCAGAATGGCCTAGGGAGAAAATACACATACCGTTGTAATCGGGCGAGTTTCTACTTTCAGATGCAATGGGAATTTTTGGGTTAGGTCAATCCGTTCGCGAGTTATGGGAGTTTGAAGACAAGAAATGGTTGGGAAGGCAAAAAATTTTTCGCAATTCTGCTGCGCCAAACGCTTAACCAGAATGGCCTAGGGAAAAAATACACATACCGTTGTAATCGGGCGAGTTTCTACTTTCAGATGCAATAGGATTTTTGGGTTAGGTCAATCCGTTCGCGAGATATGGGAGGTTGAAGCCAAGAAATGGTTGAGAAGGCGAAAAATTTTTCGCAATTCTGCTGCTTCAAACGCTTAACCAGAATGGCCTAAGGAGAAAATACACATACCGTTGTAATCGGGCGAGTTTCTACTTTCAGATGCAATAGGAATTTTTGGGTTAGGTCAATCCGTTCGCCACATATGGGAGTTTGAAGCTAAGAAATGGTTGAGAAGAGAACAAATTTTTCGCAATTCTACTGCTCCAAACGCTTAACCAGAATGGCCTAGGGAAAAAATACACATACCGTTGTAATCGGGCAAGTTTCTACTTTCAGATGCAATGGGAATTTTTGGGTTAGGTCAATCCGTTCGCGAGATATGGGAGGTTGAAGCCAAGAAATGATTGAGAAGGCAAAAAATTTTTCGCAATTCTGCTGCTCCAAACGCTTAGCCAGAATGGTCCAGGGAAAAAATACACATACCGTTGTAATCGGGCGAGTTTCCACTTTCTAAGGCAATAGGAATTTTTGGGTTAGTTCAATCCGTTCGCGAGATATCAGAGTTTGAAGCTAAGAAATGGTTGAGAAGAGAACAAATTTTTCGCAATTCTGCTGCTCCAAACGCTTAACCAGAATGGCCTAGGGAAAAAATACGCATACCGTTACAATCGGGCGAGCTTCCACTTTCAGTTGCAATAGGAATTTTTGGATTAGGTCAATCCGTTCGCGAGATATGGGAGTTTGAAGCCAAGAAATGGTTGAGAAGGCAAAAAATTTTTCGCAATTCTGCTGCTTCAAACGCTTAAACAGAATGGCCTAGGGAGAAAATACACATACCGTTGTAATCGGGCGAGTTTCTACTTTCAGATGCAATGGGAATTTTTGGGTTAGGTCAATCCGTTCGCGAGTTATGGGAGTTTGAAGACAAGAAATGGTTGGGAAGGCAAAAAATTTTTCGCAATTCTGCTGCTCCAAACGCTTAACCAGAATGGCCTAGGGAAAAAATACACATACCGTTGTAATCGGGCGAGTTTCTACTTTCAGATGCAATAGGATTTTTTGGGTTAGGTGAATCCGTTCGCGAGATATGGGAGGTTGAAGCCAAGAAATGGTTGAGAAGGCGAAAAATTTTTCGCAATTCTGCTGCTTCAAACGCTTAACCAGAATGGCCTAAGGAGAAAATACACATACCGTTGTAATCGGGCGAGTTTCTACTTTCAGATGCAATAGGAATGTTTGGGTTAGGTCAATCCGTTCGCCACATATGGGAGTTTGAAGCTAAGAAATGGTTGAGAAGAGAACAAATTTTTCGCAATTCTGCTGCTCCAAACGCTTAACCAGAATGGCCTAGGGAAAAAATACACATACCGTTGTAATCGGGCAAGTTTCTACTTTCAGATGCAATGGGAATTTTTGGGTTAGGTCAATCCGTTCGCGAGATATGGGAGGTTGAAGCCAAGAAATGGTTGAGAAGGCAAAAAATTTTTCGCAATTCTGCTGCTTCAAACGCTTAACCAGAATGGCCTAGGGAGAAAATACACATACCGTTGTAATCGGGCGAGTTTCTACTTTCAGATGCAATAGGAATTTTTGGGTTAGGTCAATCCGTTCGCGACATATGGGAGTTTGAAGCTAAGAAATGGTTGAGAAGAGAACAAATTTTTCGCAATTCTGCTGCTCCAAACGCTTAACCAGAATGGCCTAGGGAAAAAATACACATACCTTTGTAATCGGGCAAGTTTCTACTTTCAGATGCAATGGGAATTTTTGGGTTAGGTCAATCCGTTCTAGAGATATGGGAGTTTGAAGACAAGAAATGGTTGAGAAGGCAAAAAATTTTTCGCAATTCTGCTGCCCAAACGCTTAACCAGAATGGCCTAGGGATAAAATACACATACCGTTGTAATCGGGCGAGTTTCTACTTTCAGATGCAATAGGATTTTTTGGATTAGGTCAATCCGTTCGCGAGAGATGGGAGCTTGAAGCCAAGAAATGATTGAGAAGGCAAAAAATTTTTCGCAATTCTGCTGCTCAAACGCTTAACCAGAATGGCCTAGGGAGAAAATACACATACCGTTGTAATCGGGCGAGTTTCTACTTTCAGATGCAATGGGAATTTTTGGGTTAGGTCAATCCGTTCGCGAGTTATGGGAGTTTGAAGACAAGAAATGGTTGGGAAGGCAAAAAATTTTTCGCAATTCTGCTGCGCCAAACGCTTAACCAGAATGGCCTAGGGAAAAAATACACATACCGTTGTAATCGGGCGAGTTTCTACTTTCAGATGCAATAGGATTTTTTGGGTTAGGTCAATCCGTTCGCGAGATATGGGAGGTTGAAGCCAAGAAATGGTTGAGAAGGCGAAAAATTTTTCGCAATTCTGCTGCTTCAAACGCTTAACCAGAATGGCCTAAGGAGAAAATACACATACCGTTGTAATCGGGCGAGTTTCTACTTTCAGATGCAATAGGAATTTTTGGGTTAGGTCAATCCGTTCGCCACATATGGGAGTTTGAAGCTAAGAAATGGTTGAGAAGAGAACAAATTTTTCGCAATTCTACTGCTCCAAACGCTTAACCAGAATGGCCTAGGGAAAAAATACACATACCGTTGTAATCGGGCAAGTTTCTACTTTCAGATGCAATGGGAATTTTTGGGTTAGGTCAATCCGTTCGCGAGATATGGGAGGTTGAAGCCAAGAAATGATTGAGAAGGCAAAAAATTTTTCGCAATTCTGCTGCTTCAAACGCTTAAACAGAATGGCCTAGGGAGAAAATACACATACCGTTGTAATCGGGCGAGTTTCTACTTTCAGATGCAATGGGAATTTTTGGGTTAGGTCAATCCGTTCGCGAGTTATGGGAGTTTGAAGACAAGAAATGGTTGGGAAGGCAAAAAATTTTTCGCAATTCTGCTGCTCCAAACGCTTAACCAGAATGGCCTAGGGAAAAAATACACATACCGTTGTAATCGGGCGAGTTTCTACTTTCAGATGCAATAGGATTTTTTGGGTTAGGTGAATCCGTTCGCGAGATATGGGAGGTTGAAGCCAAGAAATGGTTGAGAAGGCGAAAAATTTTTCGCAATTCTGCTGCTTCAAACGCTTAACCAGAATGGCCTAAGGAGAAAATACACATACCGTTGTAATCGGGCGAGTTTCTACTTTCAGATGCAATAGGAATGTTTGGGTTAGGTCAATCCGTTCGCCACATATGGGAGTTTGAAGCTAAGAAATGGTTGAGAAGAGAACAAATTTTTCGCAATTCTGCTGCTCCAAACGCTTAACCAGAATGGCCTAGGGAAAAAATACACATACCGTTGTAATCGGGCAAGTTTCTACTTTCAGATGCAATGGGAATTTTTGGGTTAGGTCAATCCGTTCGCGAGATATGGGAGGTTGAAGCCAAGAAATGGTTGAGAAGGCAAAAAATTTTTCGCAATTCTGCTGCCCAAACGCTTAACCAGAATGGCCTAGGGATAAAATACACATACCGTTGTAATCGGGCGAGTTTCTACTTTCAGATGCAATAGGATTTTTTGGATTAGGTCAATCCGTTCGCGAGATATGGGAGTTTGAAGCCAAGAAATGGATGAGAAGGCAAGAAATTTTTCGCAATTCTGCTGCTCCAAACGCTTAGCCAGAATGGTCCAGGGAAAAAATACACATACCGTTGTAATCGGGCGAGTTTCCACTTTCTAAGGCAATAGGAATTTTTGGGTTAGTTCAATCCGTTCGCGAGATATCAGAGTTTGAAGCTAAGAAATGGTTGAGAAGAGAACAAATTTTTCGCAATTCTGCTGCTCCAAACGCTTAACCAGAATGGCCTTGGGAGAAAATACGCATACCGTTACAATCGGGCGAGCTTCCACTTTCAGTTGCAATAGGAATTTTTGGATTAGGTCAATCCGTTCGCGATATATGGGAGTTTGAAGCCAAGAAATGGTTGAGAAGGCAAAAAATGTTTCGCAATTCTGCTGCTTCAAACGCTTAACCAGAATGGCCTAGGGAGAAAATACACATACCGTTGTAATCGGGCGAGTTTCTACTTTCAGATGCAATGGGAATTTTTGGGTTAGGTCAATCCGTTCGCGAGTTATGGGAGTATGAAGACAAGAAATGGTTGGGAAGGCAAAAAATTTTTCGCAATTCTGCTGCTCCAAACGCTTAACCAGAATGGCCTAGGGAAAAAATACACATACCGTTGTAATCGGGCGAGTTTCTACTTTCAGATGCAATAGGAATTTTCGGGTTAGGTCAATCCGTTCCCGACATATGGGAGTTTGAAGCTAAGAAATGGTTGAGAAGACAACAAATTTTTCGCAATTCTGCTGCTCCAAACGCTTAACCAGAATGGTCCAGGGAAAAAATATACATACCGTTGTAATCGGGCGAGTTTCTACTTTCAGATGCAATGGGAATTTTTGAGTTAGGTCAATCCGTTCGCGAGTTATGGGAGATTGAAGACAAGAAATGGTTGGGAAGGCAAAAAATTTTTCGCAATTCTGCTGCTCCAAACGCTTAACCAGAATGGCCTAGGGAAAAAATACACATACCGTTGTAATCGGGCGAGTTTCTACTTTCAGATGCAATAGGAATTTTCGGGTTAGGTCAATCCGTTCGCGAGATATGGGAGTTTGAAGCTAAGAAATGGTTGAGAAGAGAACAAATTTTTCGCAATTCGGCTGCTCCAAACGCTTAACCAGAATGGCCTAGGGAGAAAATACACATACCGTTGTAATCGGGCGAGTTTCTACTTTCAGATGCAATAGGAATTTTTGGGTTAGCTCAATCCGTTCGCGAGATATGGAACTTTGAAGCTAAGAAATGTTTGGGAAGGCAAAAAATTTTTCGCAATTCTGCTGCTCCAAACGCTTAACCAGAATGGCCTAGGGAAAAAATACGCATACCGTTACAATCGGGCGAGCTTCCACTTTCAGTTGCAATAGGAATTTTTGGATTAGGTCAATCCGTTCGCGAGATATGGGAGTTTGAAGCTAAGAAATGGTTGAGAAGAGAACAAATTTTTCGCAATTCGGCTGCTCCAAACGCTTAACCAGAATGGCCTAGGGAGAAAATACACATACCGTTGTAATCGGGCGAGTTTCTACTTTCAGATGCAACAGGAATTTTTGGGTTAGCTCAATCCGTTCGCGAGATATGGGACTTTGAAGCTAAGAAATGTTTGGGAAGGCAAAAAATTTTTCGCAATTCTGCTGCTCCAAACGCTTAACCAGAATGGCCTAGGGAAAAAATACGCATACCGTTACAATCGGGCGAGCTTCCACTTTCTGTTGCAATAGGAATTTTTGGATTAGGTCAATCCGTTCGCGAGATATGGGAGTTTGAAGCCAAGAAATGGTTGAGTAGGCGAAAAATTTTTCGCAATTCTGCTGCTTCAAACGCTTAACCAGAATGGCCTAGGGAGAAAATACACATACCGTTGTAATCGGGCGAGTTTCTACTTTCAGATGCAATGGGAATTTTTGGGTTAGGTCAATCCGTTCGCGAGATATGGGAGTTTGAAGACAAGAAATGGTTGGGAAGGCAAAAAATTTTTCGCAATTCTGCTGCTCCAAACGCTTAACCAGAATGGCCTAGGGAAAAAATACACATACCGTTGTAATCGGGTGAGTTTCTACTTTCAGATGCAATAGGAATTTTTGGGTTAGGTCAATCCGTTCGCCACATATGGGAGTTTGAAGCTGAGAAATGGTTGAGAAGAGAACAAATTTTTCGCAATTCTGCTGCTCCAAACGTTTAACCAGAATGGCCTAGGGAAAAAATACACATACCGTTGTAATCGGGCAAGTTTCTACTTTCAGATGCAATGGGAATTTTTGGGTTAGGTCAATCCGTTCTAGAGATATGGGAGTTTGAAGACAAGAAATGGTTGAGAAGGCAAAAAATTTTTCGCAATTCTGCTGCCCAACCGCTTAACCAGAATGGCCTAGGGATAAAATACACATACCGTTGTAATCGGGCGAGTTTCTAATTTCAGATGCAATAGGATTTTTTGGGTTAGGTCAATCCGTTCGCGAGATATGGGAATTTGAAGCCAAGAAATGGATGAGAAGGCAAAAAATTTTTCGCAATTCTGCTGCTCCAAACGCTTAGCCAGAATGGTCCAGGGAAAAAATACACATACCGTTGTAATCGGGCGAGTTTCCACTTTCTAAGGCAATAGGAATTTTTGGGTTAGTTCAATCCGTTCGCGAGAAATCAGAGTTTGAAGCTAAGAAATGGTTGAGAAGAGAACAAATTTTTCGCAATTCTGCTGCTCCAAACGCTTAACCAGAATGGCCTAGGGAAAAAATACGCATACCGTTACAATCGGGCGAGCTTCCACTTTCAGTTGCAATAGGAATTTTTGGATTAGGTCAATCCGTTCGCGAGATATGGGAGTTTGAAGCCAAGAAATGGTTGAGAAGGCAAAAAATTTTTCGCAATTCTGCTGCTTCAAACGCTTAACCAGAATGGCCTAGGGAGAAAATACACATACCTTTGTAATCGGGCGAGTTTCTACTTTCAGATGCAATGGGAATTTTTGGGTTAGGTCAATCCGTTCGCGAGTTATGGGAGTTTGAAGACAAGAAATGGTTGGGAAGGCAAAAAATTTTTCGCAATTCTGCTGCTCCAAACGCTTAACCAGAATGGCCTAGGGAAAAAATACACATACCGTTGTAATCGGGCGAGTTTCTACTTTCAGATGCAATAGGAATTTTCGGGTTAGGTCAATCCGTTCGCGACATATGGGAGTTTGAAGCTAAGAAATGGTTGAGAAGACAACAAATTTTTCGCAATTCTGCTGCTCCAAACGCTTAACCAGAATGGTCCAGGGAAAAAATATACATACCGTTGTAATCGGGCGAGTTTCTACTTTCAGATGCAATAGGAATTTTTGGGTTAGGTCAATCCGTTCGCGAGATATGGGAGGTTGAAGCCAAGAAATGGTTGAGAAGGCAACAAATTTTTCGCAATTCTGCTGCTTCAAACGCTTAACCAGAATGGCCTAGGGAGAAAATACACATACCGTTGTAATCGGGCGAGTTTCTACTTTCAGATGCAATAGGAATTTTTGGGTTAGGTCAATCCGTTCGCGACATATGGGAGTTTGAAGCTAAGAAATGGTTGAGAAGAGAACAAATTTTTCGCAATTCGGCTGCTCCAAACGCTTAACCAGAATGGCCTAGGGAGAAAATACACATACCGTTGTAATCGGGCGAGTTTCTGCTTTCAGATGCAATGGGAATTTTTGGGTTAGGTCAATCCGTTCGCGAGTTATGGGAGTTTGAAGACAAGAAATGGTTGGGAAGGCAAAAAATTTTTCGCAATTCTGCTGCTCCAAACACTTAACCAGAATGGCCTAGGGAAAAAATACACATACCGTTGTAATCGGGCGAGTTTCTACTTTCAGATGCAATAGGAATTTTTGGGTTAGGTCAATCCGTTCGCGACATATGGGAGGTTGAAGTCAAGAAATGGTTGAGAAGGCAAAAAATTTTTCGCAATTCTGCTGCTCCAAACGCTTAACCAGAATGGTCCAGGGAAAAAATATACATACCGTTGTAATCGGGCGAGTTTCTACTTTCAGATGCAACAGGAATTTTTGGGTTTGCTCAATCCGTTCGCGAGATATGGGACTTTGAAGCTAAGAAATGTTTGGGAAGGCAAAAAATTTTTCGCAATTCTGCTGCTCCAAACGCTTAACCAGAATGGCCTAGGGAAAAAATACGCATACCGTTACAATCGGGCGAGCTTCCACTTTCAGTTGCAATAGGAATTTTTGGATTAGGTCAATCCGTTCGCGAGATATGGGAGTTTGAAGCTAAGAAATGGTTGAGAAGAGAACAAATTTTTCGCAATTCGGCTGCTCCAAACGCTTAACCAGAATGGCCTAGGGAGAAAATACACATACCTTTGTAATCGGGCGAGTTTCTACTTTCAGATGCAACAGGAATTTTTGGGTTAGCTCAATCCGTTCGCGAGATATGGGACTTTGAAGCTAAGAAATGTTTGGGAAGGCAAAAAATTTTTCGCAATTCTGCTGCTCCAAACGCTTAACCAGAATGGCCTAGGGAAAAAATACGCATACCGTTACAATCGGGCGAGCTTCCACTTTCAGTTGCAATAGGAATTTTTGGATTAGGTCAATCCGTTCGCGAGATATGGGAGTTTGAATCCAAGAAATGGTTGAGTAGGCAAAAAATTTTTCGCAATTCTGCTGCTTCAAACGCTTAACCAGAATGGCCTAGGGAGAAAATACACATACCGTTGTAATCGGGCGAGTTTCTACTTTCAGATGCAATGGGAATTTTTGGGTTAGGTCAATCCGTTCGCGAGATATGGGAGGTTGAAGCCAAGAAATGGTTGAGAAGGCAACAAATTTTTCGCAATTCTGCTGCTTCAAACGCTTAACCAGAATGGCCTAGGGAGAAAATACACATACCGTTGTAATCGGGCGAGTTTCTACTTTCAGATGCAATAGGAATTTTTGGGTTAGGTCAATCCGTTCGCGAGATATGGGAGTTTGAATCCAAGAAATGGTTGAGTAGGCAAAAAATTTTTCGCAATTCTGCTACTTCAAACGCTTAACCAGAATGGCCTAGGGAGAAAATACACATACCGTTGTAATCGGGCGAGTTTCTACTTTCAGATGCAATGGGAATTTTTGGGTTAGGTCAATCCGTTCGCGAGATATGGGAGGTTGAAGCCAAGAAATGGTTGATAAGGCAACAAATTTTTCGCAATTCTGCTGCTTCAAACGCTTAACCAGAATGGCCTAGGGAGAAAATACACATACCGTTGTAATCGGGCGAGTTTCTACTTTCAGATGCAATAGGAATTTTTGGGTTAGGTCAATCCGTTCGCGACATATGGGAGTTTGAAGCTAAGAAATGGTTGAGAAGAGAACAAATTTTTCGCAATTCGGCTGCTCCAAACGCTTAACCAGAATGGCCTAGGGAGAAAATACACATACCGTTGCAATCGGGCGAGTTTCTACTTTCAGATGCAACAGGAATTTTTGGGTTAGCTCAATCCGTTCGCGAGATATGGGACTTTGAAGCTAAGAAATGTTTGGGAAGGCAAAAAATTTTTCGCAATTCTGCTGCTCCAAACGCTTAACCAGAATGGCCTTGGGAAAAAATACGCATACCGTTACAATCGGGCGAGCTTCCACTTTCAGTTGCAATAGGAATTTTTGGATTAGGTCAATCCGTTCGCGAGATATGGGAGTTTGAAGCTAAGAAATGGTTGAGAAGAGAACAAATTTTTCGCAATTCGGCTGCTCCAAACGCTTAACCAGAATGGCCTAGGGAGAAAATACACATACCGTTGTAATCGGGCGAGTTTCTACTTTCAGATGCAACAGGAATTTTTGGTTTAGCTCAATCCGTTCGCGAGATATGGGACTTTGAAGCTAAGAAAAGTTTGGGAAGGCAAAAAATTTTTCGCAATTCTGCTGCTCCAAACACTTAACCAGAATGGCCTAGGGAAAAAATACGCATACCGTTACAATCGGGCGAGCTTCCACTTTCAGTTGCAATAGGAATTTTTGGATTAGGTCAATCCGTTCGCGAGATATGGGAGTTTGAATCCAAGAAATGGTTGAGTAGGCAAAAAATTTTTCGCAATTCTGCTGCTTCAAACGCTTAACCAGAATGGCCTAGGGAGAAAATACACATACCGTTGTAATCGGGCGAGTTTCTACTTTCAGATGCAATGGGAATTTTTGGGTTAGGTCAATCCGTTCGCGAGATATGGGAGGTTGAAGCCAAGAAATGGTTGAGAAGGCAACAAATTTTTCGCAATTCTGCTGCTTCAAACGCTTAACCAGAATGGCCTAGGGAGAAAATACACATACCGTTGTAATCGGGCGAGTTTCTACTTTCAGATGCAATAGGAATTTTTGGGTTAGGTCAATCCGTTCGCGAGATATGGGAGTTTGAATCCAAGAAATGGTTGAGTAGGCAAAAAATTTTTCGCAATTCTGCTGCTTCAAACGCTTAACCAGAATGGCCTAGGGAGAAAATACACATACCGTTGTAATCGGGCGAGTTTCTACTTTCAGATGCAATGGGAATTTTTGGGTTAGGTCAATCCGTTCGCGAGATATGGGAGGTTGAAGCCAAGAAATGGTTGAGAAGGCAACAAATTTTTCGCAATTCTGCTGCTTCAAACGCTTAACCAGAATGGCCTAGGGAGAAAATACACATACCGTTGTAATCGGGCGAGTTTCTACTTTCAGATGCAATAGGAATTTTTGGGTTAGGTCAATCCGTTCGCGACATATGGGAGTTTGAAGCTAAGAAATGGTTGAGAAGAGAACAAATTTTTCGCAATTCGGCTGCTCCAAACGCTTAACCAGAATGGCCTAGGGAGAAAATACACATACCGTTGTAATCGGGCGAGTTTCTACTTTCAGATGCAACAGGAATTTTTGGGTTAGCTCAATCCGTTCGCGAGATATGGGACTTTGAAGCTAAGAAATGTTTGGGAAGGCAAAAAATTTTTCGCAATTCTGCTGCTCCAAACGCTTAACCAGAATGGCCTAGGGAAAAAATACGCATACCGTTACAATCGGGCGAGCTTCCACTTTCAGTTGCAATAGGAATTTTTGGATTAGGTCAATCCGTTCGCGAGATATGGGAGTTTGAAGCTAAGAAATGGTTGAGAAGAGAACAAATTTTTCGCAATTCGGCTGCTTCAAACGCTTAACCAGAATGGCCTAGGGAGAAAATACACGTACCGTTGTAATCGGGCGAGTTTCTACTTTCAGATGCAATGGGAATTTTTGGGTTAGGTCAATCCGTTCGCGAGATATGGGAGTTTGAAGACAAGAAATGGTTGGGAAGGCAAAAAATTTTTCGCAATTCTGCTGCTCCAAACGCTTAACCAGAATGGCCTAGGGAAAAAATACACATACCGTTGTAATCGGGCGAGTTTCTACTTTCAGATGCAATAGGAATTTTTGGGTTAGGTCAATCCGTTCGCGACATATGGGAGTTTGAAGCTAAGAAATGGTTGAGAAGACAACAAACTTTTCGCAATTCTGCTGCTCCAAACGCTTAACCAGAATGGCCTAGGGAAAAAATACACATACCGTTGTAATCGGGCGAGTTTCTACTTTCAGATGCAATAGGAATTTTTGGGTTAGGTCAATCCGTTCGCGACATATGGGAGTTTGAAGCTAAGAAATGGTTGAGAAGACAACAAACTTTTCGCAATTCTGCTGCTCCAAACGCTTAACCAGAATGGTCCAGGGAAAAAATACACATACCGTTGTAATCGGGCGAGTTTCTACTTTCAGATGCAATAAGATTTTTTGGGTTAGCTCAATCCGTTCGCGAGATATGGGACTTTGAAGCTAAGAAATATTTGGGAAGGCAAAAAATTTTTCGCATTTCTGCTGCTCCAAACGCTTAACCAGAATGGCCTAGGGAAAAAGTATGCATACCGTTAAAATCGGGGGAGCTTCCACTTTCAGTTGCAATAGGAATTTTTGGATTAGGTCAATCCGTTCGCGAGATATGGGAGTTTGAAACCAAGAAATGGATGAGAAGGCAAAAAATTTTTCGCAATTCTGCTGCTCCAAACGCTTAGCCAGAATGGTCCAGGGAAAAAATACACATACCGTTGTAATCGGGCGAGTTTCCTCTTTCTAAGGCAATAGGAATTTTTGGGTTAGTTCAATCCGTTCGCGAGATATCAGAGTTTGAAGCTAAGAAATGGTTGAGAAGAGAACAAATTTTTCGCAATTCTGCTGCTCCAAACGCTTAACCAGAATGGCCTAGGGAAAAAATACGCATACCGTTACAATCGGGCGAGCTTCCACTTTCAGTTGCAATAGCAATTTTTGGATTAGGTCAATCCGTTCGCGAGATATGGGAGTTTGAAGCCAAGAAATGGTTGAGAAGGCAAAAAATTTTTCGCAATTCTGCTGCTTCAAACGCTTAACCAGAATGGCCGAGGGAGAAAATACACATACCGTTGTAATCGGGCGAGTTTCTACTTTCAGATGCAATGGGAATTTTTGGGTTAGGTCAATCCGTTCGCGAGTTATGGGAATTTGAAGACAAGAAATGGTTGGGAAGGCAAAAAATTTTTCGCAATTCTGCTGCTCCAAACGCTTAACCAGAATGGCCTAGGGAAAAAATACACATACCGTTGTAATCGGGCGAGTTTCTACTTTCAGATGCAATAGGAATTTTCGGGTTAGGTCAATCCGTTCGCGACATATGGGAGTTTGAAGCTGAGAAATGGTTGAGAAGGCAACAAATTTTTCGCAATTCTGCTGCTTCAAACGCTTAACCAGAATGGCCTAGGGAGAAAATACACATACCGTTGTAATCGGGCGAGTTTCTACTTTCAGATGCAATAGGAATTTTTGGGTTAGGTCAATCCGTTCGCGACATATGGGAGTTTGAAGCTAAGAAATGGTTGAGAAGAGAACAAATTTTTCGCAATTCGGCTGCTCCAAACGCTTAACCAGAATGGCCTAGGGAGAAAATACACATACCGTTGTAATCGGGCGAGTTTCTACTTTCAGATGCAATGGGAATTTTTGGGTTAGTTCAATCCGTTCGCGAGATATCAGAGTTTGAAGCTAAGAAATGGTTGAGAAGAGAACAAATTTTTCGCAATTCTGCTGCTTCAAACGCTTAACCAGAATGGCCTAGGGAAAAAATACACATTCCGTTGTAATCGGGCGAGTTTCTACTTTCAGATGCAATAGGAATTTTTGGGTTAGGTCAATCCGTTCGCGACATATGGGAGTTTGAAACTAAGAAATGGTTGAGAAGACAACAAATTTTTCGCAATTCTGCTGCTTCAAACGCTTAACCAGAATGGTCCAGGGAAAAAATACACATACCGTTGTAATCGGGCGAGTTTCTACTTTCAGATGCAATAGGAATTTTTGGGTTATGTCAATCCGTTCGCGAGATATGGGAGGTTGAAGCCAAGAAATGGTTGAGAAGGCAAAAAATTTTTTGCAATTCTGCTGCTTCAAACGCTTAACCAGAATGGCCTAGGGAGAAAATACACATACCGTTGTAATCGGGCGAGTTTCTACTTTCAGATGCAATAGGAATTTTTGGGTTAGGTCAATCCGTTCGCGACATATGGGAGTTTGAAGCTAAGAAATGGTTGAGAAGAGAACAAATTTTTCGCAATTCGGCTGCTCCAAACGCTTAACCAGAATGGCCTAGGGAGAAAATACACATACCGTTGTAATCGGGCGAGTTTCTACTTTCAGATGCAACAGGAATTTTTGGGTTAGCTCAATCCGTTCGCGAGATATGGGACTTTGAAGCTAAGAAATGTTTGGGAAGGCAAAAAATTTTTCGCAATTCTGCTGCTCCAAACGCTTAACCAGAATGGCCTAGGGAAAAAATACGCATACCGTAACAATCGGGCGAGCTTCCACTTTCTGTTGCAATAGGAATTTTTGGATTAGGTCAATCCGTTCGCGAGCTATGGGAGTTTGAAGCCAAGAAATGGTTGAGTAGGCAAAAAATTTTTCGCAATTCTGCTGCTTCAAACGCTTAACCAGAATGGCCTAGGGAGAAAATACACATACCGTTGTAATCGGGCGTGTTTCTACTTTCAGATGCAATGGGAATTTTTGGGTTAGGTCAATCCGTTCGCGAGATATGGGAGTTTGAAGACAAGAAATGGTTGGGAAGGCAAAAAATTTTTCGCAATTCTGCTGCTTCAAACGCTTAACCAGAATGGCCTAGGGAGAAAATACACATACCGTTGTAATCGGGCGAGTTTCTACTTTCAGATGCAATAGGAATTTTTGGGTTAGGTCAATCCGTTCGCGACATATGGGAGTTTGAAGCTAAGAAATGGTTGAGAAGAAAACAAATTTTTCGCAATTCTGCTGCTCCAAACGCTTAACCAGAATGGCCTAGGGAAAAAATACACATACCGTTGTAATCGGGCAAGTTTCTACTTTCAGATGCAATGGGAATTTTTGGGTTAGGTCAATCCGTTCGCGAGATATGGGAGTTTGAAGCCAAGGAATGGTTGAGAAGGCAAAAAATTTTTCGCAATTCTGCTGCTTCAAACGCTTAACCAGAACGGCCTAGGGAGAAAATACACATACCGTTGTAATCGGGCGAGTTTCTACTTTCAGATGCAATGGGAATTTTTGGGTTAGGTCAATCCGTTCGCGAGTTATGGGAATTTGAAGACAAGAAATGGTTGGGAAGGCAAAAAATTTTTCGCAATTCTGCTGCTCCAAACGCTTAACCAGAATGGCCTAGGGAAAAAATACACATACCGTTGTAATCGGGCGAGTTTCTACTTTTAGATGCAATAGGAATTTTCGGGTTAGGTCAATCCGTTCGCGACATATGGGAGTTTGAAGCTGAGAAATGGTTGAGAAGACAACAAATTTTTCGCAATTCTGCTGCTCCAAACGCTTAACCAGAATGGTCCAGGGAAAAAATATACATACCGTTGTAATCGGGCGAGTTTCTACTTTCAAATGCAATAGGAATTTTTGGGTTAGGTCAATCCGTTCGCGAGATATGGGAGGTTGAAGCCAAGAAATGGTTGAGAAGGCAAAAAATTTTTCGCAATTCTGCTGCTTCAAACGCTTAACCAGAATGGCCTAGGGAGAAAATACACATACCGTTGTAATCGGGCGAGTTTCTACTTTCAGATGCAATAGGAATTTTTGGGTTAGGTCAATCCGTTCGCGACATATGGGAGTTTGAAGCTAAGAAATGGTTGAGAAGAGAACAAATTTTTCGCAATTCGGCTGCTCCAAACGCTTAACCAGAATGGCCTAGGGAGAAAATACACATACCGTTGAAATCGGGCGAGTTTCTACTTTCAGATGCAACAGGAATTTTTGGGTTAGCTCAATCCGTTCGCGAGATATGGAACTTTGAAGCTAAGAAATGTTTGGGAAGGCAAAAAATTTTTCGCAATTCTGCTGCTCCAAACGCTTAACCAGAATGGCCTAGGGAAAAAATACGCATACCGTTACAATCGGGCGAGCTTCCACTTTCAGTTGCAATAGGAATTTTTGGATTAGGTCAATCCGTTCGCGAGATATGGGAGTTTGAAGCTAAGAAATGGTTGAGAAGAGAACAAATTTTTCGCAATTCGGCTGCTCCAAACGCTTAACCAGAATGGCCTAGGGAGAAAATACACATACCGTTGTAATCGGGCGAGTTTCTACTTTCAGATGCAACAGGAATTTTTGGGTTAGCTCAATCCGTTCGCGAGATATGGGACTTTGAAGCTAAGAAATGTTTGGGAAGGCAAAAAATTTTTCGCAATTCTGCTGCTCCAAACGCTTAACCAGAATGGCCTAGGGAAAAAATACGCATACCGTTACAATCGGGCGAGCTTCCACTTTCTGTTGCAATAGGAATTTTTGGATTAGGTCAATCCGTTCGCGAGATATGGGAGTTTGAAGCCAAGAAATGGTTGAGTAGGCAAAAAATTTTTCGCAATTCTGCTGCTTCAAACGCTTAACCAGAATGGCCTAGGGAGAAAATACACATACCGTTGTAATCGGGCGTGTTTCTACTTTCAGATGCAATGGGAATTTTTGGGTTAGGTCAATCCGTTCGCGAGATATGGGAGTTTGAAGACAAGAAATGGTTGGGAAGGCAAAAAATTTTTCGCAATTCTGCAGCTCCAAACGCTTAACCAGAATGGCCTAGGGAAAAAATACACATACCGTTGTAATCGGGCGAGTTTCTACTTTCAGATGCAATAGGAATTTTTGGGTTAGGTCAATCCGTTCGCGACATATGGGAGTTTGAAGCTAAGAAATGGTTGAGAAGACAACAAATTTTTCGCAATTCTGCTGCTCCGAACGCTTAACCAGAATGGTCCAGGGAAAAAATACACATACCGTTGTAATCGGGCGAGTTTCTACTTTCAGATGCAATAGGATTTTTTCGGTTAGGTCAATCCGTTCGCGAGATATGGGAGGTTGAAGCCAAGAAATGGTTGAGAAGGCGAAAAATTTTTCGCAATTCTGCTGCTTCAAACGCTTAACCAGAATGGCCTAGGGAGAAAATACACATACCGTTGTAATCGGGCGAGTTTCTACTTTCAGATGCAATAGGAATTTTTGGGTTAGGTCAATCCGTTCGCGACATATGGGAGTTTGAAGCCAAGAAATGGTTGAGAAGGCAAAAAATTTTTCGCAATTCTGCTGCTTCAAACGCTTAACCAGAATGGCCTAGGGAGAAAATACACATACCGTTGTAATCGGGCGAGTTTCTACTTTCAGATGCAATGGGAATTTTTGGGTTAGGTCAATCCGTTCGCGAGTTATGGGAATTTGAAGACAAGAAATGGTTGGGAAGGCAAAAAATTTTTCGCAATTCTGCTGCTCCAAACGCTTAACCAGAATGGCCTAGGGAAAAAATACACATACCGTTGTAATCGGGCGAGTTTCTACTTTCAGATGCAATAGGAATTTTTGGGTTAGGTCAATCCGTTCGCGACATATGGGAGTTTGAAGCTAAGAAATGGTTGAGAAGAAAACAAATTTTTCGCAATTCTGCTGCTCCAAACGCTTAACCAGAATGGCCTAGGGAAAAAATACACATACCGTTGTAATCGGGCAAGTTTCTACTTTCAGATGCAATGGGAATTTTTGGGTTAGGTCAATCCGTTCGCGAGATATGGGAGCTTGAAGACAAGAAATGGTTGGGAAGGCAAAAAATTTTTCGCAATTCTGCAGCTCCAAACGCTTAACCAGAATGGCCTAGGGAAAAAATACACATACCGTTGTAATCGGGCGAGTTTCTACTTTCAGATGCAATAGGAATTTTTGGGTTAGGTCAATCCGTTCGCGACATATGGGAGTTTGAAGCTAAGAAATGGTTGAGAAGACAACAAATTTTTCGCAATTCTGCTGCTCCGAACGCTTAACCAGAATGGTCCATGGAAAAAATACACATACCGTTGTAATCGGGCGAGTTTCTACTTTCAGATGCAATAGGATTTTTTCGGTTAGGTCAATCCGTTCGCGAGATATGGGAGGTTGAAGCCAAGAAATGGTTGAGAAGGGGAAAAATTTTTCGCAATTCTGCTGCTTCAAACGCTTAACCAGAATGGCCTAGGGAGAAAATACACATACCGTTGTAATCGGGCGAGTTTCTACTTTCAGATGCAATAGGAATTTTTGGGTTAGGTCAATCCGTTCGCGACATATGGGAGTTTGAAGCTAAGAAATGGTTGAGAAGAAAACAAATTTTTCGCAATTCTGCTGTTCCAAACGCTTAACCAGAATGGCCTAGGGAAAAAATACACATACCGTTGTAATCGGGCAAGTTTCTACTTTCAGATGCAATGGGAATTTTTGGGTTAGGTCAATCCGTTCGCGAGATATGGGAGTTTGAAGCCAAGAAATGGTTGAGAAGGCAAAAAATTTTTCGCAATTCTGCTGCTTCAAACGCTTAACCAGAATGGCCTAGGGAGAAAATACACATACCGTTGTAATCGGGCGAGTTTCTACTTTCAGATGCAATGGGAATTTTTGGGTTAGGTCAATCCGTTCGCGAGTTATGGGAATTTGAAGACAAGAAATGGTTGGGAAGGCAAAAAATTTTTCGCAATTCTGCTGCTCCAAACGCTTAACCAGAATGGCCTAGGGAAAAAATACACATACCGTTGTAATCGGGCGAGTTTCTACTTTCAGATGCAATAGGAATTTTCGGGTTAGGTCAATCCGTTCGCGACATATGGGAGGTTGAAGCCAAGAAATGGTTGAGAAGGCAAAAAATTTTTCGCAATTCTGCTGCTTCAAACGCTTAACCAGAATGGCCTAGGGAGAAAATACACATACCGTTGTAATCGGGCGAGTTTCTACTTTCAGATGCAATGGGAATTTTTGGGTTAGGTCAATCCGTTCGCGAGTTATGGGAATTTGAAGACAAGAAATGGTTGGGAAGGCAAAAAATTTTTCGCAATTCTGCTGCTCCAAACGCTTAACCAGAATGGCCTAGGGAAAAAATACACATACCGTTGTAAACGGGCGAGTTTCTACTTTCAGATGCAATAGGAATTTTCGGGTTAGGTCAATCCGTTCGCGACATATGGGAGGTTGAAGCCAAGAAATGGTTGAGAAGGCAAAAAATTTTTCGCAATTCTGCTGCTTCAAACGCTTAACCAGAATGGCCTAGGGAGAAAATACACATACCGTTGTAATCGGGCGAGTTTCTACTTTCAGATGCAATAGGAATTTTTGGGTTAGGTCAATCCGTTCGCGACATATGGGAGTTTGAAGCTAAGAAATGGTTGAGAAGAGAACAAATTTTTCGCAATTCGGCTGCTCCAAACGCTTAACCAGAATGGCCTAGGGAGAAAATACACATACCGTTGTAATCGGGCGAGTTCCTACTTTCAGATGCAACAGGAATTTTTGGGTTAGCTCAATCCGTTCGCGAGATATGGAACTTTGAAGCTAAGAAATGTTTGGGAAGGCAAAAAATTTTTCGCAATTCTGCTGCTCCAAACGCTTAACCAGAATGGCCTAGGGAAAAAATACGCATACCGTTACAATCGGGCGAGCTTCCACTTTCAGTTGCAATAGGAATTTTTGGATTAGGTCAATCCGTTCGCGAGATATGGGAGTTTGAAGCTAAGAAATGGTTGAGAAGAGAACAAATTTTTCGCAATTCGGCTGCTCCAAACGCTTAACCAGAATGGCCTAGGGAGAAAATACACATACCGTTGTAATCGGGCGAGTTTCTACTTTCAGATGCAGCAGGAATTTTTGGGTTAGCTCAATCCGTTCGCGAGATATGGGACTTTGAAGCTAAGAAATGTTCGGGAAGGCAAAAAATTTTTCGCAATTCTGCTGCTCCAAACGCTTAACCAGAATGGCCTAGGGAAAAAATACGCATACCGTTACAATCGGGCGAGCTTCCACTTTCTGTTGCAATAGGAATTTTTGGATTAGGTCAATCCGTTCGCGAGATATGGGAGTTTGAAGCCAAGAAATGGTTGAGTAGGCAAAAAATTTTTCGCAATTCTGCTGCTTCAAACGCTTAACCAGAATGGCCTAGGGAGAAAATACACATACCGTTGTAATCGGGCGTGTTTCTACTTTCAGATGCAATGGGAATTTTTGGGTTAGGTCAATCCGTTCGCGAGATATGGGAGTTTGAAGACAAGAAATGGTTGGGAAGGCAAAAAATTTTTCGCAATTCTGCAGCTCCAAACGCTTAACCAGAATGGCCTAGGGAAAAAATACACATACCGTTGTAATCGGGCGAGTTTCTACTTTCAGATGCAATAGGAATTTTTGGGTTAGGTCAATCCGTTCGCGACATATGGGAGTTTGAAGCTAAGAAATGGTTGAGAAGACAACAAATTTTTCGCAATTCTGCTGCTCCGAACGCTTAACCAGAATGGTCCAGGGAAAAAATACACATGCCGTTGTAATCGGGCGAGTTTCTACTTTCAGATGCAATAGGATTTTTTCGGTTAGGTCAATCCGTTCGCGAGATATGGGAGGTTGAAGCCAAGAAATGGTTGAGAAGGCGAAAAATTGTTCGCAATTCTGCTGCTTCAAACGCTTAACCAGAATGGCCTAGGGAGAAAATACACATACCGTTGTAATCGGGCGAGTTTCTACTTTCAGATGCAATAGGAATTTTTGGGTTAGGTCAATCCGTTCGCGACATATGGGAGTTTGAAGCTAAGAAATGGTTGAGAAGAAAACAAATTTTTCGCAATTCTGCTGCTCCAAACGCTTAACCAGAATGGCCTAGGGAAAAAATACACATACCGTTGTAATCGGGCAAGTTTCTACTTTCAGATGCAATGGGAATTTTTGGGTTAGGTCAATCCGTTCGCGAGATATGGGAGTTTGAAGACAAGAAATGGTTGAGAAGGCAAAAAATTTTTCGCAATTCTGCTGCCCAAACGCTTAACCAGAATGGCCTAGGGATAAAATACACATACCGTTGTAATCGGGCGAGTTTCTACTTTCAGATGCAACAGGAATTTTTGGGTTAGCTCAATCCGTTCGCGAGATATGGGACTTTGAAGCTAAGAAATGTTTGGGAAGGCAAAAAATTTTTCGCAATTCTGCTGCTCCAAACGCTTAACCAGAATGGCCTAGGGAAAAAATACGCATACCGTTACAATCGGGCGAGCTTCCACTTTCAGTTGCAATAGGAATTTTTGGATCAGGTCAATCCGTTCGCGAGATATGGGAGTTTGAAGCCAAGAAATGGTTGAGAAGGCAAAAAAATTTTCGCAATTCTGCTGCTCCAAACGCTTAACCAGAATGGCCTAGGGATAAAATACACATACCGTTGTAATCGGGCGAGTTTCTACTTTCAGATGCAATAGGAATTTTCGGGTTAGGTCAATCCGTTCGCGACATATGGGAGTTTGAAGCTAAGAAATGGTTGAGAAGACAACAAATTTTTCGCAATTCTGCTGCTCCAAACGCTTAACCAGAATGGTCCAGGGAAAAAATATACATACCGTTGTAATCGGGCGAGTTTCTACTTTCAGATGCAATAGGAATTTTGGGTTAGGTCAATCCGTTCGCGAGATATGGGAGGTTGAAGCCAAGAAATGGTTGAGAAGGCAAAAAATTTTTCGCAATTCTGGTGCTTTAAACGCTTAACCAGAATGGCCTAGGGAGAAAATACACATACCGTTGTAATCGGGCGAGTTTCTACTTTCAGATGCAATAGGAATTTTGGGTTAGGTCAATCCGTTCGCGACATATGGGAGTTTGAAGCTAAGAAATGGTTGAGCAGAGAACAAATTTTTCGCAATTCTGCTGCTCCAAACGCTTAACCAGAATGGCCTAGGAAAAAAATACACATACCGTTGTAATCGGGCAAGTTTCTACTTTCAGATGTAATGGGAATTTTTGAGTTAGGTCAATCCGTTCGCGAGATATGGGAGTTTGAAGACAAGAAATGGTTGAGAAGGCAAAAAATTTTTCGCAATTCTGCTGCTCCAAACGCTTAACCAGAATGGCCTAGGGATAAAATACACATACCGTTGTAATCGGGCGAGTTTCTACTTTCAGATGCAACAGGAATTTTTGGGTTAGCTCAATCCGTTCCCGAGATATGGGACTTTGAAGCTAAGAAATGTTTGGGAAGGCAAAAAATTTTTCGCAATTCTGCTGCTCCAAACGCTTAACCAGAATGGCCTAGGGAAAAAGTACGCATACCGTTACAATCGGGCGAGCTTCCACTTTCAGTTGCAATAGGAATTTTTGGATTAGGTCAATCCGTTCGCGAGATATGGGAGTTTGAAGCCAAGAAATGGTTGAGAAGGCAAAAAATTTTTCGCAATTCTGCTGCTTCAAACGCTTAACCAGAATGGCCTAGGGAGGAAATACACATACCGTTGTAATCGGGCGAGTTTCTACTTTCAGATGCAATGGGAATTTTTGGGTTAGGTCAATCCGTTCGCGAGATATGGGAGTTTGAAAACAAGAAATGGTTGGGAAGGCAAAAAATTTTTCGCAATTCTGCTGCTCCAAACGCTTAACCAGAATGGCCTAGGGAAAAAATACACATACCGTTGTAATCGGGCGAGTTTCTACTTTCAGATGCAATAGGAATTTTTGGGTTAGGTCAATCCGTTCGCGACACATGGGAGTTTGAAGCTAAGAAATGGTTGAGAAGACAACAAATTTTTCGCAATTCTGCTGCTTCAAACGCTTAACCAGAATGGCCTAGGGAGAAAATACACATACCGTTGTAATCGGGCGAGTTTCTACTTTCAGATGCAATGGGAATTTTTGGGTTAGGTCAATCCGTTCGCGAGATATGGGAGTTTGAAGACAAGAAATGGTTGGGAAGGCAAAAAATTTTTCGCAATTCTGCTGCTCCAAACGCTTAACCAGAATGGCCTAGGGAAAAAATACACATACCGTTGTAATCGGGCGAGTTTCTACTTTCAGATGCAATAGGAATTTTTGGATTAGGTCAATCCGTTCGCGAGATATGGGAGTTTGAAGCCAAGAAATGGTTGAGAAGGCAAAAAATTTTTCGCAATTCTGCTGCTTCAAACGCTTAACCAGAATGGCCTAGGGAGAAAATACACATACCGTTGTAATCGGGCGAGTTTCTACTTTCAGATGCAATAGGAATTTTTGGGTTAGGTCAATCCGTTCGCGACATATGGGAGTTTGAAGCTAAGAAATGGTTGAGCAGAGAACAAATTTTTCGCAATTCTGCTGCTCCAAACGCTTAACCAGAATGGCCTAGGGAAAAAATACACATACCGTTGTAATCGGGCAAGTTTCTACTTTCAGATGTAATGGGAATTTTTGAGTTAGGTCAATCCGTTCGCGAGATATGGGAGTTTGAAGACAAGAAATGGTTGAGAAGGCAAAAAATTTTTCGCAATTCTGCTGCTCCAAACGCTTAACCAGTATGGCCTAGGGATAAAATACACATACCGTTGTAATCGGGCGAGTTTCTACTTTCAGATGCAACAGGAATTTTTGGGTTAGCTCAATCCGTTCCCGAGATATGGGAGGTTGAAGCCAAGAAATGGTTGAGAAGGCGAAAAATTTTTCGCAATTCTGCTGCTTCAAACGCTTAACCAGAATGGCCTAGGGAGAAAATACACATACCGTTGTAATCGGGCGAGTTTCTACTTTCAGATGCAATAGGAATTTTTGGGTTAGGTCAATCCGTTCGCGACATATGGGAGTTTGAAGCTAAGAAATGGTTGAGAAGAAAACAAATTTTTCGCAATTCTGCTGCTCCAAACGCTTAACCAGAATGGCCTAGGGAAAAAATACACATACCGTTGTAATCGGGCAAGTTTCTACTTTCAGATGCAATGGGAATTTTTGGGTTAGGTCAATCCGTTCGCGAGATATGGGAGTTTGAAGACAAGAAATGGTTGAGAAGGCAAAAAATTTTTCGCAATTCTGCTGCCCAAACGCTTAACCAGAATGGCCTAGGGATAAAATACGCATACCGTTACAATCGGGCGAGCTTCCACTTTCAGTTGCAATAGGAATTTTTGGATTAGGTCAATCCGTTCGCGAGATATGGGAGTTTGAAGCCAAGAAATGGTTGGGAAGGCAAAAAAATTTTCGCAATTCTGCTGCTTCAAACGCTTAACCAGAATGGCCCAGGGAGAAAATACACATACCGTTGTAATCGGGCGAGTTTCTACTTTCAGATGCAATGGGAATTTTTGGGTTAGGTCAATCCGTTCGCGAGATATGGGAGTTTGAAGACAAGAAATGGTTGGGAAGGCAAAAAATTTTTCGCAATTCTGCTGCTCCAAACGCTTAACCAGAATGGCCTAGGGAAAAAATACATATACCGTTGTAATCGGGCGAGTTTCTACTTTCAGATGCAATAGGAATTTTCGGGTTAGGTCAATCCGTTCGCGACATATGGGAGTTTGAAGCTAAGAAATGGTTGAGAAGACAACAAATTTTTCGCAATTCTGCTGCTCCAAACGCTTAACCAGAATGGTCCAGGGAAAAAATATACATACCGTTGTAATCGGGCGAGTTTCTACTTTCAGATGCAATAGGAATTTTGGGTTAGGTCAATCCGTTCGCGAGATATGGGAGGTTGAAGCCAAGAAATGGTTGAGAAGGCAAAAAATTTTTCGCAATTCTGGTGCTTCAAACGCTTAACCAGAATGGCCTAGGGAGAAAATACACATACCGTTGTAATCGGGCGAGTTTCTACTTTCAGATGCAATAGGAATTTTTGGGTTAGGTCAATCCGTTCGCGACATATGGGAGTTTGAAGCTAAGAAATGGTTGAGCAGAGAACAAATTTTTCGCAATTCTGCTGCTCCAAACGCTTAACCAGAATGGCCTAGGGAAAAAATACACATACCGTTGTAATCGGGCAAGTTTCTACTTTCAGATGTAATGGGAATTTTTGAGTTAGGTCAATCCGTTCGCCAGATATGGGAGTTTGAAGACAAGAAATGGTTGAGAAGGCAAAAAATTTTTCGCAATTCTGCTGCTCCAAACGCTTATCCAGAATGGCCTAGGGATAAAATACACATACCGTTGTAATCGGGCGAGTTTCTACTTTCAGATGCAACAGGAATTTTTGGGTTAGCTCAATCCGTTCCCGAGATATGGGACTTTGAAGCTAAGAAATGTTTGGGAAGGCAAAAAATTTTTCGCAATTCTGCTGCTCCAAACGCTTAACCAGAATGGCCTAGGGAAAAAATACGCATACCGTTACAATCGGGCGAGCTTCCACTTTCAGTTGCAATAGGAATTTTTGGATTAGGTCAATCCGTTCGCGAGACATGGGAGTTTGAAGCCAAGAAATGGTTGAGAAGGCAAAAAATTTTTCGCAATTCTGCTGCTTCAAACGCTTAACCAGAATGGCCTAGGGAGGAAATACACATACCGTTGTAATCGGGCGAGTTTCTACTTTCAGATGCAACAGGAATTTTTGGGTTAGCTCAATCCGTTTCGATATATGGAACTTTGAAGCTAAGAAATGTTTGGGAAGGCAAAAAATTTTTCGCAATTCTGCTGCTCCAAACGCTTAACCAGAATGGCCTAGGGAAAAAGACGCATACCGTTACAATCGGGCGAGCCTCCACTTTCAGTTGCAATAGGAATTTTTGGATTAGGTCAATCCGTTCGCGAGATATGGGAGTTTGAAGCTAAGAAATGGTTGAGAAGAGAACAAATTTTTCGCAATTCGGCTGCTCCAAACGCTTAACCAGAATGGCCTAGGGAGAAAATACACATACCGTTGTAATCGGGCGAGTTTCTACTTTCAGATGCAACAGGAATTTTTGGGTTAGCTCAATCCGTTCGCGAGATATGGGACTTTGAAGCTAAGAAATGTTTGGGAAGGCAAAAAATTTTTCGCAATTCTGCTGCTCCAAACGCTTAACCAGAATGGCCTAGGGAAAAAATACGCATACCGTTACAATCGGGCGAGCTTCCACTTTCTGTTGCAATAGGAATTTTTGGATTAGGTCAATCCGTTCGCGAGATATGGGAGTTTGAAGCCAAGAAATGGTTGAGTAGGCAAAAAATTTTTCGCAATTCTGCTGCTTCAAACGCTTAACCAGAATGGCCTAGGGAGAAAATACACATACCGTTGTAATCGGGCGAGTTTCTACTTTCAGATGCAATGGGAATTTTTGGGTTAGGTCAATCCGTTCGCGAGATATGGGAGTTTGAAGACAAGAAATGGTTGGGAAGGCAAAAAATTTTTCGCAATTCTGCTGCTCCAAACGCTTAACCAGAATGGCCTAGGGAAAAAATACACATACCGTTGTAATCGGGCGAGTTTCTACTTTCAGATGCAATAGGAATTTTTGGGTTAGGTCAATCCGTTCGCGACATATGGGAGTTTGAAGCTAAGAAATGGTTGAGAAGAAAACAAATTTTTCGCAATTCTGCTGCTCCAAACGCTTAACCAGAATGGCCTAGGGAAAAAATACACATACCGATGTAATCGGGCAAGTTTCTACTTTCAGATGCAATGGGAATTTTTGGGTTAGGTCAATCCGTTCGCGAGATATGGGAGTTTGAAGACAAGAAATGGTTGAGAAGGCAAAAAATTTTTCGCAATTCTGCTGCCCAAACGCTTAACCAGAATGGCCTAGGGATAAAATACGCATACCGTTACAATCGGGCGAGCTTCCACTTTCAGTTGCAATAGGAATTTTTGGATTAGGTCAATCCGTTCGCGAGATATGGGAGTTTGAAGCCAAGAAATGGTTGAGAAGGCAAAAAAATTTTCGCAATTCTGCTGCTTCAAACGCTTAACCAGAATGGCCCAGGGAGAAAATACACATACCGTTGTAATCGGGCGAGTTTCTACTTTCAGATGCAATGGGAATTTTTGGGTTAGGTCAATCCGTTCGCGAGATATGGGAGTTTGAAGACAAGAAATGGTTGGGAAGGCAAAAAATTTTTCGCAATTCTGCTGCTCCAAACGCTTAACCAGAATGGCCTAGGGAAAAAATACATATACTGTTGTAATCGGGCGAGTTTCTACTTTCAGATGCAATAGGAATTTTCGGGTTAGGTCAATCCGTTCGCGACATATGGGAGTTTGAAGCTAAGAAATGGTTGAGAAGACAACAAATTTTTCGCAATTCTGCTGCTCCAAACGCTTAACCAGAATGGTCCAGGGAAAAAATATACATACCGTTGTAATCGGGCGAGTTTCTACTTTCAGATGCAATAGGAATTTTGGGTTAGGTCAATCCGTTCGCGAGATATGGGAGGTTGAAGCCAAGAAATGGTTGAGAAGGCAAAAAATTTTTCGCAATTCTGGTGCTTCAAACGCTTAACCAGAATGGCCTAGGGAGAAAATACACATACCGTTGTAATCAGGCGAGTTTCTACTTTTAGATGCAATAGGAATTTTTGGGTTAGGTCAATCCGTTCGCGACATATGGGAGTTTGAAGCTAAGAAATGGTTGAGCAGAGAACAAATTTTTCGCAATTCTGCTGCTCCAAACGCTTAACCAGAATGGCCTAGGGAAAAAATACACATACCGTTGTAATCGGGCAAGTTTCTACTTTCAGATGTAATGGGAATTTTTGAGTTAGGTCAATCCGTTCGCGAGATATGGGAGTTTGAAGACAAGAAATGGTTGAGAAGGCAAAAAATTTTTCGCAATTCTGCTGCTCCAAACGCTTAACCAGAATGGCCTAGGGAAAAAATACGCATACCGTTACAATCGGGCGAGCTTCCACTTTCTGTTGCAATAGGAATTTTTGGATTAGGTCAATCCGTTCGCGAGATATGGGAGTTTGAAGCCAAGAAATGGTTGAGTAGGCAAAAAATTTTTCGCAATTCTGCTGCTTCAAACGCTTAACCAGAATGGCCTAGGGAGAAAATACACATACCGTTGTAATCGGGCGAGTTTCTACTTTCAGATGCAATGGGAATTTTTGGGTTAGGTCAATCCGTTCGCGAGATATGGGAGTTTGAAGACAAGAAATGGTTGGGAAGGCAAAAAATTTTTCGCAATTCTGCTGCTCCAAACGCTTAACCAGAATGGCCTAGGGAAAAAATACACATACCGTTGTAATCGGGCGAGTTTCTACTTTCAGATGCAATAGGAATTTTTGGGTTAGGTCAATCCGTTCGCGACATATGGGAGTTTGAAGCTAAGAAATGGTTGAGAAGACAACAAATTTTTCGCAATTCTGCTGCTCCAAACGCTTAACGAGAATGGTCCAGGGAAAAAATACACATACCGTTGTAATCGGGCGAGTTTCTACTTTCAGATGCAATAGGATTTTTTCGGTTAGGTCAATCCGTTCGCGAGATATGGGAGGTTGAAGCCAACAAATGGTTGAGAAGGCGAAAAATTTTTCGCAATTCTGCTGCTTCAAACGCTTAACCAGAATGGCCTAGGGAGAAAATACACATACCGTTGTAATCGGGCGAGTTTCTACTTTCAGATGCAATAGGAATTTTTGGGTTAGGTCAATCCGTTCGCGACATATGGGAGTTTGAAGCTAAGAAATGGTTGAGAAGAAAACAAATTTTTCGCAATTCTGCTGCTCCAAACGCTTAACCAGAATGGCCTAGGGAAAAAATACACATACCGATGTAATCGGGCAAGTTTCTACTTTCAGATGCAATGGGAATTTTTGGGTTAGGTCAATCCGTTCGCGAGATATGGGAGTTTGAAGACAAGAAATGGTTGAGAAGGCAAAAAATTTTTCGCAATTCTGCTGCCCAAACGCTTAACCAGAATGGCCTAGGGATAAAATACGCATACCTTTACAATCGGGCGAGCTTCCACTTTCAGTTGCAATAGGAATTTTTGGATTAGGTCAATCCGTTCGCGAGATATGGGAGTTTGAAGCCAAGAAATGGTTGAGAAGGCAAAAAAATTTTCGCAATTCTGCTGCTTCAAACGCTTAACCAGAATGGCCCAGGGAGAAAATACACATACCGTTGTAATCGGGCGAGTTTCTACTTTCAGATGCAATGGGAATTTTTGGGTTAGGTCAATCCGTTCGCGAGATATGGGAGTTTGAAGACAAGAAATGGTTGGGAAGGCAAAAAATTTTTCGCAATTCTGCTGCTCCAAACGCTTAACCAGAATGGCCTAGGGAAAAAATACATATACTGTTGTAATCGGGCGAGTTTCTACTTTCAGATGCAATAGGAATTTTCGGGTTAGGTCAATCCGTTCGCGACATATGGGAGTTTGAAGCTAAGAAATGGTTGAGAAGACAACAAATTTTTCGCAATTCTGCTGCTCCAAACGCTTAACCAGAATGGTCCAGGGAAAAAATATACATACCGTTGTAATCGGGCGAGTTTCTACTTTCAGATGCAATAGGAATTTTGGGTTAGGTCAATCCGTTCGCGAGATATGGGAGGTTGAAGCCAAGAAATGGTTGAGAAGGCAAAAAATTTTTCGCAATTCTGGTGCTTCAAACGCTTAACCAGAATGGCCTAGGGAGAAAATACACATACCGTTGTAATCGGGCGAGTTTCTACTTTTAGATGCAATAGGAATTTTTGGGTTGTCAATCCGTTCGCGACATATGGGAGTTTGAAGCTAAGAAATGGTTGAGCAGAGAACAAATTTTTCGCAATTCTGCTGCTCCAAACGCTTAACCAGAATGGCCTAGGGAAAAAATACACATACCGTTGTAATCGGGCAAGTTTCTACTTTCAGATGTAATGGGAATTTTTGAGTTAGGTCAATCCGTTCGCGAGATATGGGAGTTTGAAGACAAGAAATGGTTGAGAAGGCAAAAAATTTTTCGCAATTCTGCTGCTCCAAACGCTTAACCAGAATGGCCTAGGGATAAAATACACATACCGTTGTAATCGGGCGAGTTTCTACTTTCAGATGCAACAGGAATTTTTGGGTTAGCTCAATCCGATCCCGAGATATGGGACTTTGAAGCTAAGAAATGTTTGGGAAGGCAAAAAATTTTTTGCAATTCTGCTGCTCCAAACGCTTAACCAGAATGGCCTAGGGAAAAAATACGCATACCGTTACAATCGGGCGAGCTTCCACTTTCAGTTGCAATAGGAATTTTTGGATTAGGTCAATCCGTTCGCGAGATATGGGAGTTTGAAGCCAAGAAATGGTTGAGAAGGCAAAAAATTTTTCGCAATTCTGCTGCTTCAAACGCTTAACCAGAATGGCCTAGGGAGGAAATACACATACCGTTGTAATCGGGCGAGTTTCTACTTTCAGATGCAATGGGAATTTTTGGGTTAGGTCAATCCGTTCGCGAGATATGGGAGTTTGAAGACAAGAAATGGTTGGGAAGGCAAAAAATTTTTCGCAATTCTGCTGCTCCAAACGCTTAACCAGAATGGCCTAGGGAAAAAATACACATACCGTTGTAATCGGGCGAGTTTCTACTTTCAGATGCAATAGGAATTTTTGGGTTAGGTCAATCCGTTCGCGACATATGGGAGTTTGAAGCTAAGAAATGGTTGAGAAGACAACAAATTTTTCGCAATTCTGCTGCTCCAAACGCTTAACCAGAATGGTCCAGGGAAAAAATACACATACCGTTGTAATCGGGCGAGTTTCTACTTTCAGATGCAATAAGATTTTTTGGGTTAGGTCAATCCGTTCGCGAGATATGGGAGGTTGAAGCCAAGAAATGGTTGAGAAGGCGAAAAATTTTTCGCAATTCTGCTGCTTCAAACGCTTAACCAGAATGGCCTAAGGAGAAAATACACATACCGTTGTAATCGGGCGAGTTTCTTCTTTCAGATGCAGTAGGAATTTTTGGGTTAGGTCAATCCGTTCGCGACATATGGGAGTTTGAAGCTAAGAAATGGTTGAGAAGAGAACAAATTTTTCGCAATTCTGCGGCTCCAAACGCTTAACCAGAATGGCCTAGGGAAAAAATACACATACCGTTGTAATCGGGCAAGTTTCTACTTTCAGATGCAATGGGAATTTTTGGGTTAGGTCAATCCGTTCGCGAGATATGGGAGTTTGAAGACAAGAAATGGTTGAGAAGGCAAAAAATTTTTCGCAATTCTGCTGCCCAAACGCTTAACCAGAATGGCCTAGGGATAAAATACACATACCGTTGTAATCGGGCGAGTTTCTACTTTCAGATGCAACAGGAATTTTTGGGTTAGCTCAATCCGTTCGCGAGATATGGGACTTTGAAGCTAAGAAATGTTTGGGAAGGCAAAAAATTTTTCGCATTTCTGCTGCTCCAAACGCTTAACCAGAATGGCCTAGGGAAAAAATACGCATACCGTTAAAATCGGGCGAGCTTCCACTTTCAGTTGCAATAGGAATTTTTGGATTAGGTCAATCCGTTCGCGAGATATGGGAGTTTGAAGCCAAGAAATGGTTGAGAAGGCAAAAAATTTTTCGCAATTCTGCTGCTTCAAACGCTTAATCAGAATGGCCTAGGGAGAAAATACACATACCGTTGTATTCGGGCGAGTTTCTACTTTCAGATGCAATGGGAATTTTTGGGTTAGGTCAATCCGTTCGCGAGTTATGGGAGTTTGAAGACAAGAAATGGTTGGGAAGGCAAAAAATTTTTCGCAATTCTGCTGCTCCAAACGCTTAACCAGAATGGCCTAGGGAAAAAATACACATACCGTTGTAATCGGGCGAGTTTCTACTTTCAGATGCAATAGGAATTTTCGGGTTAGGTCAATCCGTTCGCGACATATGGGAGTTTGAAGCTAAGAAATGGTTGAGAAGACAACAAATTTTTCGCAATTCTGCTGCTCCAAACGCTTAACCAGAATGGTCCAGGGAAAAAATATACATACCGTTGTAATCGGGCGAGTTTCTACTTTCAGATGCAATAGGAATTTTTGGGTTAGGTCAATCCGTTCGCGAGATATGGGAGGTTGAAGCCAAGAAATGGTTGAGAAGGCAAAAAATTTTTCGCAATTCTGCTGCTTCAAACGCTTAACCAGAATGGCCTAGGGAGAAAATACACATACCGTTGTAATCGGGCGAGTTTCTACTTTCAGATGCAATAGGAATTTTTGGGTTAGGTCAATCCGTTCGCGAGATATGGGAGGTTGAAGCCAAGAAATGGTTGAGAAGGCAAAAAATTTTTCGCAATTCTGCTGCTTCAAACGCTTAACCGGAATGGCCTAGGGAGAAAATACACATACCGTTGTAATCGGGCGAGTTTCTACTTTCAGATGCAATAGGAATTTTCGGGTTAGGTCAATCCGTTCGCGACATATGGGAGTTTGAAGCTAAGAAATGGTTGAGAAGACAACAAATTTTTCGCAATTCTGCTGCTCCAAACGCTTAACCAGAATGGTCCAGGGAAAAAATATACATAACGTTGTAATCGGGCGAGTTTCTACTTTCAGATGCAATAGGAATTTTTGGGTTAGGTCAATCCGTTCGTGAGATATGGGAGGTTGAAGCCAAGAAATGGTTGAGAAGGCAAAAAATTTTTCGCAATTCTGCTGCTTCAAACGCTTAACCAGAATGGCCTAGGGGGAAAATACACATACCGTTGTAATCGGGCGAGTTTCTACTTTCAGATGCAATAGGAATTTTTGGGTTAGGTCAATCCGTTCGCGACATATGGGAGTTTGAAGCTAAGAAATGGTTGAGAAGAGAACAAATTTTTCGCAATTCGGCTGCTCCAAACGCTTAACCAGAATGGCCTAGGGAGAAAATACACATACCGTTGTAATCGGGCGAGTTTCTACTTTCAGATGCAACAGGAATTTTTGGGTTAGCTCAATCCGTTCGCGAGATATGGAACTTTGAAGCTAAGAAATGTTTGGGAAGGCAAAAAATTTTTCGCAATTCTGCTGCTCCAAACGCTTAACCAGAATGGCCTAGGGAAAAAATACGCATACCGTTACAATCGGGCGAGCTTCCACTTTCAGTTGCAATAGGAATTTTTGGATTAGGTCAATCCGTTCGCGAGATATGGGAGTTTGAAGCTAATAAATGGTTGAGAAGAGAACAAATTTTTCGCAATTCTGCGGCTCCAAACGCTTAACCAGAATGGCCTAGGGAAAAAATACACATACCGTTGTAATCGGGCAAGTTTCTACTTTCAGATGCAATGGGAATTTTTGGGTTAGGTCAATCCGTTCGCGAGATATGGGAGTTTGAAGACAAGAAATGGTTGAGAAGGCAAAAAATTTTTCGCAATTCTGCTGCCCAAACGCTTAACCAGAATGGCCTAGGGATAAAATACACATACCGTTGTAATCGGGCGAGTTTCTACTTTCAGATGCAACAGGAATTTTTGGGTTAGCTCAATCCGTTCGCGAGATATGGGACTTTGAAGCTAAGAAATGTTTGGGAAGGCAAAAAATTTTTCGCATTTCTGCTGCTCCAAACGCTTAACCAGAATGGCCTAGGGAAAAAATACGCATACCGTTAAAATCGGGCGAGCTTCCACTTTCAGTTGCAATAGGAATTTTTGGATTAGGTCAATCCGTTCGCGAGATATGGGAGTTTGAAGCCAAGAAATGGTTGAGAAGGCAAAAAATTTTTCGCAATTCTGCTGCTTCAAACGCTTAACCAGAATGGCCTAGGGAGAAAATACACATACCGTTGTAATCGGGCGAGTTTCTACTTTCAGATGCAATAGGAATTTTTGGGTTAGGTCAATCCGTTCGCGACATATGGGAGTTTGAAGCTAAGAAATGGTTGAGAAGAGAACAAATTTTTCGCAATTCGGCTGCTCCAAACGCTTAACCAGAATGGCCTAGGGAGAAAATACACATACCGTTGTAATCGGGCGAGTTTCTACTTTCAGATGCAACAGGAATTTTTGGGTTAGCTCAATCCGTTCGCGAGATATGGAACTTTGAAGCTAAGAAATGTTTGGGAAGGCAAAAAATTTTTCGCAATTCTGCTGCTCCAAACGCTTAACCAGAATGGCCTAGGGAAAAAATACGCATACCGTTACAATCGGGCGAGCTTCCACTTTCAGTTGCAATAGGAATTTTTGGATTAGGTCAATCCGTTCGCGAGATATGGGAGTTTGAAGCTAATAAATGGTTGAGAAGAGAACAAATTTTTCGCAATTCTGCGGCTCCAAACGCTTAACCAGAATGGCCTAGGGAAAAAATACACATACCGTTGTAATCGGGCAAGTTTCTACTTTCAGATGCAATGGGAATTTTTGGGTTAGGTCAATCCGTTCGCGAGATATGGGAGTTTGAAGACAAGAAATGGTTGAGAAGGCAAAAAATTTTTCGCAATTCTGCTGCCCAAACGCTTAACCAGAATGGCCTAGGGATAAAATACACATACCGTTGTAATCGGGCGAGTTTCTACTTTCAGATGCAACAGGAATTTTTGGGTTAGCTCAATCCGTTCGCGAGATATGGGACTTTGAAGCTAAGAAATGTTTGGGAAGGCAAAAAATTTTTCGCATTTCTGCTGCTCCAAACGCTTAACCAGAATGGCCTAGGGAAAAAATACGCATACCGTTAAAATCGGGCGAGCTTCCACTTTCAGTTGCAATAGGAATTTTTGGATTAGGTCAATCCGTTCGCGAGATATGGGAGTTTGAAGCCAAGAAATGGTTGAGAAGGCAAAAAATTTTTCGCAATTCTGCTGCTTCAAACGCTTAATCAGAATGGCCTAGGGAGAAAATACACATACCGTTGTATTCGGGCGAGTTTCTACTTTCAGATGCAATGGGAATTTTTGGGTTAGGTCAATCCGTTCGCGAGTTATGGGAGTTTGAAGACAAGAAATGTTTGGGAAGGCAAAAACTTTTTCGCAATTCTGCTGCTCCAAACGCTTAACCAGAATGTCCTAGGGAAAAAATACGCATACCGTTACAATCGGGCGAGCTTCCACTTTCTGTTGCAATAGGAATTTTTGGATTAGGTCAATCCGTTCGCGAGATATGGGAGTTTGAAGCCAAGAAATGGTTGAGTAGGCAAAAAATTTTTCGCAATTCTGCTGCTCCAAACGCTTAACCAGAATGGCCTAGGGAAAAAATACACATACCGTTGTAATCGGGCGAGTTTCTACTTTCAGATGCAATAGGAATTTTTGGGTTAGGTCAATCCGTTCGCGACATATGGGAGTTTGAAGCTAAGAAATGGTTGTGAAGACAACAAATTTTTCGCAATTCTGCTGCTCCAAACGCTTAACCAGAATGGTCCAGGGAAAAAATACACATACCGTTGTAATCGGGCGAGTTTCTACTTTCAGATGCAATGGGATTTTTTCGGTTAGGTCAATCCGTTCGCGAGATATGGGAGGTTGAAGCCAAGAAATGGTTGAGAAGGCGAAAAATTTTTCGCAATTCTGCTGCTTCAAACGCTTAACCAGAATGGCCTAGGGAAAAAATACGCATACCGTTACAATCGGGCGAGCTTCCACTTTCAGTTGCAATAGGAATTTTTGGATTAGGTCAATCCGTTCGCGAGATATGGGAGTTTGAAGCTAATAAATGGTTGAGAAGAGAACAAATTTTTCGCAATTCTGCGGCTCCAAACGCTTAACCAGAATGGCCTAGGGAAAAAATACACATACCGTTGTAATCGGGCAAGTTTCTACTTTCAGATGCAATGGGAATTTTTGGGTTAGGTCAATCCGTTCGCGAGATATGGGAGTTTGAAGACAAGAAATGGTTGAGAAGGCAAAAAATTTTTCGCAATTCTGCTGCCCAAACGCTTAACCAGAATGGCCTAGGGATAAAATACACATACCGTTGTAATCGGGCGAGTTTCTACTTTCAGATGCAACAGGAATTTTTGGGTTAGCTCAATCCGTTCGCGAGATATGGGACTTTGAAGCTAAGAAATGTTTGGGAAGGCAAAAAATTTTTCGCATTTCTGCTGCTCCAAACGCTTAACCATAATGGCCTAGGGAAAAAATACGCATACCGTTAAAATCGGGCGAGCTTCCACTTTCAGTTGCAATAGGAATTTTTGGATTAGGTCAATCCGTTCGCGAGATATGGGAGTTTGAAGCCAAGAAATGGTTGAGAAGGCAAAAAATTTTTCGCAATTCTGCTGCTTCAAACGCTTAACCAGAATGGCCTAGGGAGAAAATACACATACCGTTGTAATCGGGCGAGTTTCTACTTTCAGATGCAATAGGAATTTTTGGGTTAGGTCAATCCGTTCGCGACATATGGGAGTTTGAAGCTAAGAAATGGTTGAGAAGAGAACAAATTTTTCGCAATTCGGCTGCTCCAAACGCTTAACCAGAATGGCCTAGGGAGAAAATACACATACCGTTGTAATCGGGCGAGTTTCTACTTTCAGATGCAACAGGAATTTTTGGGTTAGCTCAATCCGTTCGCGAGATATGGAACTTTGAAGCTAAGAAATGTTTGGGAAGGCAAAAAATTTTTCGCAATTCTGCTGCTCCAAACGCTTAACCAGAATGGCCTAGGGAAAAAATACGCATACCGTTACAATCGGGCGAGCTTCCACTTTCAGTTGCAATAGGAATTTTTGGATTAGGTCAATCCGTTCGCGAGATATGGGAGTTTGAAGCTAATAAATGGTTGAGAAGAGAACAAATTTTTCGCAATTCTGCGGCTCCAAACGCTTAACCAGAATGGCCTAGGGAAAAAATACACATACCGTTGTAATCGGGCAAGTTTCTACTTTCAGATGCAATGGGAATTTTTGGGTTAGGTCAATCCGTTCGCGAGATATGGGAGTTTGAAGACAAGAAATGGTTGAGAAGGCAAAAAATTTTTCGCAATTCTGCTGCCCAAACGCTTAACCAGAATGGCCTAGGGATAAAATACACATACCGTTGTAATCGGGCGAGTTTCTACTTTCAGATGCAACAGGAATTTTTGGGTTAGCTCAATCCGTTCGCGAGATATGGGACTTTGAAGCTAAGAAATGTTTGGGAAGGCAAAAAATTTTTCGCATTTCTGCTGCTCCAAACGCTTAACCAGAATGGCCTAGGGAAAAAATACGCATACCGTTAAAATCGGGCGAGCTTCCACTTTCAGTTGCAATAGGAATTTTTGGATTAGGTCAATCCGTTCGCGAGATATGGGAGTTTGAAGCCAAGAAATGGTTGAGAAGGCAAAAAATTTTTCGCAATTCTGCTGCTTCAAACGCTTAATCAGAATGGCCTAGGGAGAAAATACACATACCGTTGTATTCGGGCGAGTTTCTACTTTCAGATGCAATGGGAATTTTTGGGTTAGGTCAATCCGTTCGCGAGTTATGGGAGTTTGAAGACAAGAAATGTTTGGGAAGGCAAAAAATTTTTCGCAATTCTGCTGCTCCAAACGCTTAACCAGAATGTCCTAGGGAAAAAATACGCATACCGTTACAATCGGGCGAGCTTCCACTTTCTGTTGCAATAGGAATTTTTGGATTAGGTCAATCCGTTCGCGAGATATGGGAGTTTGAAGCCAAGAAATGGTTGAGTAGGCAAAAAATTTTTCGCAATTCTGCTGCTCCAAACGCTTAACCAGAATGGCCTAGGGAAAAAATACACATACCGTTGTAATCGGGCGAGTTTCTACTTTCAGATGCAATAGGAATTTTTGGGTTAGGTCAATCCGTTCGCGACATATGGGAGTTTGAAGCTAAGAAATGGTTGAGAAGACAACAAATTTTTCGCAATTCTGCTGCTCCAAACGCTTAACCAGAATGGTCCAGGGAAAAAATACACATACCGTTGTAATCGGGCGAGTTTCTACTTTCAGATGCAATGGGATTTTTTCGGTTAGGTCAATCCGTTCGCGAGATATGGGAGGTTGAAGCCAAGAAATGGTTGAGAAGGCGAAAAATTTTTCGCAATTCTGCTGCTTCAAACGCTTAACCAGAATGGCCTAGGGAGAAAATACACATACCGTTGTAATCGGGCGAGTTTCTACTTTCAGATGCAATAGGAATTTTTGGGTTAGGTCAATCCGTTCGCGACATATGGGAGTTTGAAGCTAAGAAATGGTTGAGAAGAAAACAAATTTTTCGCAATTCTGCTGCTCCAAACGCTTAACCAGAATGGCCTAGGGAAAAAATACACATACCATTGTAATCGGGCAAGTTTCTACTTTCAGATGCAATGGGAATTTTTGGGTTAGGTCAATCCGTTCGCGAGATATGGGAGTTTGAAGACAAGAAATGGTTGAGAAGGCAAAAAATTTTTCGCAATTCTGCTGCCCAAACGCTTAACCAGAATGGCCTAGGGATAAAATACACATACCGTTGTAATCGGGCGAGTTTCTACTTTCAGATGCAACAGGAATTTTTGGGTTAGCTCAATCCGTTCGCGAGATATGGGACTTTGAAGCTAAGAAATGTTTGGGAAGGCAAAAAATTTTTCGCAATTCTGCTGCTCCAAACGCTTAACCAGAATGGCCTAGGGAAAAAATACGCATACCGTTACAATCGGGCGAGCTTCCACTTTCAGTTGCAATAGGAATTTTTGGATTAGGTCAATCCGTTCGCGAGATATGGGAGTTTGAAGCCAAGAAATGGTTGAGAAGGCAAAAAAATTTTCGCAATTCTGCTGCTTCAAACGCTTAACCAGAATGGCCCAGGGAGAAAATACACATACCGTTGTAATCGGGCGAGTTTCTACTTTCAGATGTAATGGGAATTTTTGGGTTAGGTCAATCCGTTCGCCAGATATGGGAGTTTGAAGACAAGAAATGGTTGGGAAGGCAAAAAATTTTTCGCAATTCTGCTGCTCCAAACGCTTAACCAGAATGGCCTAGGGAAAAAATACGCATACCGTTACAATCGGGCGAGCTTCCACTTTCAGTTGCAATAGGAATTTTCGGGTTAGGTCAATCCGTTCGCGAGATATGGGAGTTTGAAGCCAAGAAATGGTTGAGAAGGCAAAAAATTTTTCGCAATTCTGCTGCTTCAAACGCTTAACCAGAATGGCCTAGGGAGGAAATACACATACCCTTGTAATCGGGCGAGTTTCTACTTTCAGATGCAATGGGAATTTTTGGGTTAGGTCAATCCGTTCGCGAGATATGGGAGTTTGAAGACAAGAAATGGTTGGGAAGGCAAAAAATTTTTCGCAATTCTGCTGCTCCAAACGCTTAACCAGAATGGCCTAGGGAAAAAATACACATACCGTTGTAATCGGGCGAGTTTCTACTTTCAGATGCAATAGGAATTTTTGGGTTAGGTCAATCCGTTCGCGACATATGGGAGTTTGAAGCTAAGAAATGGTTGAGAAGACAACAAATTTTTCGCAATTCTGCTGCTCCAAACGCTTAACCAGAATGGTCCAGGGAAAAAATACACATACCGTTGTAATCGGGCGAGTTTCTACTTTCAGATGCAATAGGAATTTTTGGGTTAGGTCAATCCGTTCGCGAGATATGGGAGGTTGAATCCAAGAAATGGTTGAGAAGGCAAAAAATTTTTCGCAATTCTGCTGCTTCAAACGCTTAACCAGAATGGCCTAGGGATAAAATACACATACCGTTGTAATCGGGCGAGATTCTACTTTCAGCTGCAATAGGAATTTTTAGGTTAGGTCAATCCGTTCGCGATATATGGGAGTTTCAAGCTAAGAAATGGTTGAGAAGACAACAAATTTTTCGCAATTCTGCTGCTCCAAACGCTTAACCAGAATGGTCCAGGGAAAAAATACACATACCGTTGTAATCGGGCAAGTTTCTACTTTCAGATGTAATGGGAATTTTTGAGTTAGGTCAATCCGTTCGCGAGATATGGGAGTTTGAAGACAAGAAATGGTTGAGAAGGCAAAAAATTTTTCGCAATTCTGCTGCTCCAAACGCTTAACCAGAATGGCCTAGGGATAAAATACACATACCGTTGTAATCGGGCGAGTTTCTACTTTCAGATGCAACAGGAATTTTTGGGTTAGCTCAATCCGTTCCCGAGATATGGGACTTTGAAGCTAAGAAATGTTTGGGAAGGCAAAAAATTTTTCGCAATTCTGCTGCTCCAAACGCTTAACCAGAATGGCCTAGGGAAAAAATACGCATACCGTTACAATCGGGCGAGCTTCCACTTTCAGTTGCAATAGGAATTTTTGGATTAGGTCAATCCGTTCGCGAGATATGGGAGTTTGAAGCCAAGAAATGGTTGAGAAGGCAAAAAATTTTTCGCAATTCTGCAGCTTCAAACGCTTAACCAGAATGGCCTAGGGAGGAAATACACATACCGTTGTAATCGGGCGAGTTTCTACTTTCAGATGCAATGGGAATTTTTGGGTTAGGTCAATCCGTTCGCGAGATATGGGAGTTTGAAGCCAAGAAATGGTTGAGTAGGCAAAAAATTTTTCGCAATTCTGCTGCTCCAAACGCTTAACCAGAATGGCCTAGGGAAAAAATACGCATACCGTTACAATCGGGCGAGCTTCCACTTTCAGTTGCAATAGGAATTTTTGGATTAGGTCAATCCGTTCGCGAGATATGGGAGTTTGAAGCTAATAAATGGTTGAGAAGAGAACAAATTTTTCGCAATTCTGCGGCTCCAAACGCTTAACCAGAATGGCCTAGGGAAAAAATACACATACCGTTGTAATCGGGCAAGTTTCTACTTTCAGATGCAATGGGAATTTTTGGGTTAGGTCAATCCGTTCGCGAGATATGGGAGTTTGAAGACAAGAAATGGTTGAGAAGGCAAAAAATTTTTCGCAATTCTGCTGCCCAAACGCTTAACCAGAATGGCCTAGGGATAAAATACACATACCGTTGTAATCGGGCGAGTTTCTACTTTCAGATGCAACAGGAATTTTTGGGTTAGCTCAATCCGTTCGCGAGATATGGGACTTTGAAGCTAAGAAATGTTTGGGAAGGCAAAAAATTTTTCGCATTTCTGCTGCTCCAAACGCTTAACCAGAATGGCCTAGGGAAAAAATACGCATACCGTTAAAATCGGGCGAGCTTCCACTTTCAGTTGCAATAGGAATTTTTGGATTAGGTCAATCCGTTCGCGAGATATGGGAGTTTGAAGCCAAGAAATGGTTGAGAAGGCAAAAAATTTTTCGCAATTCTGCTGCTTCAAACGCTTAATCAGAATGGCCTAGGGAGAAAATACACATACCGTTGTATTCGGGCGAGTTTCTACTTTCAGATGCAATGGGAATTTTTGGGTTAGGTCAATCCGTTCGCGAGTTATGGGAGTTTGAAGACAAGAAATGTTTGGGAAGGCAAAAAATTTTTCGCAATTCTGCTGCTCCAAACGCTTAACCAGAATGTCCTAGGGAAAAAATACGCATACCGTTACAATCGGGCGAGCTTCCACTTTCTGTTGCAATAGGAATTTTTGGATTAGGTCAATCCGTTCGCGAGATATGGGAGTTTGAAGCCAAGAAATGGTTGAGTAGGCAAAAAATTTTTCGCAATTCTGCTGCTCCAAACGCTTAACCAGAATGGCCTAGGGAAAAAATACACATACCGTTGTAATCGGGCGAGTTTCTACTTTCAGATGCAATAGGAATTTTTGGGTTAGGTCAATCCGTTCGCGACATATGGGAGTTTGAAGCTAAGAAATGGTTGAGAAGACAACAAATTTTTCGCAATTCTGCTGCTCCAAACGCTTAACCAGAATGGTCCAGGGAAAAAATACACATACCGTTGTAATCGGGCGAGTTTCTACTTTCAGATGCAATGGGATTTTTTCGGTTAGGTCAATCCGTTCGCGAGATATGGGAGGTTGAAGCCAAGAAATGGTTGAGAAGGCGAAAAATTTTTCGCAATTCTGCTGCTTCAAACGCTTAACCAGAATGGCCTAGGGAGAAAATACACATACCGTTGTAATCGGGCTAGTTTCTACTTTCAGATGCAATAGGAATTTTTGGGTTAGGTCAATCCGTTCGCGACATATGGGAGTTTGAAGCTAAGAAATGGTTGAGAAGAAAACAAATTTTTCGCAATTCTGCTGCTCCAAACGCTTAACCAGAATGGCCTAGGGAAAAAATACACATACCATTGTAATCGGGCAAGTTTCTACTTTCAGATGCAATGGGAATTTTTGGGTTAGGTCAATCCGTTCGCGAGATATGGGAGTTTGAAGACAAGAAATGGTTGAGAAGGCAAAAAATTTTTCGCAATTCTGCTGCCCAAACGCTTAACCAGAATGGCCTAGGGATAAAATACACATACCGTTGTAATCGGGCGAGTTTCTACTTTCAGATGCAACAGGAATTTTTGGGTTAGCTCAATCCGTTCGCGAGATATGGGACTTTGAAGCTAAGAAATGTTTGGGAAGGCAAAAAATTTTTCGCAATTCTGCTGCTCCAAACGCTTAACCAGAATGGCCTAGGGAAAAAATACGCATACCGTTACAATCGGGCGAGCTTCCACTTTCAGTTGCAATAGGAATTTTTGGATTAGGTCAATCCGTTCGCGAGATATGGGAGTTTGAAGCCAAGAAATGGTTGAGAAGGCAAAAAAATTTTCGCAATTCAGCTGCTTCAAACGCTTAACCAGAATGGCCCAGGGAGAAAATACACATACCGTTGTAATCGGGCGAGTTTCTACTTTCAGATGTAATGGGAATTTTTGGGTTAGGTCAATCCGTTCGCCAGATATGGGAGTTTGAAGACAAGAAATGGTTGGGAAGGCAAAAAATTTTTCGCAATTCTGCTGCTCCAAACGCTTAACCAGAATGGCCTAGGGAAAAAATACGCATACCGTTACAATCGGGCGAGCTTCCACTTTCAGTTGCAATAGGAATTTTCGGGTTAGGTCAATCCGTTCGCGAGATATGGGAGTTTGAAGCCAAGAAATGGTTGAGAAGGCAAAAAATTTTTCGCAATTCTGCTGCTTCAAACGCTTAACCAGAATGGCCTAGGGAGGAAATACACATACCCTTGTAATCGGGCGAGTTTCTACTTTCAGATGCAATGGGAATTTTTGGGTTAGGTCAATCCGTTCGCGAGATATGGGAGTTTGAAGACAAGAAATGGTTGGGAAGGCAAAAAATTTTTCGCAATTCTGCTGCTCCAAACGCTTAACCAGAATGGCCTAGGGAAAAAATACACATACCGTTGTAATCGGGCGAGTTTCTACTTTCAGATGCAATAGGAATTTTTGGGTTAGGTCAATCCGTTCGCGACATATGGGAGTTTGAAGCTAAGAAATGGTTGAGTAGACAACAAATTTTTCGCAATTCTGCTGCTCCAAACGCTTAACCAGAATGGTCCAGGGAAAAAATACACATACCGTTGTAATCGGGCGAGTTTCTACTTTCAGATGCAATAGGAATTTTTGGGTTAGGTCAATCCGTTCGCGAGATATGGGAGGTTGAATCCAAGAAATGGTTGAGAAGGCAAAAAATTTTTCGCAATTCTGCTGCTTCAAACGCTTAACCAGAATGGCCTAGGGATAAAATACACATACCGTTGTAATCGGGCGAGATTCTACTTTCAGCTGCAATAGGAATTTTTAGGTTAGGTCAATCCGTTCGCGATATATGGGAGTTTCAAGCTAAGAAATGGTTGAGAAGACAACAAATTTTTCGCAATTCTGCTGCTCCAAACGCTTAACCAGAATGGTCCAGGGAAAAAATACACATACCGTTGTAATCGGGCAAGTTTCTACTTTCAGATGTAATGGGAATTTTTGAGTTAGGTCAATCCGTTCGCGAGATATGGGAGTTTGAAGACAAGAAATGGTTGAGAAGGCAAAAAATTTTTCGCAATTCTGCTGCTCCAAACGCTTAACCAGAATGGCCTAGGGAAAAAATACGCATACCGTTACAATCGGGCGAGCTTCCACTTTCAGTTGCAATAGGAATTTTTGGATTAGGTCAATCCGTTCGCGAGATATGGGAGTTTGAAGCCAAGAAATGGTTGAGAAGGCAAAAAATTTTTCGCAATTCTGCAGCTTCAAACGCTTAACCAGAATGGCCTAGGGAGGAAATACACATACCGTTGTAATCGGGCGAGTTTCTACTTTCAGATGCAATGGGAATTTTTGGGTTAGGTCAATCCGTTCGCGAGATATGGGAGTTTGAAGACAAGAAATGGTTGGGAAGGCAAAAAATTTTTCGCAATTCTGCTGCTCCAAACGCTTAACCAGAATGGCCTAGGGAAAAAATACACATACCGTTGTAATCGGGCGAGTTTCTACTTTCAGATGCAATAGGAATTTTTGGGTTAGGTCAATCCGTTCGCGACATATGGGAGTTTGAAGCTAAGAAATGGTTGAGAAGACAACAAATTTTTCGCAATTCTGCTGCTTCAAACGCTTAACCAGAATGGTCCAGGGAAAAAATACACATACCGTTGTAATCGGGCGAGTTTCTACTTTCAGATGCAATAGGAATTTTTGGGTTATGTCAATCCGTTCGCGAGATATGGGAGGTTGAAGCCAAGAAATGGTTGAGAAGGCAAAAAATTTTTTGCAATTCTGCTGCTTCAAACGCTTAACCAGAATGGCCTAGGGAGAAAATACACATACCGTTGTAATCGGGCGAGTTTCTACTTTCAGATGCAATAGGAATTTTTGGGTTAGGTCAATCCGTTCGCGACATATGGGAGTTTGAAGCTAAGAAATGGTTGAGAAGACAACAAATTTTTCGCAATTCTGCTGCTCCAAACGCTTAACCAGAATGGTCCAGGGAAAAAATACACACACCGTTGTAATCGGGCGAGTTTCTACTTTCAGATGCAATGGGAATTTTTGAGTTAGGTCAATCCGTTCGCGAGATATGGGAGTTTGAAGACAAGAAATGGTTGAGAAGGCAAAAAATTTTTCGCAATTCTGGTGCTTCAAACGCTTAACCAGAATGGCCTAGGGAGAAAATACACATACCGTTGTAATCGGGCGAGATTCTACTTTCAGCTGCAATAGGAATTTTTGGGTTAGGTCAATCCGTTCGCGATATATGGGAGTTTGAAGCTAAGAAATGGTTGAGAAGACAACAAATTTTTCGCAATTCTGCTGCTCCAAACTCTTAACCAGAATGGTCCAAGGAAAAAATACACATACCGTTGTAATCGGGCGAGTTTCCACTTTCTAATGCAATAGGAATTTTTGGGTTAGTTCAATCCGTTCGCGAGATATCAGAGTTTGAAGCTAAGAAATGGTTGAGAAGAGAACAAATTTTTCGCAATTCTGCTGCTCCAAACGCTTAACCAGAATGGCCTAGGGAAAAAATACACATTCCGTTGTAATCGGGCGAGTTTCTACTTTCAGATGCAATAGGAATTTTTGGGTTAGGTCAATCCGTTCGCGACATATGGGAGTTTGAAACTAAGAAATGGTTGAGAAGACAACAAATTGTTCGCAATTCTGCTGCTTCAAACGCTTAACCAGAATGGTTCAGGGAAAAAATACACATACCGTTGTAATCGGGCGAGTTTCTACTTTCAGATGCAATAGGAATTTTTGGGTTATGTCAATCCGTTCGCGAGATATGGGAGGTTGAAGCCAAGAAATGGTTGAGAAGGCAAAAAATTTTTTGCAATTCTGCTGCTTCAAACGCTTAACCAGAATGGCCTAGGGAGAAAATACACATACCGTTGTAATCGGGCGAGTTTCTACTTTCAGATGCAATAGGAATTTTTGGGTTAGGTCAATCCGTTCGCGACATATGGGAGTTTGAAGCTAAGAAATGGTTGAGAAGACAACAAATTTTTCGCAATTCTGCTGCTCCAAACGCTTAACCAGAATGGTCCAGGGAAAAAATACACATACCGTTGTAATCGGGCGAGTTTCTACTTTCAGATGCAATGGGAATTTTTGAGTTAGGTCAATCCGTTCGCGAGATATGGGAGTTTGAAGACAAGAAATGGTTGAAAAGGCAAAAAATTTTTCGCAATTCTGGCGCTTCAAACGCTTAACCAGAATGGCCTAGGGAGAAAATACACATACCGTTGTAATCGGGCGAGTTTCTACTTTCAGATGCAATAGGAATTTTTGGGTTAGGTCAATCCGTTCGCGACATATGGGAGTTTGAAGCTAAGAAATGGTTGAGCAGAGAACAAATTTTTCGCAATTCTGCTGCTCCAAACGCTTAACCAGAATGGCCTAGGGAAAAAATACACATACCGTTGTAATCGGGCAAGTTTCTACTTTCAGATGTAATGGGAATTTTTGAGTTAGGTCAATCCGTTCGCGAGATATGGGAGTTTGAAGACAAGAAATGGTTGAGAAGGCAAAAAATTTTTCGCAATTCTGCTGCTCCAAACGCTTAACCAGAATGGCCTAGGGATAAAATACACATACCGTTGTAATCGGGCGAGTTTCTACTTTCAGATGCAATAGGAATTTTTGGGTTAGGTCAATCCGTTCGCGACATATGGGAGTTTGAAACTAAGAAATGGTTGAGAAGACAACAAATTTTTCGCAATTCTGCTGCTCCAAACGCTTAACCAGAATGGTCCAGGGAAAAAATACACATACCGTTGTAATCGGGCGAGTTTCTACTTTCAGATGCAATAGGAATTTTTGGGTTATGTCAATCCGTTCGCGCGATATGGGAGGTTGAAGCCAAGAAATGGTTGAGAAGGCAAAAAATTTTTTGCAATTCTGCTGCTTCAAACGCTTAACCAGAATGGCCTAGGGAGAAAATACACATACCGTTGTAATCGGGCGAGTTTCTACTTTCAGATGCAATAGGAATTTTTGGGTTAGGTCAATCCGTTCGCGACATATGGGAGTTTGAAGCTAAGAAATGGTTGAGAAGACAACAAATTTTTCGCAATTCTGCTGCTCCAAACGCTTAACCAGAATGGTCCAGGGAAAAAATACACATACCGTTGTAATCGGGCGAGTTTCTACTTTCAGATGCAATGGGAATTTTTGAGTTAGGTCAATCCGTTCGCGAGATATGGGAGTTTGAAGACAAGAAATGGTTGAGAAGGCAAAAAATTTTTCGCAATTCTGGTGCTTCAAACGCTTAACCAGAATGGCCTAGGGAGAAAATACACATACCGTTGTAATCGGGCGAGTTTCCACTTTCTAATGCAATAGGAATTTTTGGGTTAGTTCAATCCGTTCGCGAGATATCAGAGTTTGAAGCTAAGAAATGGTTGAGAAGAGAACAAATTTTTCGCAATTCTGCTGCTCCAAACGCTTAACCAGAATGGCCTAGGGAAAAAATACACATTCCGTTGTAATCGGGCGAGTTTCTACTTTCAGATGCAATAGGAATTTTTGGGTTAGGTCAATCCGTTCGCGACATATGGGAGTTTGAAACTAAGAAATGGTTGAGAAGACAACAAATTTTTCGCAATTCTGCTGCTTCAAACGCTTAACCAGAATGGTCCAGGGAAAAAATACACATACCGTTGTAATCGGGCGAGTTTCTACTTTCAGATGCAATAGGAATTTTTGGGTTATGTCAATCCGTTCGCGAGATATGGGAGGTTGAAGCCAAGAAATGGTTGAGAAGGCAAAAAATTTTTTGCAATTCTGCTGCTTCAAACGCTTAACCAGAATGGCCTAGGGAGAAAATACACATACCGTTGTAATCGGGCGAGTTTCTACTTTCAGATGCAATAGGAATTTTTGGGTTAGGTCAATCCGTTCGCGACATATGGGAGTTTGAAGCTAAGAAATGGTTGAGAAGACAACAAATTTTTCGCAATTCTGCTGCTCCAAACGCTTAACCAGAATGGTCCAGGGAAAAAATACACATACCGTTGTAATCGGGCGAGTTTCTACTTTCAGATGCAATGGGAATTTTTGAGTTAGGTCAATCCGTTCGCGAGATATGGGAGTTTGAAGACAAGAAATGGTTGAAAAGGCAAAAAATTTTTCGCAATTCTGGCGCTTCAAACGCTTAACCAGAATGGCCTAGGGAGAAAATACACATACCGTTGTAATCGGGCGAGTTTCTACTTTCAGATGCAATAGGAATTTTTGGGTTAGGTCAATCCGTTCGCGACATATGGGAGTTTGAAGCTAAGAAATGGTTGAGCAGAGAACAAATTTTTCGCAATTCTGCTGCTCCAAACGCTTAACCAGAATGGCCTAGGGAAAAAATACACATACCGTTGTAATCGGGCAAGTTTCTACTTTCAGATGTAATGGGAATTTTTGAGTTAGGTCAATCCGTTCGCGAGATATGGGAGTTTGAAGACAAGAAATGGTTGAGAAGGCAAAAAATTTTTCGCAATTCTGCTGCTCCAAACGCTTAACCAGAATGGCCTAGGGATAAAATACACATACCGTTGTAATCGGGCGAGTTTCTACTTTCAGATGCAACAGGAATTTTTGGGTTAGCTCAATCCGTTCCCGAGATATGGGACTTTGAAGCTAAGAAATGTTTGGGAAGGCAAAAAATTTTTCGCAATTCTGCTGCTCCAAACGCTTAACCAGAATGGCCTAGGGAAAAAATACACATACCGTTGTAATCGGGCGAGTTTCTACTTTCAGATGCAATCGGAATTTTTGGGTTAGGTCAATCCGTTCGCGACATATGGGAGTTTGAAACTAAGAAATGGTTGAGAAGACAACAAATTTTTCGCAATTCTGCTGCTCCAAACGCTTAACCAGAATGGTCCAGGGAAAAAATACACATACCGTTGTAATCGGGCGAGTTTCTACTTTCAGATGCAATAGGAATTTTTGGGTTATGTCAATCCGTTCGCGAGATATGGGAGGTTGAAGCCAAGAAATGGTTGAGAAGGCAAAAAATTTTTTGCAATTCTGCTGCTTCAAACGCTTAACCAGAATGGCCTAGGGAGAAAATACACATACCGTTGTAATCGGGCGAGTTTCTACTTTCAGATGCAATAGGAATTTTTGGGTTAGGTCAATCCGTTCGCGACATATGGGAGTTTGAAGCTAAGAAATGGTTGAGAAGACAACAAATTTTTCGCAATTCTGCTGCTCCAAACGCTTAACCAGAATGGTCCAGGGAAAAAATACACATACCGTTGTAATCGGGCGAGTTTCTACTTTCAGATGCAATGGGAATTTTTGAGTTAGGTCAATCCGTTCGCGAGATATGGGAGTTTGAAGACAAGAAATGGTTGAGAAGGCAAAAAATTTTTCGCAATTCTGCTGCTCCAAACGCTTAACCAGAATGGCCTAGGGATAAAATACACATACCGTTGTAATCGGGCGAGTTTCTACTTTCAGATGCAATAGGAATTTTTGGGTTAGGTCAATCCGTTCGCGACATATGGGAGTTTGAAACTAAGAAATGGTTGAGAAGACAACAAATTTTTCGCAATTCTGCTGCTCCAAACGCTTAACCAGAATGGTCCAGGGAAAAAATACACATACCGTTGTAATCGGGCGAGTTTCTACTTTCAGATGCAATAGGAATTTTTGGGTTATGTCAATCCGTTCGCGAGATATGGGAGGTTGAAGCCAAGAAATGGTTGAGAAGGCAAAAAATTTTTTGCAATTCTGCTGCTTCAAACGCTTAACCAGAATGGCCTAGGGAGAAAATACACATACCGTTGTAATCGGGCGAGTTTCTACTTTCAGATGCAATAGGAATTTTTGGGTTAGGTCAATCCGTTCGCGACATATGGGAGTTTGAAGCTAAGAAATGGTTGAGAAGACAACAAATTTTTCGCAATTCTGCTGCTCCAAACGCTTAACCAGAATGGTCCAGGGAAAAAATACACATACCGTTGTAATCGGGCGAGTTTCTACTTTCAGATGCAATGGGAATTTTTGAGTTAGGTCAATCCGTTCGCGAGATATGGGAGTTTGAAGACAAGAAATGGTTGAGAAGGCAAAAAATTTTTCGCAATTCTGGTGCTTCAAACACTTAACCAGAATGGCCTAGGGAGAAAATACACATACCGTTGTAATCGGGCGAGTTTCCACTTTCTAATGCAATAGGAATTTTTGGGTTAGTTCAATCCGTTCGCGAGATATCAGAGTTTGAAGCTAAGAAATGGTTGAGAAGAGAACAAATTTTTCGCAATTCTGCTGCTCCAAACGCTTAACCAGAATGGCCTAGGGAAAAAATACACATTCCGTTGTAATCGGGCGAGTTTCTACTTTCAGATGCAATAGGAATTTTTGGGTTAGGTCAATCCGTTCGCGACATATGGGAGTTTGAAACTAAGAAATGGTTGAGAAGACAACAAATTTTTCGCAATTCTGCTGCTTCAAACGCTTAACCAGAATGGTCCAGGGAAAAAATACACATACCGTTGTAATCGGGCGAGTTTCTACTTTCAGATGCAATAGGAATTTTTGGGTTATGTCAATCCGTTCGCGAGATATGGGAGGTTGAAGCCAAGAAATGGTTGAGAAGGCAAAAAATTTTTTGCAATTCTGCTGCTTCAAACGCTTAACCAGAATGGCCTAGGGAGAAAATACACATACCGTTGTAATCGGGCGAGTTTCTACTTTCAGATGCAATAGGAATTTTTGGGTTAGGTCAATCCGTTCGCGACATATGGGAGTTTGAAGCTAAGAAATGGTTGAGAAGACAACAAATTTTTCGCAATTCTGCTGCTCCAAACGCTTAACCAGAATGGTCCAGGGAAAAAATACACATACCGTTGTAATCGGGCGAGTTTCTACTTTCAGATGCAATGGGAATTTTTGAGTTAGGTCAATCCGTTCGCGAGATATGGGAGTTTGAAGACAAGAAATGGTTGAAAAGGCAAAAAATTTTTCGCAATTCTGGCGCTTCAAACGCTTAACCAGAATGGCCTAGGGAGAAAATACACATACCGTTGTAATCGGGCGAGTTTCTACTTTCAGATGCAATAGGAATTTTTGGGTTAGGTCAATCCGTTCGCGACATATGGGAGTTTGAAGCTAAGAAATGGTTGAGCAGAGAACAAATTTTTCGCAATTCTGCTGCTCCAAACGCTTAACCAGAATGGCCTAGGGAAAAAATACACATACCGTTGTAATCGGGCAAGTTTCTACTTTCAGATGTAATGGGAATTTTTGAGTTAGGTCAATCCGTTCGCGAGATATGGGAGTTTGAAGACAAGAAATGGTTGAGAAGGCAAAAAATTTTTCGCAATTCTGCTGCTCCAAACGCTTAACCAGAATGGCCTAGGGATAAAATACACATACCGTTGTAATCGGGCGAGTTTCTACTTTCAGATGCAACAGGAATTTTTGGGTTAGCTCAATCCGTTCCCGAGATATGGGACTTTGAAGCTAAGAAATGTTTGGGAAGGCAAAAAATTTTTCGCAATTCTGCTGCTCCAAACGCTTAACCAGAATGGCCTAGGGAAAAAATACACATACCGTTGTAATCGGGCGAGTTTCTACTTTCAGATGCAATCGGAATTTTTGGGTTAGGTCAATCCGTTCGCGACATATGGGAGTTTGAAACTAAGAAATGGTTGAGAAGACAACAAATTTTTCGCAATTCTGCTGCTCCAAACGCTTAACCAGAATGGTCCAGGGAAAAAATACACATACCGTTGTAATCGGGCGAGTTTCTACTTTCAGATGCAATAGGAATTTTTGGGTTATGTCAATCCGTTCGCGAGATATGGGAGGTTGAAGCCAAGAAATGGTTGAGAAGGCAAAAAATTTTTTGCAATTCTGCTGCTTCAAACGCTTAACCAGAATGGCCTAGGGAGAAAATACACATACCGTTGTAATCGGGCGAGTTTCTACTTTCAGATGCAATAGGAATTTTTGGGTTAGGTCAATCCGTTCGCGACATATGGGAGTTTGAAGCTAAGAAATGGTTGAGAAGACAACAAATTTTTCGCAATTCTGCTGCTCCAAACGCTTAACCAGAATGGTCCAGGGAAAAAATACACATACCGTTGTAATCGGGCGAGTTTCTACTTTCAGATGCAATGGGAATTTTTGAGTTAGGTCAATCCGTTCGCGAGATATGGGAGTTTGAAGACAAGAAATGGTTGAGAAGGCAAAAAATTTTTCGCAATTCTGGTGCTTCAAACGCTTAACCAGAATGGCCTAGGGAGAAAATACACATACCGTTGTAATCGGGCGAGTTTCTACTTTCAGATGCAATAGAAATTTTTGGGTTAGGTCAATCCGTTCGCGACATATGGGAGTTTGAAGCTAAGAAATGGTTGAGCAGAGAACAAATTTTTCGCAATTCTGCTGCTCCAAACGCTTAACCAGAATGGCCTAGGGAAAAAATACACATACCGTTGTAATCGCGCGAGTTTCTACTTTCAGATGCAACAGGAATTTTTGGGTTAGCTCAATCCGTTCCCGAGATATGGGACTTTGAAGCTAAGAAATGTTTGGGAAGGCAAAAAATTTTTCGCAATTCTGCTGCTCCAAACGCTTAACCAGAATGGCCTAGGGAAAAAATACGCATACCGTTACAATCGGGCGAGCTTCCACTTTCAGTTGCAATAGGAATTTTTGGATTAGGTCAATCCGTTCGCGAGATATGTGAGTTTGAAGCCAAGAAATGGTTGAGAAGGCAAAAAATTTTTCGCAATTATGCTGCTTCAAACGCTTAACCAGAATGGCCTAGGGAGGAAATACACATACCGTTGTAATCGGGCGAGTTTCTACTTTCAGATGCAATGGGAATTTTTGGGTTAGGTCAATCCGTTCGCGAGATATGGGAGTTTGAAGACAAGAAATGGTTGGGAAGGCAAAAAATTTTTCGCAATTCTGCTGCTTCAAACGCTTAACCAGAATGGCCTAGGGAAAAAATACACATACAGTTGTAATCGGGCGAGTTTCTACTTTCAGATGCAATAGGAATTTTTGGGTTAGGTCAATCCGTTCGCGACATATGGGAGTTTGAAGCTAAGAAATGGTTGAGAAGACAACAAATTTTTTGCAATTCTGCTGCTCCAAACGCTTAACCAGAATGGTCCAGGGAAAAAATACACATACCGTTGTAATCGGGCGAGTTTCTACTTTCAGATGCAATAGGAATTTTTGGGTTAGGTCAATCCGTTCGCGAGATATGGGAGGTTGAAGCCAAGAAATGGTTGAGAAGGCAAAAAATTTTTCGCAATTCTGCTGCTTCAAACGCTTAACCAGAATGGCCTGGGGATAAAATACACATACCGTTGTAATCGGGCGAGATTCTACTTTCAGCTGCAATAGGAGTTTTTGGGTTAGGTCAATCCGTTCGCGATATATGGGAGTTTGAAGCTAAGAAATGGTTGAGAAGACAACAAATTTTTCGCAATTCTGCTGCTCCAAACTCTTAACCAGAATGGTCCAAGGAAAAAATACACATACCGTTGTAATCTGGCGAGTTTCCACTTTCTAATGCAATAGGAATTTTTGGGTTAGGTCAATCCGTTCGCGAGATATGGGAGGTTGAAGCCAAGAAATGGTTGAGAAGGCAAAAAATTTTTCGCAATTCTGCTGCTCCAAACGCTTAACCAGAATGGCCTGGGGATAAAATACACATACCGTTGTAATCGGGCGAGATTCTACTTTCAGCTGCAATAGGAATTTTTGGGTTAGGTCAATCCGTTCGCGATATATGGGAGTTTGAAGCTAAGAAATGGTTGAGAAGACAACAAATTTTTCGCAATTCTGCTGCTTCAAACGCTTAACCAGAATGGTCCAGGGAAAAAATACACATACCGTTGTAATCGGGCGAGTTTCTACTTTCAGATGCAATAGGAATTTTTGGGTTATGTCAATCCGTTCGCGAGATATGGGAGGTTGAAGCCAAGAAATGGTTGAGAAGGCAAAAAATTTTTTGCAATTCTGCTGCTTCAAACGCTTAACCAGAATGGCTTAGGGAGAAAATACACATACCGTTGTAATCGGGCGAGTTTCTACTTTCAGATGCAATAGGAATTTTTGGGTTAGGTCAATCCGTTCGCGACATATGGGAGTTTGAAGCCAAGAAATGGTTGAGAAGACAACAAATTTTTCGCAATTCTGCTGCTCCAAACTCTTAACCAGAATTGTCCAAGGAAAAAATACACATACCGTTGTAATCTGGCGAGTTTCCACTTTCTAATGCAATAGGAATTTTTGGGTTAGTTCAATCCGTTCGCGAGATATCAGAGTTTGAAGCTAAGAAATGGTTGAGAAGAGAACAAATTTTTCGCAATTCTGCTGCTCCAAACGCTTAACCAGAATGGCCTAGGGAAAAAATACACATACCGTTGTAATCGGGCGAGTTTCTACTTTCAGATGCAATAGGAATTTTTGGGTTAGGTCAATCCGTTCGCGACATATGGGAGTTTGAAACTAAGAAATGGTTGAGAAGACAACAAATTTTTCGCAATTCTGCTGCTCCAAACGCTTAACCAGAATGGTCCAGGGAAAAAATACACATACCGTTGTAATCGGGCGAGTTTCTACTTTCAGATGCAATTGGAATTTTTGGGTTATGTCAATCCGTTCGCGAGATATGGGAGGTTGAAGCCAAGAAATGGTTGAGAAGGCAAAAAATTTTTTGCAATTCTGCTGCTTCAAACGCTTAACCAGAATGGCCTAGGGAGAAAATACACATACCGTTGTAATCGGGCGAGTTTCTACTTTCAGATGCAATAGGAATTTTTGGGTTAGGTCAATCCGTTCGCGACATATGGGAGTTTGAAGCTAAGAAATGGTTGAGAAGACAACAAATTTTTCGCAATTCTGCTGCTCCAAACGCTTAACCAGAATGGTCCAGGGAAAAAATACACATACCGTTGTAATCGGGCGAGTTTCTACTTTCAGATGCAATGAGAATTTTTGAGTTAGGTCAATCCGTTCGCGAGATATGGGAGTTTGAAGACAAGAAATGGTTGAGAAGGCAAAAAATTTTTCGCAATTCTGGTGCTTCAAACGCTTAACCTCAATGGCCTAGGGAGAAAATACACATACCGTTGTAATCGGGCGAGTTTCTACTTTCAGATGCAATAGGAATTTTTGGGTTAGGTCAATCCGTTCGCGACATATGGGAGTTTGAAGCTAACTAATGGTTGAGCAGAGAACAAATTTTTCGCAATTCTGCTGCTCCAAACGCTTAACCAGAATGGCCTAGGGAAAAAATACACATACCGTTGTAATCGCGCGAGTTTCTACTTTCAGATGCAACAGGAATTTTTGGGTTAGGTCAATCCGTTCGCGACATATGGGAGTTTGAAGCTAAGAAATGGTTGAGAAGACAACAAATTTTTTGCAATTCTGCTGCTCCAAACGCTTAACCAGAATGGTCCAGGGAAAAAATACACATACCGTTGTAATCGGGCGAGTTTCTACTTTCAGATGCAATAGGAATTTTTGGGTTAGGTCAATCCGTTCGCGAGATATGGGAGGTTGAAGCCAAGAAATGGTTGAGAAGGCAAAAAATTTTTCGCAATTCTGCTGCTTCAAACGCTTAACCAGAATGGCCTGGGGATAAAATACACATACCGTTGTAATCGGGCGAGATTCTACTTTCAGATGCAATGGGAATTTTTGGGTTAGGTCAATCCGTTCGCGAGATATGGGAGTTTGAAGACAAGAAATGGTTGGGAAGGCAAAAAATTTTTCGCAATTCTGCTGCTTCAAACGCTTAACCAGAATGGCCTAGGGAAAAAATACACATACAGTTGTAATCGGGCGAGTTTCTACTTTCAGATGCAATAGGAATTTTTGGGTTGGGTCAATCCGTTCGCGACATATGGGAGTTTGAAGCTAAGAAATGGTTGAGAAGACAACAAATTTTTTGCAATTCTGCTGCTCCAAACGCTTAACCAGAATGGTCCAGGGAAAAAATACACATACCGTTGTAATCGGGCGAGTTTCTACTTTCAGATGCAATAGGAATTTTTGGGTTAGGTCAATCCGTTCGCGAGATATGGGAGGTTGAAGCCAAGAAATGGTTGAGAAGGCAAAAAATTTTTCGCAATTCTGCTGCTTCAAACGCTTAACCAGAATGGCCTGGGGATAAAATACACATACCGTTGTAATCGGGCGAGATTCTACTTTCAGCTGCAATAGGAATTTTTGGGTTAGGTCAATCCGTTCGCGATATATGGGAGTTTGAAGCTAAGAAATGGTTGAGAAGACAACAAATTTTTCGCAATTCTGCTGCTCCAAACTCTTAACCAGAATGGTCCAAGGAAAAAATACACATACCGTTGTAATCTGGCGAGTTTCCACTTTCTAATGCAATAGGAATTTTTGGGTTAGGTCAATCCGTTCGCGAGATATGGGAGGTTGAAGCCAAGAAATGGTTGAGAAGGCAAAAAATTTTTCGCAATTCTGCTGCTTCAAACGCTTAACCAGAATGGCCTGGGGATAAAATACACATACCGTTGTAATCGGGCGAGATTCTACTTTCAGCTGCAATAGGAATTTTTGGGTTAGGTCAATCCGTTCGCGATATATGGGAGTTTGAAGCTAAGAAATGGTTGAGAAGACAACAAATTTTTCGCAATTCTGCTGCTCCAAACTCTTAACCAGAATGGTCCAAGGAAAAAATACACATACCGTTGTAATCGGGCGAGCTTCTACTTTCAGATGCAACAGGAATTTTTGGGTTAGCTCAATCCGTTCGCGAGATATGGGACTTTGAAGCTAAGAAATGTTTGGAAAGGCAAAAAATTATTCGCAATTCTGCTGCTCCAAACGCTTAACCAGAATGGCCTAGAGAAAAAATACACCTACCGTTGTAATCGGGCGAGATTCTACTTTCAGCTGCAATAGGAATTTTTGGGTTAGGTCAATCCGTTCGCGATATATGGGAGTTTGAAGCTAAGAAATGGTTGAGAAGACAACAAATTTTTCGCAATTCTGCTGCTCCAAACGCTTAACTAGAATGGTCCAAGGAAAAAATACACATACCGTTGTAATCGGGCGAGTTTCTACTTTCAGATGCAACAGGAATTTTTGGGTTAGCTCAATCCGTTCGCGAGATATGGGACTTTGAAGCTAAGAAATGTTTGGGAAGGCAAAAAATTTTTCGCAATTCTGCTGCTCCAAACGCTTAACCAGAATGGCCTAGGGAGAAAATACACATACCGTTGTAATCGGGCGAGTTTCCACTTTCTAATGCAATAGGAATTTTTGGGTTAGTTCAATCCGTTCGCGAGATATCAGAGTTTGAAGCTAAGAAATGGTTGAGAAGAGAACAAATTTTTCGCAATTCTGCTGCTCCAAACGCTTAACCAGAATGGCCTAGGAAAAAAATACACATACCGTTGTAATCGGGCGAGTTTCTACTTTCAGGTGCAATAGGAATTTTTGGGTTAGGTCAATCCGTTCGCGACATATGGGAGTTTGAAGCTAAGAAATGGTTGAGAAGACAACAAATTTTTCGCAATTCTGCTGCTCCAAACGCTTAACCAGAATGGTCCAGGGAAAAAATACACATACCGTTGTAATCGGGCGAGTTTCTACTTTCAGATGCAATAGGAATTTTTGGGTTAGGTCAATCCGTTCGCGAGATATGGGAGGTTGAAGCCAAGAAATGGTTGAGAAGGCAAAAAATTTTTCGCAATTCTGCTGCTTCAAACGCTTAACCAGAATGGCCTAGGGAGAAAATACACATACCGTTCTAATCGGGCGAGTTTCTACTTTCAGATGCAATGGGAATTTTTGGGTTAGGTCAATCCGTTCGCGAGATATGGGAGTTTGAAGACAAGAAATGGTTGGGAAGGCAAAAAATTTTTCGCAATTCTGCTGCTCCAAACGCTTAACCAGAATGGCCTAGGGAAAAAATACACATACCGTTGTAATCGGGCGAGTTTCTACTTTCAGGTGCAATAGGAATTTTTGGGTTAGGTCAATCCGTTCGCGACATATGGGAGTTTGAAGCTAAGAAATGGTTGAGAAGACAACAAATTTTTCGCAATTCTGCTGCTCCAAACGCTTAACCAGAATGGTCCAGGGAAAAAATACACATACCGTTGTAATCGGGCGAGTTTCTACTTTCAGATGCAATAGGAATTTTTGGGTTAGGTCAATCCGTTCGCGAGATATGGGAGGTTGAAGCCAAGAAATGGTTGAGAAGGCAAAAAATTTTTCGCAATTCTGCTGCTTCAAACGCTTAACCAGAATGGCCTAGGGATAAAATACACATACCGTTGTAATCGGGCGAGTTTCTACTTTCAGATGCAACAGGAATTTTTGGGTTAGCTCAATCCGTTCGCGAGATATGGGACTTTGAAGCTAAGATATGTTTGGGAAGGCAAAAAATTTTTCGCAATTCTGCTGCTCCAAACGCTTAACCAGAATGGCCTAGAGAAAAAATACACCTACCGTTGTAATCGGGCGAGATTCTACTTTCAGCTGCAATAGGAATTTTTGGGTTAGGTCAATCCGTTCGCGATATATGGGAGTTTGAAGCTAAGAAATGGTTGAGAAGACAACAAATTTTTCGCAATTCTGCTGCTCCAAACGCTTAACCAGAATGGTCCAAGGAAAAAATACACATACCGTTGTAATCGGGCGAGTTTCCACTTTCTAATGCAATAGGAATTTTTGGGTTAGTTCAATCCGTTCGCGAGATATCAGAGTTTGAAGCTAAGAAATGGTTGAGAAGAGAACAAATTTTTCGCAATTCTGCTGCTCCAAACGCTTAACCAGAATGGCCTAGGGAAAAAATACACATACCGTTGTAATCGGGCGAGTTTCTACTTTCAGATGCAATAGGAATTTTTGGGTTAGGTCAATCCGTTCGCGACATATGGGAGTTTGAAGCTAAGAAATGGTTGAGAAGACAACAAATTTTTCGCAATTCTGCTGCTCCAAACGCTTAACCAGAATGGTCCAGGGAAAAAATACACATACCGTTGTAATCGGGCGAGTTTCTACTTTCAGATGCAACAGGAATTTTTGGGTTAGCTCAATCCGTTCGCGAGATATGGGACTTTGAAGCTAAGAAATGTTTGGGAAGGCAAAAAATTTTTCGCAATTCTGCTGCTCCAAACGCTTAACCAGAATGGCCTAGAGAAAAAATGCACATACCGTTGTAATCGGGCGAGATTCTACTTTCATATGCAATAGGAATTTTTGGGTTAGGTCAATCCGTTCGCGATATATGGAAGTTTGAAGCTAAGAAATATTTGAGGAGACAACAAATTTTTCGCAATTCTGCTGCTCCAAACGCTTAACCAGAATGGCCCAGGGAAAAAATACACATACCGTTGTAATCGGGCGAGTTTCCACTTTCTAATGCAATAGGAATTTTTGGGTTAGTTCAATCCGTTCGCGAGATATCAGAGTTTGAAGCTAAGAAATGGTTGAGAAGAGAACAAATTTTTCGCAATTCTGCTGCTCCAAACGCTTAACCAGAATGGCCTAGGGAAAAAATACGCATACCGTTACAATCGGGCGAGCTTCCACTTTCAGTTGCAATAGGAATTTTCGGATTAGGTCAATCCGTTCGCGAGATATGGGAGTTTGAAGCCAAGAAATGGTTGAGAAGGCAAAAAATTTTTCGCAATTCTGCTGCTTCAAACGCTTAACCAGAATGGCCTAGGGAGAAAATACACATACCGTTGTAATAGGGCGAGTTTCTACTTTCAGATGCAATGGGAATTTTTGGGTTAGGTCAATCCGTTCGCGAGATATGGGAGTTTGAAGACAAGAAATGGTTGGGAAGGCAAAAAATTTTTCGCAATTCTGCTGCTCCAAACGCTTAACCAGAATGGCCTAGGGAAAAAATACACATACCGTTGTAATCGGGCGAGTTTCTACTTTCAGATGCAATAGGAATTTTTGGGTTAGGTCAATCCGTTCGCGACATATGGGAGTTTGAAGCTAAGAAATGGTTGAGAAGACAACAAATATTTCGCAATTCTGCTGCTCCAAACGCTTAACCAGAATGGTCCAGGGAAAAGATACACATACCGTTACAATCGGGCGAGCTTCCACTTTCAGTTGCAATAGGAATTTTTGGATTAGGTCAATCCGTTCGCGAGATATGGGAGTTTGAAGCCAAGAAATGGTTGAGAAGGCAAAAAATTTTTCGCAATTCTGCTGCTTCAAACGCTTAACCAGAATGGCCTAGGGAGAAAATACACATACCGTTGTAATCGGGAGAGTTTCTGCTTTCAGATGCAACGGGAATTTTTGGGTTATCTCAATCCGTTCGCGAGATATGGGACTTTGAAGCTAAGAAATGTTTGGGAAGGCAAAAAATTTTTCGCAATTCTGCTGCTCCAAACGCTTAACCAGAATGGCCTAGAGAAAAAATACACCTACCGTTGTAATCGGGCGAGATTCTACTTTCAGCTGCAATAGGAATTTTTGGGTTAGGTCAATCCGTTCGCGATATATGGGAGTTTGAAGCTAAGAAATGGTTGAGAAGACAACAAATTTTTCGCAATTCTGCTGCTCCAAACGCTTAACCAGAATGGTCCAAGGAAAAAATACACATACCGTTGTAATCGGGCGAGTTTCTACTTTCAGATGCAACAGGAATTTTTGGGTTAGCTCAATGCGTTCGCGAGATATGGGACTTTGAAGCTAAGAAATGTTTGGGAAGGCAAAAAATTTTTCGCAATTCTGCTGCTCCAAACGCTTAACCAGAATGGCCTAGGGAGAAAATACACATACCGTTGTAATCGGGCGAGTTTCCACTTTCTAATGCAATAGGAATTTTTGGGTTGGTTCAATCCGTTCGCGAGATATCAGAGTTTGAAGCTAAGAAATGGTTGAGAAGAGAACAAATTTTTCGCAATTCTGCTGCTCCAAACGCTTAACCAGAATGGCCTAGGGTAAAAATACGCATACCGTTGTAATCGGGAGAGTTTCTGCTTTCAGATGCAACGGGAATTTTTGGGTTATCTCAATCCGTTCGCGAGATATGGGACTTTGAAGCTAAGAAATGTTTGGGAAGGCAAAAAATTTTTCGCAATTCTGCTGCTCCAAACGCTTAACCAGAATGGCCTAGAGAAAAAATACACCTACCGTTGTAATCGGGCGAGATTCTACTTTCAGCTGCAATAGGAATTTTTGGGTTAGGTCAATCCGTTCGCGATATATGGGAGTTTGAAGCTAAGAAATGGTTGAGAAGACAACAAATTTTTCGCAATTCTGCTGCTCCAAACGCTTAACCAGAATGGTCCAAGGAAAAAATACACATACCGTTGTAATCGGGCGAGTTTCTACTTTCAGATGCAACAGGAATTTTTGGGTTAGCTCAATGCGTTCGCGAGATATGGGACTTTGAAGCTAAGAAATGTTTGGGAAGGCAAAAAATTTTTCGCAATTCTGCTGCTCCAAACGCTTAACCAGAATGGTCCAAGGAAAAAATACACATACCGTTGTAATCGGGCGAGTTTCTACTTTCAGATGCAACAGGAATTTTTGGGTTAGCTCAATGCGTTCGCGAGATATGGGACTTTGAAGCTAAGAAATGTTTGGGAAGGCAAAAAATTTTTCGCAATTCTGCTGCTCCAAACGCTTAACCAGAATGGCCTAGGGAGAAAATACACATACCGTTGTAATCGGGCGAGCTTCCACTTTCAGTTGCAATAGGAATTTTTGGATTAGGTCAATCCGTTCGCGAGATATGGGAGTTTGAAGCCAAGAAATGGTTGAGAAGGCAAAAAATTTTTCGCAATTCTGCTGCTTCAAACGCTTAACCAGAATGGCCTAGGGAGAAAATACACATACCGTTGTAATCGGGAGAGTTTCTGCTTTCAGATGCAACGGGAATTTTTGGGTTATCTCAATCCGTTCGCGAGATATGGGACTTTGAAGCTAAGAAATGTTTGGGAAGGCAAAAAATTTTTCGCAATTCTGCTGCTCCAAACGCTTAACCAGAATGGCCTAGAGAAAAAATACACCTACCGTTGTAATCGGGCGAGATTCTACTTTCAGCTGCAATAGGAATTTTTGGGTTAGGTCAATCCGTTCGCGATATATGGGAGTTTGAAGCTAAGAAATGGTTGAGAAGACAACAAATTTTTCGCAATTCTGCTGCTCCAAACGCTTAACCAGAATGGTCCAAGGAAAAAATACACATACCGTTGTAATCGGGCGAGTTTCTACTTTCAGATGCAACAGGAATTTTTGGGTTAGCTCAATGCGTTCGCGAGATATGGGACTTTGAAGCTAAGAAATGTTTGGGAAGGCAAAAAATTTTTCGCAATTCTGCTGCTCCAAACGCTTAACCAGAATGGCCTAGGGAGAAAATACACATACCGTTGTAATCGGGCGAGTTTCCACTTTCTAATGCAATAGGAATTTTTGGGTTGGTTCAATCCGTTCGCGAGATATCAGAGTTTGAAGCTAAGAAATGGTTGAGAAGAGAACAAATTTTTCGCAATTCTGCTGCTCCAAACGCTTAACCAGAATGGCCTAGGGTAAAAATACGCATACCGTTACAATCGGGCGAGCTTCCACTTTCAGTTGCAATAGGAATTTTTGGATTAGGTCAATCCGTTCGCGAGATATGGGAGTTTGAAGCCAAGAAATGGTTGAGAAGGCAAAAAATTTTTCGCAATTCTGCTGCTTCAAACGCTTAACCAGAATGGCCTAGGGAGAAAATACACATACCGTTGTAATCGGGCGAGTTTCTACTTTCAGATGCAATGGGAATTTTTGGGTTAGGTCAATCCGTTCGCGAGATGTGGGAGTTTGAAGACAAGAAATGGTTGGGAAGGCAAAAAATTTTTCGCAATTCTGCTGCTCCAAACGCTTAACCAGAATGGCCTAGGGAAAAAATACACATACCGTTGTAATCGGGCGAGTTTCTACTTTCAGATGCAATAGGAATTTTTGGGTTAGGTCAATCCGTTCGCGACATATGGGAGTTTGAAGCTAAGAAATGGTTGAGAAGACAACAAATTTTTCGCAATTCTGCTGCTCCAAACGCTTAACCAGAATGGTCCAGGGAAAAAATACACATACCGTTGTAATCGGGCGAGTTTCTACTTTCAGATGCAATAGGAATTTTTGGGTTAGGTCAATCCGTTCGCGAGATATGGGAGGTTGAAGCCAAGAAATGGTTGAGAAGGCAAAAAATTTTTCGCAATTCTGCTGCTTCAAACGCTTAACCAGAATGGCCTAGGGATAAAATACACATACCGTTGTAATCGGGCGAGTTTCTACTTTCAGATGCAACAGGAATTTTTGGGTTAGCTCAATCCGTTCGCGAGATATGGGACTTTGAAGCTAAGAAATGTTTGGGAAGGCAAAAAATTTTTCGCAATTCTGCTGCTCCAAACGCTTAACCAGAATGGCCTAGAGAAAAAATACACCTACCGTTGTAATCGGGCGAGATTCTACTTTCAGCTGCAATAGGAATTTTTGGGTTAGGTCAATCCGTTCGCGATATATGGGAGTTTGAAGCTAAGAAATGGTTGAGAAGACAACAAATTTTTCGCAATTCTGCTGCTCCAAACGCTTAACCAGAATGGTCCAAGGAAAAAATACACATACCGTTGTAATCGGGCGAGTTTCCACTTTCTAATGCAATAGGAATTTTTGGGTTAGTTCAATCCGTTCGCGAGATATCAGAGTTTGAAGCTAAGAAATGGTTGAGAAGAGAACAAATTTTTCGCAATTCTGCTGCTCCAAACGCTTAACCAGAATGGCCTAGGGAAAAAATACACATACCGTTGTAATCGGGCGAGTTTCTACTTTCAGATTCAATAGGAATTTTTGGGTTAGGTCAATCCGTTCGCGACATATGGGAGTTTGAATCTAAGAAATGGTTGAGAAGACAACAAATTTTTCGCAATTCTGCTGCTTCAAACGCTTAACCAGAATGGTCCAGGGGAAAAATACACATACCGTTGTAATCGGGCGAGTTTCTACTTTCAGATGCAATAGGAATTTTTGGGTTAGGTCAATCCGTTCGCGAGATATGGGAGGTTGAAGCCAAGAAATGGTTGAGAAGGCAAAAAATTTTTCGCAATTCTGCTGCTTCAAACGCTTAACCAGAATGGCCTAGGGAGAAAATACACATACCGTTGTAATCGGGCGAGTTTCTACTTTCACATGCAATAGGAATTTTTGGGTTAGGTCAAACCGTTCGCGACATATGGGAGTTTGAAGCTAAGAAATGGTTGAGAAGAGAACAAATTTTTCTCAATTCTGCTGCTCCAAACGCTTAACCAGAATGGCCTAGGGAAAAAATACACATACCGTTGTAATCGGGCGAGTTTCTACTTTCAGATGCAATGGGAATTTTTGGGTTAGGTCAATCCGTTCGCGAGATATGGGAGTTTGAAGACAAGAAATGGTTGGGAAGGCAAAAAATTTTTCGCAATTCTGCTGCTCCAAACGCTTACCCAGAATGGCCTAGGGAAAAAATACACATACCGTTGTAATCGGGCGAGTTTCTACTTTCAGATGCAATAGGAATTTTTGGGTTAGGTCAATCCGTTCGCAACATATGGGAGTTTGAAGCTAAGAAATGGTTGAGAAGAGAACAAATTTTTCGCAATTCTGCTGCTCCAAACGCTTAACCAGAATGGCCTAGGGAAAAAATACACATACCGTTGTAATCGGGCAAGATTCTACTTTCAGATGTAATGGGAATTTTTGAGTTAGGTCAATCCGTTCGCGAGATATGGGAGTTTGAAGACAAGAAATGGTTGAGAAGGCAAAAAATTTTTCGCAATTCTGCTGCTCCAAACGCTTAACCAGAATGGCCTAGGGATAAAATACACAGACCGTTGTAATCGGGCAAGTTTCTACTTTCAGATGCAACAGGAATTTTTGGGTTAGCTCAATCCGTTCGCGAGATATGGGACATTGAAGCTAAGAAATGTTTGGGAAGGCAAAAAATTTTTTTAAATTCTGCTGCTCCAAACGCTTAACCAGAATGGCCTAGGGAAAAAATACGCATACCGTTACAATCGGGCGAGCTTCCACTTTCAGTTGCAATAGGAATTTTTGGATTAGGTCAATCCGTTCGCGAGATATGGGAGTTTGAAGCCAAGAAATGATTGAGAAGGCAAAAAATTTTTCGCAATTCTGCTGCTTCAAACGCTTAACCAGAATGGCCTAGGGAGAAAATACACCTACCGTTGTAATCGGGCGAGATTCTACTTTCAGCTGCAATAGGAATTTTTGGGTTAGGTCAATCCGTTTGCGATATATGGGAGTTTGAAGCTAAGAAATGGTTGAGAAGACAACAAATTTTTCGCAATTCTGCTGCTCCAAACGCTTAACCAGAATGGTCCAAGGAAAAAATACACATACCGTTGTAATCGGGCGAGTTTCCACTTTCTAATGCAATAGGAATTTTTGGGTTAGTTCAAACCGTTCGCGAGATATCAGAGTTTGAAGCTAAGAAATGGTTGAGAAGAGAACAAATTTTTCGCAATTCTGCTGCTTCAAACGCTTAACCAGAATGGCCTAGGGAAAAAATACACATACCGTTGTAATCGGGCGAGTTTCTAGTTTCAGATGCAATGGGAATTTTTGGGTTAGGTCAATCCGTTCGCGAGATATGGGAAATTGAAGACAAGAAATGGTTGGGAAGGCAAAAAATTTTTCGCAATTCTGCTGCTTCAAACGCTTAACCAGAATGGTCCAGGGAAAAAATACACATACCGTTGTAATCGGGCGAGTTTCTACTTTCAGATGCAATAGGAATTTTTGGGTTAGGTCAATCCGTTCGCGAGATATGGGAGGTTGAAGCCAAGAAATTGGTTGAGAAGGCAAAAAATTTTTCGCAATTCTGCTGCTTCAAACGCTTAACCAGAATGGCCTAGGGAGAAAATACACATACCGTTGTAATCGGGCGAGTTTCTACTTTCACATGCAATAGGAATTTTTGGGTTAGGTCAAACCGTTCGCGACATATGGGAGTTTGAAGCTAAGAAATGGTTGAGAAGAGAACAAATTTTTCTCAATTCTGCTGCTCCAAACGCTTAACCAGAATGGCCTAGGGAGAAAATACACATACCGTTGTAATCGGGCGAGTTTCTACTTTCAGATGCAATGGGAATTTTTGGGTTAGGTCAATCCGTTCGCGAGATATGGGAGTTTGAAGACAAGAAATGGTTGGGAAGGCAAAAAATTTTTCGCAATTCTGCTGCTCCAAACGCTTACCCGGAATGGCCTAGGGAAAAAATACACATACCGTTGTAATCGGGCGAGTTTCTACTTTCAGATGCAATAGGAATTTTTGGGTTAGGTCAATCCGTTCGCGACATATGGGAGTTTGAAGCTAAGAAATGGTTGAGAAGAGAACAAATTTTTCGCAATTCTGCTGCTCCAAACGCTTAACCAGAATGGCCTAGGGAAAAAATACACATACCGTTGTAATCGGGCAAGATTCTACTTTCAGATGTAATGGGAATTTTTGAGTTAGGTCAATCCGTTCGCGAGATATGGGAGTTTGAAGACAAGAAATGGTTGAGAAGGCAAAAAATTTTTCGCAATTCTGCTGCTCCAAACGCTTAACCAGAATGGCCTAGGGAGAAAATACACATACCGTTGTAATCGGGCAAGTTTCTACTTTCAGATGCAACAGGAATTTTTGGGTTAGCTCAATCCGTTCGCGAGATATGGGACATTGAAGCTAAGAAATGTTTGGGAAGGCAAAAAATTTTTTGCAATTCTGCTGCTCCAAACGCTTAACCAGAATGGCCTAGGGAAAAAATACGCATACCGTTACAATCGGGCGAGCTTCCACTTTCAGTTGCAATAGGAATTTTTGGATTAGGTCAATCCGTTCGCGAGATATGGGAGTTTGAAGCCAAGAAATGGTTGAGAAGGCAAAAAATTTTTCGCAATTCTGCTGCTTCAAACGCTTAACCAGAATGGCCTAGGGAGAAAATACACCTACCGTTGTAATCGGGCGAGATTCTACTTTCAGCTGCAATAGGAATTTTTGGGTTAGGTCAATCCGTTTGCGATATATGGGAGTTTGAAGCTAAGAAATGGTTGAGAAGACAACAAATTTTTCGCAATTCTGCTGCTCCAAACGCTTAACCAGAATGGTCCAAGGAAAAAATACACATACCGTTGTAATCGGGCGAGTTTCCACTTTCTAATGCAATAGGAATTTTTGGGTTAGTTCAAACCGTTCGCGAGATATCAGAGTTTGAAGCTAAGCAATGGTTGAGAAGAGAACAAATTTTTCGCAATTCTGCTGCTCCAAACGCTTAACCAGAATGGCCTAGGGAAAAAATACACATACCGTTGTAATCGGGCGAGTTTCTAGTTTCAGATGCAATGGGAATTTTTGGGTTAGGTCAATCCGTTCGCGAAATATGGGAAATTGAAGACAAGAAATGGTTGGGAAGGCAAAAAATTTTTCGCAATTCTGCTGCTCCAAACGCTTAACCAGAATGGCCTAGGGAAAAAATACACATACCGTTGTAGTCGGGCGAGTTTCTACTTTCAGCTGCAATAGGAATTTTTGGGTTAGGTCAATCCGTTCGCGACATATGGGAGTTTGAAGCTAAGAAATGGTTAAGAAGACAACAAATTTTTCGCAATTCTGCTGCTCCAAACGCTTAACCAGAATGGTCCAGGGAAAAAATACACATACCGTTGTAATCGGGCGAGTCTCTACTTTCAGATGCAATAGGAATTTTTGGGTTAGGTCAATCCGTTCGCGAGATATGGGAGGTTGAAGCCAAGAAATGGTTGAGAAGGCAAAAAATTTTTCGCAATTCTGCTGCTTCAAACGCTTAACCAGAATGGCCTAGGGAGAAAATACACATACCGTTGTAATCGGGCGAGTTTCTAGTTTCAGATGCAAGAGGAATTTTTGGGTTAGGTCAATCCGTTCGCGACATATGGGAGTTTGAAGCTAAGAAATGGTTGAGAAGAGAACAAATTTTTCGCAATTCTGCTGCTCCAAACGCTTAACCAGAATGGCCTAGGGAAAAAATACACATACCGTTACAATCGGGCGAGCTTCCACTTTCAGTTGCAATAGGAATTTTTGGATTAGGTCAATCCGTTCGCGAGATATGGGAGTTTGAAGCCAAGAAATGGTTGAGAAGGAAAAAAATTTTTCGCAATTCTGCTGCTTCAAACGCTTAACCAGAATGGCCTAGGGAGAAAATACACCTACCGTTGTAATCGGGCGAGATTCTACTTTCAGCTGCAATAGGAATTTTTGGGTTAGGTCAATCCGTTCGCGATATATGGGAGTTTGAAGCTAAGAAATGGTTGAGAAGACAACAAATTTTTCGCAATTCTGCTGCTCCAAACGCTTAACCAGAATGGTCCAAGGAAAAAATACACATACCGTTGTAATCGGGCGAGTTTCCACTTTCTAATGCAATAGGAATTTTTGGGTTAGTTCAATCCGTTCGCGAGATATCAGAGTTTGAAGCTAAGAAATGGTTGAGAAGAGAACAAATTTTTCGCAATTCTGCTGCTCCAAACGCTTAACCAGAATGGCCTAGGGAAAAAATACACATACCGTTGTAGTCGGGCGAGTTTCTACTTTCAGATGCAATAGGAATTTTTGAGTTAGGTCAATCCGTTCGCGACATATGGGAGTTTGAAGCTAAGAAATGGTTGAGAAGACAACAAATTTTTCGCAATTCTGCTGCTCCAAACGCTTAACCAGAATGGTCCAGGGAAAAAATACACATACCGTTGTAATCGGGCGAGTTTCTACTTTCAGATGCAATAGGAATTTTTGGGTTAGGTCAATCCGTTCGCGAGATATGGGAGGTTGAAGCCAAGAAATGGTTGAGAAGGCAAAAAATTTTTCGCAATTCTGCTGCTCCAAACGCTTAACCAGAATGGCCTAGGGATAAAATACACATACCGTTGTAATCGGGCAAGTTTCTACTTTCAGATGCAACAGGAATTTTTGGGTTAGCTCAATCCGTTCGCGAGATATGGGACATTGAAGCTAAGAAATGTTTGGGAAGGCAAAAAATTTTTCGCAATTCTGCTGCTCCAAACGCTTAACCAGAGTGGCCTAGGGAAAAAATACGCATACCGTTACAATCCGGCGAGCTTCCACTTTCAGTTGCAATAGGAATTTTTGGATTAGGTCAATCCGTTCGCGAGATATGGGAGTTTGAAGCCAAGAAATGGTTGAGAAGGCAAACAATTTTTCGCAATTCTGCTGCTTCAAACGCTTAACCAGAATGGCCTAGGGAGAAAATACACATACTGTTGTAATCGGGCGAGTTTCTACTTTCAGATGCAATGGGAATATTTGGGTTAGGTCAATCCGTTCGCGAGATATGGGAAATTGAAGACAAGAAATGGTTGGGAAGGCAAAAAATTTTTCGCAATTCTGCTGCTCCAAACGCTTAACCAGAATGGCCTAGGGAAAAAATACACATACCGTTGTAGTCGGGCGAGTTTCTACTTTCAGATGCAATAGGAATTTTTGGGTTAGGTCAATCCGTTCGCGACATATGGGAGTTTGAAGCTAAGAAATGGTTGAGAAGACAACAAATTTTTCGCAATTCTGCTGCTCCAAACGCTTAACCAGAATGGCCTAGGGAAAAAATACACATACCGTTGTAATCGGGCGAGTTTCTACTTTCAGATGCAATGGGAATTTTTGGGTTAGGTCAATCCGTTCGCGAGATATGGGACATTGAAGCTAAGAAATGTTTGGGAAGGCAAAAAATTTTTTTAAATTCTGCTGCTCCAAACGCTTAACCAGAATGGCCTAGGGAAAAAATACGCATACCGTTACAATCGGGCGAGCTTCCACTTTCAGTTGCAATAGGAATTTTTGGATTAGGTCAATCCGTTCGCGAGATATGGGAGTTTGAAGCCAAGAAATGGTTGAGAAGGCAAAAAATTTTTCGCAATTCTGCTGCTTCAAACGCTTAACCAGAATGGCCTAGGGAGAAAATACACCTACCGTTGTAATCGGGCGAGATTCTACTTTCAGCTGCAATAGGAATTTTTGGGTTAGGTCAATCCGTTTGCGATATATGGGAGTTTGAAGCTAAGAAATGGTTGAGAAGACAACAAATTTTTCGCAATTCTGCTGCTCCAAACGCTTAACCGGAATGGTCCAAGGAAAAAATACACATACCGTTGTAATCGGGCGAGTTTCCACTTTCTAATGCAATAGGAATTTTTGGGTTAGTTCAAACCGTTCGCGAGATATCAGAGTTTGAAGCTAAGCAATGGTTGAGAAGAGAACAAATTTTTCGCAATTCTGCTGCTCCAAACGCTTAACCAGAATGGCCTAGGGAAAAAATACACATACCGTTGTAATCGGGCGAGTTTCTAGTTTCAGATGCAATGGGAATTTTTGGGTTAGGTCAATCCGTTCGCGACATATGGGAGTTTGAAGCTAAGAAATGGTTGAGAAGAGAACAAATTTTTCGCAATTCTGCTGCTCCAAACGCTTAACCAGAATGGCCTAGGGAAAAAATACACATACCGTTACAATCGGGCGAGCTTCCACTTTCAGTTGCAATAGGAATTTTTGGATTAGGTCAATCCGTTCGCGAGATATGGGAGTTTGAAGCCAAGAAATGGTTGAGAAGGCAAAAAATTTTTCGCAATTCTGCTGCTTCAAACGCTTAACCAGAATGGCCTAGGGAGAAAATACACCTACCGTTGTAATCGGGCGAGATTCTACTTTCAGCTGCAATAGGAATTTTTGGGTTAGGTCAATCCGTTCGCGATATATGGGAGTTTGAAGCTAAGAAATGGTTGAGAAGACAACAAATTTTTCGCAATTCTGCTGCTCCAAACGCTTAACCAGAATGGTCCAAGGAAAAAATACACATACCGTTGTAATCGGGCGAGTTTCCACTTTCTAATGCAATAGGAATTTTTGGGTTAGTTCAATCCGTTCGCGAGATATCAGAGTTTGAAGCTAAGAAATGGTTGAGAAGAGAACAAATTTTTCGCAATTCTGCTGCTCCAAACGCTTAACCAGAATGGCCTAGGGAAAAAATACACATACCGTTGTAGTCGGGCGAGTTTCTACTTTCAGATGCAATAGGAATTTTTGGGTTAGGTCAATCCGTTCGCGACATATGGGAGTTTGAAGCTAAGAAATGGTTGAGAAGACAACAAATTTTTCGCAATTCTGCTGCTCCAAACGCTTAACCAGAATGGTCCAGGGAAAAAATACACATACCGTTGTAATCGGGCGAGTTTCTACTTTCAGATGCAATAGGAATTTTTGGGTTAGGTCAATCCGTTCGCGACATATGGGAGTTTGAAGCTAAGAAATGGTTGAGAAGACAACAAATTTTTCGCAATTCTGCTGCTCCAAACGCTTAACCAGAATGGCCTAGGGAAAAAATACACATACCGTTGTAATCGGGCGAGTTTCTACTTTCAGATGCAATGGGAATTTTTGGGTTAGGTCAATCCGTTCGCGAGATATGGGAGTTTGAAGACAAGAAATGGTTGGGAAGGCAAAAAATTTTTCGCAATTCTGCTGCTCCAAACGCTTACCCAGAATGGCCTAGGGAAAAAATACACATACCGTTGTAATCGGGCGAGTTTCTACTTTCAGATGCAATAGGAATTTTTGGGTTAGGTCAATCCGTTCGCGACATATGGGAGTTTGAAGCTAAGAAATGGTTGAGAAGAGAACAAATTTTTCGCAATTCTGCTGCTTCAAACGCTTAACCAGAATGGCCTAGGGAGAAAATACACATACCGTTGTAATCGGGCGAGTTTCTACTTTCAGATGCAATGGGAATTTTTGGGTTAGGTCAATCCGTTCGCGAGATATGGGAAATTGAAGACAAGAAATGGTTGGGAAGGCAAAAAATTTTTCGCAATTCTGCTGCTCCAAACGCTTAACCAGAATGGCCTAGGGAAAAAATACACACACCGTTGTAGTCGGGCGAGTTTCTACTTTCAGATGCAATAGGAATTTTTGGGTTAGGTCAATCCGTTCGCGACATATGGGAGTTTGAAGCTAAGAAATGGTTGAGAAGACAACAAATTTTTCGCAATTCTGCTGCTCCAAACGCTTAACCAGAATGGTCCAGGGAAAAAATACACATACCGTTGTAATCGGGCGAGATTCTACTTTCAGATGCAATAGGAATTTTTGGGTTAGGTCAATCCGTTCGCGAGATATGGGAGGTTGAAGCCAAGAAATGGTTGAGAAGGCAAAAAATTTTTCGCAATTCTGCTGCTTCAAACGCTTAACCAGAATGGCCTAGGGAGAAAATACATATACCGTTGTAATCGGGCGATTTTCTAGTTTCAGATGCAAGAGGAATTTTTGGGTTAGTTCAATCCGTTCGCGACATATGGGAGTTTGAAGCTAAGAAATGGTTGAGAAGAGAACAAATTTTTCGCAATTCTGCTGCTCCAAACGCTTAACCAGAATGGCCTAGGGAAAAAATACACATACCGTTGTAATCGGGCAAGTTTCTACTTTCAGATGCAATGGGAATTTTTGGGTTAGGTCAATCCGTTCGCGAGATATGGGAGTTTGAAGACAAGAAATGGTTGAGAAGGCAAAAAATTTTTCGCAATTCTGCTGCTCCAAACGCTTAACCAGAATGGCCTAGGGATAAAATACACATACCGTTGTAATCGGGCGAGATTCTACTTTCAGATGCAATAGGAATTTTTGGGTTAGGTCAATCCGTTCGCGATATATGGGAGTTTGAAGCTAAGAAATGGTTGAGGAGACAACAAATTTTTCGCAATTCTGCTGCTCCAAACGCTTAACCAGAATGGTCCAGGGAAAAAATACACATACCGTTGTAATCGGGCGAGTTTCCACTTTCTAATGCAATAGGAATTTTTGGGTTAGTTCAATCCGTTCGCGAGATATCAGAGTTTGAAGCTAAGAAATGGTTGAGAAGAGAACAAATTTTTCGCAATTCTGCTGCTCCAAACGCTTAACCAGAATGGCCTAGGGAAAAAATACGCATACCGTTACAATCGGGCGAGCTTCCATTTTCAGTTCCAACAGGAATTTTTGGATTAGGTCAATCCGTTCGCGAGATATGGGAGTTTGAAGCCAAGAAATGGTTGAGAAGGCAAAAAATTTTTCGCAATTCTGCTGCTTCAAACGCTTAACCAGAATGGCCTAGGGAGAAAATACACATACCGTTGTAATCGGGCGAGTTTCTACTTTCAGATGCAATGGCAATTTTTGGGTTAGGTCAATCCGTTTGCGAGATATGGGAGTTTGAAGACAAGAAATGGTTGGGAAGGCAAAAAATTTTTCGCAATTCTGCTGCTCCAAACGCTTAACCAGAATGGCCTAGGGAAAAAATACACATACTTTTGTAATCGGGCGAGATTCTACTTTCAGATGCAATAGGAATTTTTGGGTTAGGTCAATCCGTTCGCGAGATATGGGAGGTTGAAGCCAAGAAATGGTTGAGAAGGCAAAAAATTTTTCGCAATTCTGCTGCTTCAAACGCTTAACCAGAATGGCCTAGGGAGAAAATACATATACCGTTGTAATCGGGCGATTTTCTAGTTTCAGATGCAAGAGGAATTTTTGGGTTAGTTCAATCCGTTCGCGACATATGGGAGTTTGAAGCTAAGAAATGGTTGAGAAGAGAACAAATTTTTCGCAATTCTGCTGCTCCAAACGCTTAACCAGAATGGCCTAGGGAAAAAATACACATACCGTTGTAATCGGGCAAGTTTCTACTTTCAGATGCAATGGGAATTTTTGGGTTAGGTCAATCCGTTCGCGAGATATGGGAGTTTGAAGACAAGAAATGGTTGAGAAGGCAAAAAATTTTTCGCAATTCTGCTGCTCCAAACGCTTAACCAGAATGGCCTAGGGATAAAATACACATACCGTTGTAATCGGGCGAGATTCTACTTTCAGATGCAATAGGAATTTTTGGGTTAGGTCAATCCGTTCGCGATATATGGGAGTTTGAAGCTAAGAAATGGTTGAGGAGACAACAAATTTTTCGCAATTCTGCTGCTCCAAACGCTTAACCAGAATGGTCCAGGGAAAAAATACACATACCGTTGTAATCGGGCGAGTTTCCACTTTCTAATGCAATAGGAATTTTTGGGTTAGTTCAATCCGTTCGCGAGATATCAGAGTTTGAAGCTAAGAAATGGTTGAGAAGAGAACAAATTTTTCGCAATTCTGCTGCTCCAAACGCTTAACCAGAATGGCCTAGGGAAAAAATACGCATACCGTTACAATCGGGCGAGCTTCCATTTTCAGTTCCAACAGGAATTTTTGGATTAGGTCAATCCGTTCGCGAGATATGGGAGTTTGAAGCCAAGAAATGGTTGAGAAGGCAAAAAATTTTTCGCAATTCTGCTGCTTCAAACGCTTAACCAGAATGGCCTAGGGAGAAAATACACATACCGTTGTAATCGGGCGAGTTTCTACTTTCAGATGCAATGGCAATTTTTGGGTTAGGTCAATCCGTTTGCGAGATATGGGAGTTTGAAGACAAGAAATGGTTGGGAAGGCAAAAAATTTTTCGCAATTCTGCTGCTCCAAACGCTTAACCAGAATGGCCTAGGGAAAAAATACACATACTTTTGTAATCGGGCAAGTTTCTACTTTCAGATGCAATGGGAATTTTTGGGTTAGGTCAATCCGTTCGCGAGATATGGGAGTTTGAAGACAAGAAATGGTTGAGAAGGCAAAAAATTTTTCGCAATTCTGCTGCTCCAAACGCTTAACCAGAATGGCCTAGAGAAAAAATACACATACCGTTGTAATCGGGCGAGTTTCTACTTTCAGATGCAATAGGAATTTTTGGGATAGGTCAATCCGTTCGCGACATATGGGAGTTTGAAGCTAAGAAATGGTTGAGGAGACAACAAATTTTTCGCAATTCTGCTGCTCCAAACGCTTAACCAGAATGGTCCAGGGAAAAAATACACATACCGTTGTAATCGGGCGAGTTTCTACTTTCAGATGCAATAGGAATTTTTGAGTTAGGTCAATCCGTTCGCGAGATATGGGAGGTTGAAGCCAAGAAATGGTTGAGAAGGCAAACAATTTTTCGCAATTCTGCTGCTTCAAACGCTTAACCAGAATGGCCTAGGCATAAAATACTCATACCGTTGTAATCGGGCGAGTTTCTACTTTCAGATGCAACAGGAATTTTTGGGTTAGCTCAATCCGTTCGCGAGATATGACAGTTTGAAGCTAAGAATTGGTTGAGAAGAGAACAAATTTTTCGCAATTCTGCTGCTCCAAACGCTTAACCAGAATGGCCTAGGGAAAAAATACACATACCTTTGTAATCGTGCGAGTTTCTACTTTCAGATGCGATAGGAATTTTTGGGTTAGCTCAATCCGTTCGCGAGATATGGGACTTTGAAGCTAAGAAATGTTTGGGAAGGCAAAAAATTTTTCGCAATTCTGCTGCTCCAAACGCTTAACCAGAATGGCCTAGGGAAAAAATACACATACCGTTGTAATCGGGCAAGTTTCTACTTTCAGATGCAATTGGAATTTTTGGGTTAGGTCAATCCGTTCGCGAGATATGGGAGTTTGAAGACAAGAAATGGTTGGGAAGGCAAAAAATTTTTCGCAATTCTGCTGCTCCAAACGCTTACCCAGAATGGCCTAGGGAAAAAATACACATACCGTTGTAATCGGGCGAGTTTCTACTTTCAGATGCAATAGGAATTTTTGGGTTAGGTCAATCCGTTCGCGACATATGGGAGTTTGAAGCTAAGAAATGGTTGAGAAGAGAACAAATTTTTCGCAATTCTGCTGCTCCAAACGCTTAACCAGAATGGCCTAGGGAAAAAATACACATACCGTTGTAATCGGGCAAGATTCTACTTTCAGATGTAATGGGAATTTTTGGGTTAGGTCAATCCGTTCGCGAGATATGGGAGTTTGAAGACAAGAAATGGTTGAGAAGGCAAAAAATTTTTCGCAATTCTGCTGCTCCAAACGCTTAACCAGAATGGCCTAGGGATAAAATACACATACCGTTGTAATCGGGCAAGTTTCTACTTTCAGATGCAACAGGAATTTTTGGGTTAGCTCAATCCGTTCGCGAGATATGGGACATTGAAGCTAAGAAATGTTTGGGAAGGCAAAAAATTTTTTGCAATTCTGCTGCTCCAAACGCTTAACCAGAATGGCCTAGGGAAAAAATACGCATACCGTTACAATCGGGCGAGCTTCCACTTTCAGTTGCAATAGGAATTTTTGGATTAGGTCAATCCGTTCGCGAGATATGGGAGTTTGAAGCCAAGAAATGGTTGAGAAGGCAAAAAATTTTTCGCAATTCTGCTGCTTCAAACGCTTAACCAGAATGGCCTGGGGAGAAGATACACCTACCGTTGTAATCGGGCGAGATTCTACTTTCAGCTGCAATAGGAATTTTTGGGTTAGGTCAATCCGTTCGCGATATATGGGAGTTTGAAGCTAAGAAATGGTTGAGAAGACAACAAATTTTTCGCAATTCTGCTGCTCCAAACGCTTAACCAGAATGGTCCAAGGAAAAAATACACATACCGTTGTAATCGGGCGAGTTTCCACTTTCTAATGCAATAGGAATTTTTGGGTTAGTTCAATCCGTTCGCGAGATATCAGAGTTTGAAGCTAAGAAATGGTTGAGAAGAGAACAAATTTTTCGCAATTCTGCTGCTCCAAACGCTTAACCAGAATGGCCTAGGGAAAAAATACACATACCGTTGTAGTCGGGCGAGTTTCTACTTTCAGATGCAATAGGAATTTTTGAGTTAGGTCAATCCGTTCGCGACATATGGGAGTTTGAAGCTAAGAAATGGTTGAGAAGACAACAAATTTTTCGCAATTCTGCTGCTCCAAACGCTTAACCAGAATGGTCCAGGGAAAAAATACACATACCGTTGTAATCGGGCGAGTTTCTACTTTCAGATGCAATAGGAATTTTTGGGTTAGGTCAATCCGTTCGCGACATATGGGTGTTTGAAGCTAAGAAATGGTTGAGAAGAGAACAAATTTTTCGCAATTCTGCTGCTCCAAACGCTTAACCAGAATGGCCTAGGGAAAAAATACACATACCGTTGTAATCGGGCAAGATTCTACTTTCAGATGTAATGGGAATTTTTGGGTTAGGTCAATCCGTTCGCGAGATATGGGAGTTTGAAGACAAGAAATGGTTGAGAAGGCAAAAAATTTTTCGCATTTCTGCTGCTCCAAACGCTTAACCAGAATGGCCTAGGGAGAAAATACACATACCGTTGTAATCGGGCGAGTTTCTACTTTCAGATGCAATGGGAATTTTTGGGTTAGGTCAATCCGTTCGCGAGATATGGGAAATTGAAGACAAGAAATGGTTGGGAAGGCAAAAAATTTTTCGCAATTCTGCTGCTCCAAACGCTTAACCAGAATGGCCTAGGGAAAAAATACACATACCGTTGTAGTCGGGCGAGTTTCTACTTTCAGATGCAATAGGAATTTTTGGGTTAGGTCAATCCGTTCGCGACATATGGGAGTTTGAAGCTAAGAAATGGTTGAGAAGACAACAAATTTTTCGCAATTCTGCTGCTCCAAACGCTTAACCAGAATGGTCCAGGGAAAAAATACACATACCGTTGTAATCGGGCGAGTTTCTACTTCCAGATGCAATAGGAATTTTTGGGTTAGGTCAATCCGTTCGCGAGATATGGGAGGTTGAAGCCAAGAAATGGTTGAGAAGGCAAAAAATTTTTCGCAATTCTGCTGCTTCAGACGCTTAACCAGAATGGCCTAGGGAGAAAATACATATACCGTTGTAATCGGGCGAGTTTCTAGTTTCAGATGCAAGAGGAATTTTTGGGTTAGGTCAATCCGTTCGCGACATATGGGAGTTTGAAGCTAAGAAATGGTTGAGAAGAGAACAAATTTTTCGCAATTCTGCTGCTCCAAACGCTTAACCAGAATGGCCTAGGGAAAAAATACACATACCGTTGTAATCGGGCGAGTTTCCACTTTCTAATGCAATAGGAATTTTTGGGTTAGTTCAATCCGTTCGCGAGATATCAGAGTTTGAAGCTAAGAAATGGTTGAGAAGAGAACAAATTTTTCGCAATTCTGCTGCTCCAAACGCTTAACCAGAATGGCCTAGGGAAAAAATACACATACCGTTGTAGTCGGGCGAGTTTCTACTTTCAGATGCAATAGGAATTTTTGAGTTAGGTCAATCCGTTCGCGACATATGGGAGTTTGAAGCTAAGAAATGGTTGAGAAGACAACAAATTTTTCGCAATTCTGCTGCTCCAAACGCTTAACCAGAATGGTCCAGGGAAAGAATACACATACCGTTGTAATCGGGCGAGTTTCTACTTTCAGATGCAATAGGAATTTTTGGGTTAGGTCAATCCGTTCGCGACATATGGGTGTTTGAAGCTAAGAAATGGTTGAGAAGAGAACAAATTTTTCGCAATTCTGCTGCTCCAAACGCTTAACCAGAATGGCCTAGGGAAAAAATACACATACCGTTGTAATCGGGCAAGATTCTACTTTCAGATGTAATGGGAATTTTTGGGTTAGGTCAATCCGTTCGCGAGATATGGGAGTTTGAAGACAAGAAATGGTTGAGAAGGCAAAAAATTTTTCGCATTTCTGCTGCTCCAAACGCTTAACCAGAATGGCCTAGGGAGAAAATACACATACCGTTGTAATCGGGCGAGTTTCTACTTTCAGATGCAATGGGAATTTTTGGGTTAGGTCAATCCGTTCGCGAGATATGGGAAATTGAAGACAAGAAATGGTTGGGAAGGCAAAAAATTTTTCGCAATTCTGCTGCTCCAAACGCTTAACCAGAATGGCCTAGGGAAAAAATACACATACCGTTGTAGTCGGGCGAGTTTCTACTTTCAGATGCAATAGGAATTTTTGGGTTAGGTCAATCCGTTCGCGACATATGGGAGTTTGAAGCTAAGAAATGGTTGAGAAGACAACAAATTTTTCGCAATTCTGCTGCTCCAAACGCTTAACCAGAATGGTCCAGGGAAAAAATACACATACCGTTGTAATCGGGCGAGTTTCTACTTCCAGATGCAATAGGAATTTTTGGGTTAGGTCAATCCGTTCGCGAGATATGGGAGGTTGAAGCCAAGAAATGGTTGAGAAGGCAAAAAATTTTTCGCAATTCTGCTGCTTCAGACGCTTAACCAGAATGGCCTAGGGAGAAAATACATATACCGTTGTAATCGGGCGAGTTTCTAGTTTCAGATGCAAGAGGAATTTTTGGGTTAGGTCAATCCGTTCGCGACATATGGGAGTTTGAAGCTAAGAAATGGTTGAGAAGAGAACAAATTTTTCGCAATTCTGCTGCTCCAAACGCTTAACCAGAATGGCCTAGGGAAAAAATACACATACCGTTGTAATCGGGCAAGTTTCTACTTTCAGATGCAATGGGAATTTTTGGGTTAGGTCAATCCGTTCGCGAGATATGGGAGTTTGAAGACAAGAAATGGTTGAGAAGGCAAAAAATTTTTCGCAATTCTGCTGCTCCAAACGCTTAACCAGAATGGCCTAGGGATAAAATACACATACCGTTGTAATCGGGCGAGTTTCCACTTTCTAATGCAATAGGAATTTTTGGGTTAGTTCAATCCGTTCGCGAGATATCAGAGTTTGAAGCTAAGAAATGGTTGAGAAGAGAACAAATTTTTCGCAATTCTGCTGCTCCAAACGCTTAACCAGAATGGCCTAGGGAAAAAATACACATACCGTTGTAATCGGGCGAGTTTCTACTTTCAGATGCAATAGGAATTTTTGGGTTAGGTCAATCCGTTCGCGACATATGGGAGTTTGAAGCTAAGAAATGGTTGAGAAGAGAACAAATTTTTCGCAATTCTGCTGCTCCAAACGCTTAACCAGAATGGCCTAGGGAAAAAATACACATACCGTTGTAATCGGGCAAGATTCTACTTTCAGATGTAATGGGAATTTTTGGGTTAGGTCAATCCGTTCGCGAGATATGGGAGTTTGAAGACAAGAAATGGTTGAGAAGGCAAAAAATTTTTCGCAATTCTGCTGCTCCAAACGCTTAACCAGAATGGCCTAGGGATAAAATACACATACCGTTGTAATCGGGCAAGTTTCTACTTTCAGATGCAACAGGAATTTTTGGGTTAGCTCAATCCGTTCGCGAGATATGGGACATTGAAGCTAAGAAATGTTTGGGAAGGCAAAAAATTTTTCGCAATTCTGCTGCTCCAAACGCTTAACCAGAATGGCCTAGGGAAAAAATACGCATACCGTTACAATCGGGCGAGCTTCCACTTTCAGTTGCAATAGGAATTTTTGGATTAGGTCAATCCGTTCGCGAGATATGGGAGTTTGAAGCCAAGAAATGGTTGAGAAGGCAAAAAATTTTTCGCAATTCTGCTGCTTCAAACGCTTAACCAGAATGGCCTAGGGATAAAATACACATACCGTTACAATTGGGCGAGCTTCCACTTTCAGTTGCAACAGGAATTTTTGGATTAGGTCAATCCGTTCGCGAGATATGGGAGTTTGAATCCAAGAAATGGTTGAGAAGGCAAAAAATTTTTCGCAATTCTGCTGCTTCAAACGCTTAACCAGAATGGCCTAGGGAGAAAATACACATACCGTTGTAATCGGGCGAGTTTCTACTTTCAGATGCAATGGGAATTTTTGGGTTTGGTCAATCCGTTCGCGAGATATGGGAGTTTGAAGACAAGAAATGGTTGGGAAGGCAAAAAATTTTTCGCAATTCTGCTGCTCCAAACGCTTAACCAGAATGGCCTAGGGAAAAAATACACATACCTTTGTAATCGGGCAAGTATCTACTTTCAGATGCAATGGGAATTTTTGGGTTAGGTCAATCCGTTCGCGAGATAAGGGAGTTTGAAGACAAGAAATGGTTGAGAAGGCAAAAAATTTTTCGCAATTCTGCTGCTCCAAACGCTTAACCAGAATGGCCTAGAGAAAAAATACACATACCGTTGTAATCGGGCGAGTTTCTACTTTCAGATGCAATAGGAATTTTTGGGATAGGTCAATCCGTTCGTGACATATGGGAGTTTGAAGCTAAGAAATGGTTGAGAAGACAACAAATTTTTCGTAATTCTACTGCTCCAAACGCTTAACCAGAATGGTCCAGGGAAAAAATACACATACCGTTGTAATCGGGCGAGTTTCTACTTTCAGATGCAATAGGAATTTTTGAGTTAGGTGAATCCGTTCGCGAGATATGGGAGGTTGAAGCCAAGAAATGGTTGAGAAGGCAAACAATTTTTCGCAATTCTGCTGCTTCAAACGCTTAACCAGAATGGCCTAGGCATAAAATACTCATACCGTTGTAATCGGGCGAGTTTCTACTTTCAGATGCAACAGGAATTTTTGGGTTAGGTCAATCCGTTCGCGATATATGGGAGTTTGAAGCTAAGAAATGGTTGAGAAGACAACAAATTTTTCGCAATTCTGCTGCTCCAAACGCTTAACCAGAATGGTCCAAGGAAAAAATACACATACCGTTGTAATCGGGCGAGTTTCCACTTTCTAATGCAATAGGAATTTTTGGGTTAGTTCAATCCGTTCGCGAGATATCAGAGTTTGAAGCTAAGAAATGGTTGAGAAGAGAACAAATTTTTCGCAATTCTGCTGCTCCAAACGCTTAACCAGAATGGCCTAGGGAAAAAATACACATACCGTTGTAATCGGGCGAGTTTCTACTTTCAGATGCAATAGGAATTTTTGGGTTAGGTCAATCCGTTCGCGACATATGGGAGTTTGAAGCTAAGAAATGGTTGAGAAGAGAACAAATTTTTCGCAATTCTGCTGCTCCAAACGCTTAACCAGAATGGCCTAGGGAAAAAATACACATACCGTTGTAATCGGGCAAGATTCTACTTTCAGATGTAATGGGAATTTTTGGGTTAGGTCAATCCGTTCGCGAGATATGGGAGTTTGAAGACAAGAAATGGTTGAGAAGGCAAAAAATTTTTCGCAATTCTGCTGCTCCAAACGCTTAACCAGAATGGCCTAGGGATAAAATACACATACCGTTGTAATCGGGCAAGTTTCTACTTTCAGATGCAACAGGAATTTTTGGGTTAGCTCAATCCGTTCGCGAGATATGGGACATTGAAGCTAAGAAATGTTTGGGAAGGCAAAAAATTTTTCGCAATTCTGCTGCTCCAAACGCTTAACCAGAATGGCCTAGGGAAAAAATACGCATACCGTTACAATCGGGCGAGCTTCCACTTTCAGTTGCAATAGGAATTTTTGGATTAGGTCAATCCGTTCGCGAGATATGGGAGTTTGAAGCCAAGAAATGGTTGAGAAGGCAAAAAATTTTTCGCAATTCTGCTGCTTCAAACGCTTAACCAGAATGGCCTAGGGATAAAATACACATACCGTTACAATTGGGCGAGCTTCCACTTTCAGTTGCAACAGGAATTTTTGGATTAGGTCAATCCGTTCGCGAGATATGGGAGTTTGAATCCAAGAAATGGTTGAGAAGGCAAAAAATTTTTCGCAATTCTGCTGCTTCAAACGCTTAACCAGAATGGCCTAGGGAGAAAATACACATACCGTTGTAATCGGGCGAGTTTCTACTTTCAGATGCAATGGGAATTTTTGGGTTTGGTCAATCCGTTCGCGAGATATGGGAGTTTGAAGACAAGAAATGGTTGGGAAGGCAAAAAATTTTTCGCAATTCTGCTGCTCCAAACGCTTAACCAGAATGGCCTAGGGAAAAAATACACATACCTTTGTAATCGGGCAAGTATCTACTTTCAGATGCAATGGGAATTTTTGGGTTAGGTCAATCCGTTCGCGAGATAAGGGAGTTTGAAGACAAGAAATGGTTGAGAAGGCAAAAAATTTTTCGCAATTCTGCTGCTCCAAACGCTTAACCAGAATGGCCTAGAGAAAAAATACACATACCGTTGTAATCGGGCGAGTTTCTACTTTCAGATGCAATAGGAATTTTTGGGATAGGTCAATCCGTTCGTGACATATGGGAGTTTGAAGCTAAGAAATGGTTGAGAAGACAACAAATTTTTCGTAATTCTACTGCTCCAAACGCTTAACCAGAATGGTCCAGGGAAAAAATACACATACCGTTGTAATCGGGCGAGTTTCTACTTTCAGATGCAATAGGAATTTTTGAGTTAGGTGAATCCGTTCGCGAGATATGGGAGGTTGAAGCCAAGAAATGGTTGAGAAGGCAAACAATTTTTCGCAATTCTGCTGCTTCAAACGCTTAACCAGAATGGCCTAGGCATAAAATACTCATACCGTTGTAATCGGGCGAGTTTCTACTTTCAGATGCAACAGGAATTTTTGGGTTAGGTCAATCCGTTCGCGATATATGGGAGTTTGAAGCTAAGAAATGGTTGAGAAGACAACAAATTTTTCGCAATTCTGCTGCTCCAAACGCTTAACCAGAATGGTCCAAGGAAAAAATACACATACCGTTGTAATCGGGCGAGTTTCCACTTTCTAATGCAATAGGAATTTTTGGGTTAGTTCAATCCGTTCGCGAGATATCAGAGTTTGAAGCTAAGAAATGGTTGAGAAGAGAACAGATTTTTCGCAATTCTGCTGCTCCAAACGCTTAACCAGAATGGCCTAGGGAAAAAATACACATACCGTTGTAGTCGGGCGAGTTTCTACTTTCAGATGCAATAGGAATTTTTGGGTTAGGTCAATCCGTTCGCGACATATGGGAGTTTGAAGCTAAGAAATGGTTGAGAAGACAACAAATTTTTCGCAATTCTGCTGCTCCAAACGCTTAACCAGAATGGTCCAGGGAAAAAATACACATACCGTTGTAATCGGGCGAGTTTCTACTTTCAGATGCAATAGGAATTTTTGGGTTAGGTCAATCCGTTCGCGACATATGGGAGTTTGAAGCTAAGAAATGGTTGAGAAGAGAACAAATTTTTCGCAATTCTGCTGCTCCAAACGCTTAACCAGAATGGCCTAGGGAAAAAATACACATACCGTTGTAATCGGGCAAGATTCTACTTTCAGATGTAATGGGAATTTTTGGGTTAGGTCAATCCGTTCGCGAGATATGGGAGTTTGAAGACAAGAAATGGTTGAGAAGGCAAAAAATTTTTCGCATTTCTGCTGCTCCAAACGCTTAACCAGAATGGCCTAGGGATAAAATACACATACCGTTGTAATCGGGCAAGTTTCTACTTTCAGATGCAACAGGAATTTTTGGGTTAGCTCAATCCGTTCGCGAGATATGGGACATTGAAGCTAAGAAATGTTTGGGAAGGCAAAAAATTTTTCGCAATTCTGCTGCTCCAAACGCTTAACCAGAATGGCCTAGGGAAAAAATACGCATACCGTTACAATCGGGCGAGCTTCCACTTTCAGTTGCAATAGGAATTTTTGGATTAGGTCAATCCGTTCGCGAGATATGGGAGTTTGAAGCCAAGAAATGGTTGAGAAGGCAAAAAATTTTTCGCAATTCTGCTGCTTCAAACGCTTAACCAGAATGGCCTAGGGAGAAAATACACATACCGTTGTAATCGGGCGAGTTTCTACTTTCAGATGCAATGGGAATTTTTGGGTTAGGTCAATCCGTTCGCGAGATATGGGAAATTGAAGACAAGAAATGGTTGGGAAGGCAAAAAATTTTTCGCAATTCTGCTGCTCCAAACGCTTAACCAGAATGGCCTAGGGAAAAAATACACATACCGTTGTAGTCGGGCGAGTTTCTACTTTCAGATGCAATAGGAATTTTTGGGTTAAGTCAATCCGTTCGCGACATATGGGAGTTTGAAGCTAAGAAATGGTTGAGAAGACAACAAATTTTTCGCAATTCTGCTGCTCCAAACGCTTAACCAGAATGGTCCAGGGAAAAAATACACATACCGTTGTAGTCGGGCGAGTTTCTACTTTCAGATGCAATAGGAATTTTTGGGTTAGGTCAATCCGTTCGCGAGATATGGGAGGTTGAAGCCAAGAAATGGTTGAGAAGGCAAAAAATTTTTCGCAATTCTGCTGCTTCAAACGCTTAACCAGAATGGCCTAGGGAGAAAATACATATACCGTTGTAATCGGGCGAGTTTCTAGTTTCAGATGCAAGAGGAATTTTTGGGTTAGGTCAATCCGTTCGCGACATATGGGAGTTTGAAGCTAAGAAATGGTTGAGAAGAGAACAAATTTTTCGCAATTCTGCTGCTCCAAACGCTTAACCAGAATGGCCTAGGGAAGAAATACACATACCGTTGTAATGGGGCAAGTTTCTACTTTCAGATGCAATGGGAATTTTTGGGTTAGGTCAATCCGTTCGCGAGATATGGGAGTTTGAAGACAAGAAATGGTTGAGAAGGCAAAAAATTTTTCGCAATTCTGCTGCTCCAAACGCTTAACCAGAATGGCCTTGGGATAAAATACACATACCGTTGTAATCGGGCGAGATTCTACTTTCAGATGCAATAGGAATTTTTGGGTTAGGTCAATCCGTTCGCGATATATGGGAGTTTGAAGCTAAGAAATGGTTGAGGAGACAACAAATTTTTCGCAATTCTGCTGCTCCAAACGCTTAACCAGAATGGTCCAGGGAAAAAATACACATACCGTTGTAATCGGGCGAGTTTCCACTTTCTAATGCAATAGGAATTTTTGGGTTAGTTCAATCCGTTCGCGAGATATCAGAGTTTGAAGCTAAGAAATGGTTGAGAAGAGAACAAATTTTTCGCAATTCTGCTGCTCCAAACGCTTAACCAGAATGGCCTAGGGAAAAAATACACATGCCGTTGTAATCGGGCGAGTTTCTACTTTCAGATGCAATAGGAATTTTTGGGTTAGGTCAATCCGTTCGCGAGATATGGGAAATTGAAGACAAGAAATGGTTGGGAAGGCAAAAAATTTTTCGCAATTCTGCTGCTCCAAACGCTTAACCAGAATGGCCTAGGGAAAAAATACGCATACCGTTACAATCGGGCGAGCTTCCACTTTCAGTTGCAATAGGAATTTTTGGATTAGGTCAATCCGTTCGCGAGATATGGGAGTTTGAAGCCAAGAAATGGTTGAGAAGGCAAAAAATTTTTCGCAATTCTGCTGCTTCAAACGCTTAACCAGAATGGCCTAGGGAGAAAATACACATACCGTTGTAATCGGGCGAGTTTCTACTTTCAGATGCAATAGGAATTTTTGGGTTAGGTCAATCCGTTCGCGACATATGGGAGTTTGAAGCTAAGAAATGGTTGAGAAGAGAACAAATTTTTCGCAATTCTGCTGCTCCAAACGCTTAACCAGAATGGCCTAGGGAAAAAATACACATACCGTTGTAATCGGGCAAGATTCTACTTTCAGATGTAATGGGAATTTTTGGGTTAGGTCAATCCGTTCGCGAGATATGGGAGTTTGAAGACAAGAAATGGTTGAGAAGGCAAAAAATTTTTCGCATTTCTGCTGCTCCAAACGCTTAACCAGAATGGCCTAGGGATAAAATACACATACCGTTGTAATCGGGCAAGTTTCTACTTTCAGATGCAACAGGAATTTTTGGGTTAGCTCAATCCGTTCGCGAGATATGGGACATTGAAGCTAAGAAATGTTTGGGAAGGCAAAAAATTTTTCGCAATTCTGCTGCTCCAAACGCTTAACCAGAATGGCCTAGGGAAAAAATACGCATACCGTTACAATCGGGCGAGCTTCCACTTTCAGTTGCAATAGGAATTTTTGGATTAGGTCAATCCGTTCGCGAGATATGGGAAATTGAAGACAAGAAATGGTTGGGAAGGCAAAAAATTTTTCGCAATTCTGCTGCTCCAAACGCTTAACCAGAATGGCCTAGGGAAAAAATACACATACCGTTGTAGTCGGGCGAGTTTCTACTTTCAGATGCAATAGGAATTTTTGGGTTAAGTCAATCCGTTCGCGACATATGGGAGTTTGAAGCTAAGAAATGGTTGAGAAGACAACAAATTTTTCGCAATTCTGCTGCTCCAAACGCTTAACCAGAATGGTCCAGGGAAAAAATACACATACCGTTGTAGTCGGGCGAGTTTCTACTTTCAGATGCAATAGGAATTTTTGGGTTAGGTCAATCCGTTCGCGAGATATGGGAGGTTGAAGCCAAGAAATGGTTGAGAAGGCAAAAAATTTTTCGCAATTCTGCTGCTTCAAACGCTTAACCAGAATGGCCTAGGGAGAAAATACATATACCGTTGTAATCGGGCGAGTTTCTAGTTTCAGATGCAAGAGGAATTTTTGGGTTAGGTCAATCCGTTCGCGACATATGGGAGTTTGAAGCTAAGAAATGGTTGAGAAGAGAACAAATTTTTCGCAATTCTGCTGCTCCAAACGCTTAACCAGAATGGCCTAGGGAAGAAATACACATACCGTTGTAATGGGGCAAGTTTCTACTTTCAGATGCAATGGGAATTTTTGGGTTAGGTCAATCCGTTCGCGAGATATGGGAGTTTGAAGACAAGAAATGGTTGAGAAGGCAAAAAATTTTTCGCAATTCTGCTGCTCCAAACGCTTAACCAGAATGGCCTTGGGATAAAATACACATACCGTTGTAATCGGGCGAGATTCTACTTTCAGATGCAATAGGAATTTTTGGGTTAGGTCAATCCGTTCGCGATATATGGGAGTTTGAAGCTAAGAAATGGTTGAGGAGACAACAAATTTTTCGCAATTCTGCTGCTCCAAACGCTTAACCAGAATGGTCCAGGGAAAAAATACACATACCGTTGTAATCGGGCGAGTTTCCACTTTCTAATGCAATAGGAATTTTTGGGTTAGTTCAATCCGTTCGCGAGATATCAGAGTTTGAAGCTAAGAAATGGTTGAGAAGAGAACAAATTTTTCGCAATTCTGCTGCTCCAAACGCTTAACCAGAATGGCCTAGGGAAAAAATACACATGCCGTTGTAATCGGGCGAGTTTCTACTTTCAGATGCAATAGGAATTTTTGGGTTAGGTCAATCCGTTCGCGACATATGGGAGTTTGAAGCTAAGAAATGGTTGAGAAGAGAACAAATTTTTCGCAATTCTGCTGCTCCAAACGCTTAACCAGAATGGCCTAGGGAAAAAATACACATACCGTTGTAATCGGGCAAGATTCTACTTTCAGATGTAATGGGAATTTTTGGGTTAGGTCAATCCGTTCGCGAGATATGGGAGTTTGAAGACAAGAAATGGTTGAGAAGGCAAACAATTTTTCGCAATTCTGCTGCTCCAAACGCTTAACCAGAATGGCCTAGGGATAAAATACACATACCGTTGTAATCGGGCAAGTTTCTACTTTCAGATGCAACAGGAATTTTTGGGTTAGCTCAATCCGTTCGCGAGATATGGGACATTGAAGCTAAGAAATGTTTGGGAAGGCAAAAAATTTTTCGCAATTTTGCTGCTCCAAACGCTTAACCAGAATGGCCTAGGGAAAAAATACGCATACCGTTACAATCGGGCGAGCTTCCACTTTCAGTTGCAATAGGAATTTTTGGATTAGGTCAATCCGTTCGCGAGATATGGGAGTTTGAAGCCAAGAAATGGTTGAGAAGGCAAAAAATTTTTCGCAATTCTGCTGCTTCAAACGCTTAACCAGAATGGCCTAGGGATAAAATACACATACCGTTACAATCGGGCGAGCTTCCACTTTCAGTTGCAACAGGAATTTTTGGATTAGGTCAATCCGTTCGCGAGATATGGGAGTTTGAATCCAAGAAATGGTTGAGAAGGCAAAAAATTTTTCGCAATTCTGCTGCTTCAAACGCTTAACCAGAATGGCCTAGGGAGAAAATACACATACCGTTGTAATCGGGCGAGTTTCTACTTTCAGATGCAATGGGAGTTTTTGGGTTAGGTCAATCCGTTCGCGAGATATGGGAGTTTGAAGACAAGAAATGGTTGGGAAGGCAAAAAATTTTTCGCAATTCTGCTGCTCCAAACGCTTAACCAGAATGGCCTAGGGAAAAAATACACATACCTTTGTAATCGGGCAAGTATCTACTTTCAGATGCAATGGGAATTTTTGGGTTAGGTCAATCCGTTCGCGAGATATGGGAGTTTGAAGACAAGAAATGGTTGAGAAGGCAAAAAATTTTTCGCAATTCTGCTGCTCCAAACGCTTAACCAGAATGGCCTTGGGATAAAATACACATACCGTTGTAATCGGGCGAGATTCTACTTTCAGATGCAATAGGAATTTTTGGGTTAGGTCAATCCGTTCGCGATATATGGGAGTTTGAAGCTAAGAAATGGTTGAGGAGACAACAAATTTTTCGCAATTCTGCTGCTCCAAACGCTTAACCAGAATGGTCCAGGGAAAAAATACACATACCGTTGTAATCGGGCGAGTTTCCACTTTCTAATGCAATAGGAATTTTTGGGTTAGTTCAATCCGTTCGCGAGATATCAGAGTTTGAAGCTAAGAAATGGTTGAGAAGAGAACAAATTTTTCGCAATTCTGCTGCTCCAAACGCTTAACCAGAATGGCCTAGGGAAAAAATACACATGCCGTTGTAATCGGGCGAGTTTCTACTTTCAGATGCAATAGGAATTTTTGGGTTAGGTCAATCCGTTCGCGAGATATGGGAAATTGAAGACAAGAAATGGTTGGGAAGGCAAAAAATTTTTCGCAATTCTGCTGCTCCAAACGCTTAACCAGAATGGCCTAGGGAAAAAATACGCATACCGTTACAATCGGGCGAGCTTCCACTTTCAGTTGCAATAGGAATTTTTGGATTAGGTCAATCCGTTCGCGAGATATGGGAGTTTGAAGCCAAGAAATGGTTGAGAAGGCAAAAAATTTTTCGCAATTCTGCTGCTTCAAACGCTTAACCAGAATGGCCTAGGGAGAAAATACACATACCGTTGTAATCGGGCGAGTTTCTACTTTCAGATGCAATAGGAATTTTTGGGTTAGGTCAATCCGTTCGCGACATATGGGAGTTTGAAGCTAAGAAATGGTTGAGAAGAGAACAAATTTTTCGCAATTCTGCTGCTCCAAACGCTTAACCAGAATGGCCTAGGGAAAAAATACACATACCGTTGTAATCGGGCAAGATTCTACTTTCAGATGTAATGGGAATTTTTGGGTTAGGTCAATCCGTTCGCGAGATATGGGAGTTTGAAGACAAGAAATGGTTGAGAAGGCAAAAAATTTTTCGCATTTCTGCTGCTCCAAACGCTTAACCAGAATGGCCTAGGGATAAAATACACATACCGTTGTAATCGGGCAAGTTTCTACTTTCAGATGCAACAGGAATTTTTGGGTTAGCTCAATCCGTTCGCGAGATATGGGACATTGAAGCTAAGAAATGTTTGGGAAGGCAAAAAATTTTTCGCAATTCTGCTGCTCCAAACGCTTAACCAGAATGGCCTAGGGAAAAAATACGCATACCGTTACAATCGGGCGAGCTTCCACTTTCAGTTGCAATAGGAATTTTTGGATTAGGTCAATCCGTTCGCGAGATATGGGAAATTGAAGACAAGAAATGGTTGGGAAGGCAAAAAATTTTTCGCAATTCTGCTGCTCCAAACGCTTAACCAGAATGGCCTAGGGAAAAAATACACATACCGTTGTAGTCGGGCGAGTTTCTACTTTCAGATGCAATAGGAATTTTTGGGTTAAGTCAATCCGTTCGCGACATATGGGAGTTTGAAGCTAAGAAATGGTTGAGAAGACAACAAATTTTTCGCAATTCTGCTGCTCCAAACGCTTAACCAGAATGGTCCAGGGAAAAAATACACATACCGTTGTAGTCGGGCGAGTTTCTACTTTCAGATGCAATAGGAATTTTTGGGTTAGGTCAATCCGTTCGCGAGATATGGGAGGTTGAAGCCAAGAAATGGTTGAGAAGGCAAAAAATTTTTCGCAATTCTGCTGCTTCAAACGCTTAACCAGAATGGCCTAGGGAGAAAATACATATACCGTTGTAATCGGGCGAGTTTCTAGTTTCAGATGCAAGAGGAATTTTTGGGTTAGGTCAATCCGTTCGCGACATATGGGAGTTTGAAGCTAAGAAATGGTTGAGAAGAGAACAAATTTTTCGCAATTCTGCTGCTCCAAACGCTTAACCAGAATGGCCTAGGGAAGAAATACACATACCGTTGTAATGGGGCAAGTTTCTACTTTCAGATGCAATGGGAATTTTTGGGTTAGGTCAATCCGTTCGCGAGATATGGGAGTTTGAAGACAAGAAATGGTTGAGAAGGCAAAAAATTTTTCGCAATTCTGCTGCTCCAAACGCTTAACCAGAATGGCCTTGGGATAAAATACACATACCGTTGTAATCGGGCGAGATTCTACTTTCAGATGCAATAGGAATTTTTGGGTTAGGTCAATCCGTTCGCGATATATGGGAGTTTGAAGCTAAGAAATGGTTGAGGAGACAACAAATTTTTCGCAATTCTGCTGCTCCAAACGCTTAACCAGAATGGTCCAGGGAAAAAATACACATACCGTTGTAATCGGGCGAGTTTCCACTTTCTAATGCAATAGGAATTTTTGGGTTAGTTCAATCCGTTCGCGAGATATCAGAGTTTGAAGCTAAGAAATGGTTGAGAAGAGAACAAATTTTTCGCAATTCTGCTGCTCCAAACGCTTAACCAGAATGGCCTAGGGAAAAAATACACATGCCGTTGTAATCGGGCGAGTTTCTACTTTCAGATGCAATAGGAATTTTTGGGTTAGGTCAATCCGTTCGCGACATATGGGAGTTTGAAGCTAAGAAATGGTTGAGAAGAGAACAAATTTTTCGCAATTCTGCTGCTCCAAACGCTTAACCAGAATGGCCTAGGGAAAAAATACACATACCGTTGTAATCGGGCAAGATTCTACTTTCAGATGTAATGGGAATTTTTGGGTTAGGTCAATCCGTTCGCGAGATATGGGAGTTTGAAGACAAGAAATGGTTGAGAAGGCAAACAATTTTTCGCAATTCTGCTGCTCCAAACGCTTAACCAGAATGGCCTAGGGATAAAATACACATACCGTTGTAATCGGGCAAGTTTCTACTTTCAGATGCAACAGGAATTTTTGGGTTAGCTCAATCCGTTCGCGAGATATGGGACATTGAAGCTAAGAAATGTTTGGGAAGGCAAAAAATTTTTCGCAATTTTGCTGCTCCAAACGCTTAACCAGAATGGCCTAGGGAAAAAATACGCATACCGTTACAATCGGGCGAGCTTCCACTTTCAGTTGCAATAGGAATTTTTGGATTAGGTCAATCCGTTCGCGAGATATGGGAGTTTGAAGCCAAGAAATGGTTGAGAAGGCAAAAAATTTTTCGCAATTCTGCTGCTTCAAACGCTTAACCAGAATGGCCTAGGGATAAAATACACATACCGTTACAATCGGGCGAGCTTCCACTTTCAGTTGCAACAGGAATTTTTGGATTAGGTCAATCCGTTCGCGAGATATGGGAGTTTGAATCCAAGAAATGGTTGAGAAGGCAAAAAATTTTTCGCAATTCTGCTGCTTCAAACGCTTAACCAGAATGGCCTAGGGAGAAAATACACATACCGTTGTAATCGGGCGAGTTTCTACTTTCAGATGCAATGGGAGTTTTTGGGTTAGGTCAATCCGTTCGCGAGATATGGGAGTTTGAAGACAAGAAATGGTTGGGAAGGCAAAAAATTTTTCGCAATTCTGCTGCTCCAAACGCTTAACCAGAATGGCCTAGGGAAAAAATACACATACCTTTGTAATCGGGCAAGTATCTACTTTCAGATGCAATGGGAATTTTTGGGTTAGGTCAATCCGTTCGCGAGATATGGGAGTTTGAAGACAAGAAATGGTTGAGAAGGCAAAAAATTTTTCGCAATTCTGCTGCTCCAAACGCTTAACCAGAATGGCCTAGAGAAAAAATACACATACCGTTGTAATCGGGCGAGTTTCTACTTTCAGATGCAATAGGAATTTTTGGGATAGGTCAATCCGTTCGTGACATATGGGAGTTTGAAGCTAAGAAATGGTTGAGAAGACAACAAATTTTTCGCAATTCTGCTGCTCCAAACGCTTAACCAGAATGGTCCAGGGAAAAAATACACATACCGTTGTAATCGGGCGAGTTTCTACTTTCAGATGCAATAGGAATTTTTGAGTTAGGTGAATCCGTTCGCGAGATATGGGAGGTTGAAGCCAAGAAATGGTTGAGAAGGCAAACAATTTTTCGCAATTCTGCTGCTTCAAACGCTTAACCAGAATGGCCTAGGCATAAAATACTCATACCGTTGTAATCGGGCGAGTTTCTACTTTCAGATGCAACAGGAATTTTTGGGTTAGCTCAATCCGTTCGCGAGATATGACAGTTTGAAGCTAAGAAATGGTTGAGAAGAGAACAAATTTTTCGCAATTCTGCTGCTCCAAACGCTTAACCAGAATGGCCTAGGGAAAAAATACACATACCTTTGTAATCGTGCGAGTTTCTACTTTCAGATGCGATAGGAATTTTTGGGTTAGGTCAATCCGTTCGCGAGATATGGGAGTTTGAAGCCAAGAAATGGAAGAGAAGGCAAAAAATTTTTCGCAATTCTGCTGCTTCAAACGCTTAACCAGAATGGCCTAGGGAAAAAATACACATACCGTTGTAATCGGGCGAGTTTCTACTTTCAGATGCAATAGGAATTTTTGGGTTAGGTCAATCCGTTCGCGACATATGGGAGTTTGAAGCTAAGAAATGGTTGAGGAGACAACAAATTTTTCGCAATTCTGCTGCTCCAAACGCTTAACCAGAATGGTCCAGGGAAAAAATACACATACCGTTGTAATCGGGCGAGTTTCCACTTTCTAATGCAATAGGAATTTTTGGGTTAGTTCAATCCGTTCGCGAGATATCAGAGTTTGAAGCTAAGAAATGGTTGAGAAGAGAACAAATTTTTCGCAATTCTGCTGCTCCAAACGCTTAACCAGAATGGCCTAGGGAAAAAATACACATACCGTTGTAATCGGGCGAGTTTCTACTTTCAGATGCAGTAGGAATTTTTGGGTTAGGTCAAACCGTTCGCGACATATGGGAGTTTGAAGCTAAGAAATGGTTGAGAAGAGAACAAATTTTTCGCAATTCTGCTGCTCCAAACGCTTAACCAGAATAGCCTAGGGAAAAAATACACATACCGTTGTAATCGGGCGAGTTTCTACTTTCAGATGCAATGGGAATTTTTGGGTTAGGTCAATCCGTTCGCGAGATATGGGAGTTTGAAGACAAGAAATGGTTGGGAAGGCAAAAAATTTTTCGCAATTCTGCTGCTCCAAACGCTTACCCAGAATGGCCTAGGGAAAAAATACACATACCGTTGTAATCGGGCGAGTTTCTACTTTCAGATGCAATAGGAATTTTTGGGTTAGGTCAATCCGTTCGCGACATATGGGAGTTTGAAGCTAAGAAATGGTTGAGAAGAGAACAAATTTTTCGCAATTCTGCTGCTCCAAACGCTTAACCAGAATGGCCTAGGGAAAAAATACACATACCGTTGTAATCGGGCAAGATTCTACTTTCAGATGTAATGGGAATTTTTGGGTTAGGTCAATCCGTTCGCGAGATATGGGAGTTTGAAGACAAGAAATGGTTGAGAAGGCAAAAAATTTTTCGCAATTCTGCTTCTCCAAACGCTTAACCAGAATGGCCTAGGGATAAAATACACATACCGTTGTAATCGGGCAAGTTTCTACTTTCAGATGCAACAGGAATTTTTGGGTTAGCTCAATCCGTTCGCGAGATATGGGACACTGAAGCTAAGAAATGTTTGGGAAGGCAAAAAATTTTTTGCAATTCTGCTGCTCCAAACGCTTAACCAGAATGGCCTAGGGAAAAAATACGCATACCGTTACAATCGGGCGAGCTTCCACTTTCAGTTGCAATAGGAATTTTTGGATTAGGTCAATCCGTTCGCGAGATGTGGGAGTTTGAAGCCAAGAAATGGTTGAGAAGGCAAAAAATTTTTCGCAATTCTGCTGCTTCAAACGCTTAACCAGAATGGCCTAGGGAGAAAATACACCTACCGTTGTAATCGGACGAGATTCTACTTTCAGCTGCAATAGGAATTTTTGGGTTAGGTCAATCCGTTCGCGATATATGGGAGTTTGAAGCTAAGAAATGGTTGAGAAGACAACAAATTTTTCGCAATTCTGCTGCTCCAAACGCTTAACCAGAATGGTCCAAGGAAAAAATACACATACCGTTGTAATCGGGCGAGTTTCCACTTTCTAATGCAATAGGAATTTTTGGGTTAGTTCAATCCGTTCGCGAGATATCAGAGTTTGAAGCTAAGAAATGGTTGAGAAGAGAACAAATTTTTCGCAATTCTGCTGCTCCAAACGCTTAACCAGAATGGCCTAGGGAAAAAATACACATACCGTTGTAGTCGGGCGAGTTTCTACTTTCAGATGCAATAGGAATTTTTGGGTTAGGTCAATCCGTTCGCGACATATGGGAGTTTGAAGCTAAGAAATGGTTGAGAAGACAACAAATTTTTCGCAATTCTGCTGCTCCAAACGCTTAACCAGAATGGTCCAGGGAAAAAATACACATACCGTTGTAATCGGGCGAGATTCTACTTTCAGATGCAATAGGAATTTTTGGGTTAGGTCAATCCGTTCGCGAGATATGGGAGGTTGAAGCCAAGAAATGGTTGAGAAGGCAAAAAATTTTTCGCAATTCTGCTGCTTCAAACGCTTAACCAGAATGGCCTAGGGAGAAAATACACATACCGTTGTAATCGGGCGAGTTTCTAGTTTCGGATGCAAGAGGAATTTTTGGGTTAGGTCAATCCGTTCGCGACATATGGGAGTTTGAAGCTAAGAAATGGTTGAGAAGAGAACAAATTTTTCGCAATTCTGCTGCTCCAAACGCTTAACCAGAATGGCCTAGGGAAAAAATACACATACCGTTGTAATCGGGCGAGTTTCTACTTTCAGATGCAATGGGAATTTTTGGGTTAGGCCAATCCGTTCGCGAGATATGGGAGTTTGAATACAAGAAATGGTTGGGAAGGCAAAAAATTTTTCGCAATTCTGCTGCTCCAAACGCTTACCCATAATGGCCTAGGGAAAAAATACACATACCGTTGTAATCGGGCGAGTTTCTAGTTTCGGATGCAAGAGGAATTTTTGGGTTAGGTCAATCCGTTCGCGACATATGGGAGTTTGAAGCTAAGAAATGGTTGAGAAGAGAACAAATTTTTCGCAATTCTGCTGCTCCAAACGCTTAACCAGAATGGCCTAGGGAAAAAATACACATACCGTTGTAATCGGGCAAGATTCTACTTTCAGATGTAATTGGAATTTTTGGGTTAGGTCAATCCGTTCGCGACATATGGGAGTTTGAAACTAAGAAATGGTTGAGAAGAAAACAAATTTTTCGCAATTCTGCTGCTCCAAACGCTTAACCAGAATGGCCTAGGGATAAAATACACATACCGTTGTAGTCGGGCGAGTTTCTACTTTCAGATGCAATAGGAATTTTTGGGTTAGGTCAATCCGTTCGCGACATATGGGAGTTTGAAGCTAAGAAATGGTTGAGAAGACAACAAATTTTTCGCAATTCTGCTGCTCCAAACGCTTAACCAGAATGGTCCAGGGAAAAAATACACATACCGTTGTAATCGGGCAAGATTCTACTTTCAGATGCAATAGGAATTTTTGGGTTAGGTCAATCCGTTCGCGAGATATGGGAGGTTGAAGCCAAGAAATGGTTGAGAAGGCAAAAAATTTTTCGCAATTCTGCTGCTTCAAACGCTTAACCAGAATGGCCTAGGGAGAAAATACACATACCGTTGTAATCGAGCGAGTTTCTAGTTTCGGATGCAAGAGGAATTTTTGGGTTAGGTCAATCCGTTCGCGACATATGGGAGTTTGAAGCTAAGAAATGGTTGAGAAGAGAACAAATTTTTCGCAATTCTGCTGCTCCAAACGCTTAACCAGAATGGCCTAGGGAAAAAATACACATACCGTTGTAATCGGGCAAGATTCTACTTTCAGATGTAATTGGAATTTTTGGGTTAGGTCAATCCGTTCGCGACATATGGGAGTTTGAAACTAAGAAATGGTTGAGAAGAAAACAAATTTTTCGCAATTCTGCTGCTCCAAACGCTTAACCAGAATGGCCTAGGGATAAAATACACATACCGTTGTAATCGGGCAAGTTTCTACTTTCAGATGCAACAGGAATTTTTGGGTTAGCTCAATCCGTTCGCGAGATATGGGACATTGAAGCTAAGAAATGTTTGGGAAGGCAAAAAATTTTTCGCAATTCTGCTGCTCCAAACGCTTAACCAGAATGGCCTAGGTAAAAAATACGCATACCGTTACAATCGGGCGAGCTTCCACTTTCAGTTGCAATAGGAATTTTTGGATTAGGTCAATCCGTTCGCGAGATATGGGAGTTTGAAGCCAAGAAATGGTTGAGAAGGCAAAAAATTTTTCGCAATTCTGCTGCTTCAAACGCTTAACCAGAATGGCCTAGGGAGAAAATACACATACCGTTGTAATCGGGCGAGTTTCTACTTTCAGATGCAATGGGAATTTTGGGTTAGGTCAATCCGTTCGCGAGATATGGGAAATTGAAGACAAGAAATGGTTGGGAAGGCAAAAAATTTTTCGCAATTCTGCTGCTCCAAACGCTTAACCAGAATGGCCTAGGGAGAAAATACATATACCGTTGTAATCGGGCGAGTTTCTAGTTTCAGATGCAATAGGAATTTTTGGGTTAGGTCAATCCGTTCGCGACATATGGGAGTTTGAAGCTAAGAAATGGTTGAGGAGACAACAAATTTTTCGCAATTCTGCTGCTCCAAACGCTTAACCAGAATGGTCCAGGGAAAAAATACACATACCGTTGTAATCGGGCGAGTTTCCACTTTCTAATGCAATAGGAATTTTTGGGTTAGTTCAATCCGTTCGCGAGATATCAGAGTTTGAAGCTAAGAAATGGTTGAGAAGAGAACAAATTTTTCGCAATTCTGCTGCTCCAAACGCTTAACCAGAATGGCCTAGGGAAAAAATACACATACCGTTGTAATCGGGCGAGTTTCTACTTTCAGATGCAATAGGAATTTTTGGGTTAGGTCAAACCGTTCGCGACATATGGGAGTTTGAAGCTAAGAAATGGTTGAGAAGAGAACAAATTTTTCGCAATTCTGCTGCTCCAAACGCTTAACCAGAATGGCCTAGGGAAAAAATACACATACCGTTGTAATCGGGCGAGTTTCTACTTTCAGATGCAATGGGAATTTTTGGGTTAGGTCAATCCGTTCGCGAGATATGGGAGTTTGAAGACAAGAAATGGTTGGGAAGGCAAAAAATTTTTCGCAATTCTGCTACTCCAAACGCTTACCCAGAATGGCCTAGGAAAAAAATACACATACCGTTGTAATCGGGCGAGTTTCTACTTTCAGATGCAATAGGAATTTTTGGGTTAGGTCAATCCGTTCGCGACATATGGGAGTTTGAAGCTAAGAAATGGTTGAGAAGAGAACAAATTTTTCGCAATTCTGCTGCTCCAAACGCTTAACCAGAATGGCCTAGGGAAAAAATACACATACCGTTGTAATCGGGCAAGATTCTACTTTCAGATGTAATGGGAATTTTTGGGTTAGGTCAATCCGTTCGCGAGATATGGGAGTTTGAAGACAAGAAATGGTTGAGAAGGCAAAAAATTTTTCGCAATTCTGCTGCTCCAAACGCTTAACCAGAATGGCCTAGGGATAAAATACACATACCGTTGTAATCGGGCAAGTTTCTACTTTCAGATGCAACAGGAATTTTTGGGTTAGCTCAATCCGTTCGCGAGATATGGGACACTGAAGCTAAGAAATGTTTGGGAAGGCAAAAAATTTTTTGCAATTCTGCTGCTCCAAACGCTTAACCAGAATGGCCTAGGGAAAAAATACGCATACCGTTACAATCGGGCGAGCTTCCACTTTCAGTTGCAATAGGAATTTTTGGATTAGGTCAATCCGTTCGCGAGATATGGGAGTTTGAAGCCAAGAAATGGTTGAGAAGGCAAAAAATTTTTCGCAATTCTGCTGCTTCAAACGCTTAACCAGAATGGCCTAGGGAGAAAATACACCTACCGTTGTAATCGGGCGAGATTCTACTTTCAGCTGCAATAGGAATTTTTGGGTTAGGGCAATCCGTTCGCGATATATGGGAGTTTGAAGCTAAGAAATGGTTGAGAAGACAACAAATTTTTCGCAATTCTGCTGCTCCAAACGCTTAACCAGAATGGCCTAGGGAAAAAATACACATACCGTTGTAGTCGGGCGAGTTTCTACTTTCAGATGCAATAGGAATTTTTGGGTTAGGTCAATCCGTTCGCGACATATGGGAGTTTGAAGCTAAGAAATGGTTGAGAAGACAACAAATTTTTCGCAATTCTGCTGCTCCAAACGCTTAACCAGAATGGTCCAGGGAAAAAATACACATACCGTTGTAATCGGGCGAGATTCTACTTTCAGATGCAATAGGAATTTTTGGGTTAGGTCAATCCGTTCGCGAGATATGGGAGGTTGAAGCCAAGAAATGGTTGAGAAGGCAAAAAATTTTTCGCAATTCTGCTGCTTCAAACGCTTAACCAGAATGGCCTAGGGAGAAAATACACATACCGTTGTAATCGGGCGAGTTTCTAGTTTCGGATGCAAGAGGAATTTTTGGGTTAGGTCAATCCGTTCGCGACATATGGGAGTTTGAAGCTAAGAAATGGTTGAGAAGAGAACAAATTTTTCGCAATTCTGCTGCTCCAAACGCTTAACCAGAATGGCCTAGGGAAAAAATACACATACCGTTGTAATCGGGCGAGTTTCTACTTTCAGATGCAATGGGAATTTTTGGGTTAGGCCAATCCGTTCGCGAGATATGGGAGTTTGAATACAAGAAATGGTTGGGAAGGCAAAAAATTTTTCGCAATTCTGCTGCTCCAAACGCTTACCCAGAATGGCCTAGGGAAAAAATACACATACCGTTGTAATCGGGCGAGTTTCTACTTTCAGATGCAATAGGAATTTTTGGGTTAGGTCAATCCGTTCGCGACATATGGGAGTTTGAAGCTAAGAAATGGTTGAGAAGAGAACAAATTCTTCGCAATTCTGCTGCTCCAAACGCTTAACCAGAATGGCCTAGGGAAAAAATACACATACCGTTGTAATCGGGCAAGATTCTACTTTCAGATGTAATTGGAATTTTTGGGTTAGGTCAATCCGTTCGCGACATATGGGAGTTTGAAACTAAGAAATGGTTGAGAAGAAAACAAATTTTTCGCAATTCTGCTGCTCCAAACGCTTAACCAGAATGGCCTAGGGATAAAATACACATACCGTTGTAATCGGGCAAGTTTCTACTTTCAGATGCAACAGGAATTTTTGGGTTAGCTCAATCCGTTCGCGAGATATGGGACATTGAAGCTAAGAAATGTTTGGGAAGGCAAAAAATTTTTCGCAATTCTGCTGCTCCAAACGCTTAACCAGAATGGCCTAGGTAAAAAATACGCATACCGTTACAATCGGGCGAGCTTCCACTTTCAGTTGCAATAGGAATTTTTGGATTAGGTCAATCCGTTCGCGAGATATGGGAGTTTGAAGCCAAGAAATGGTTGAGAAGGCAAAAAATTTTTCGCAATTCTGCTGCTTCAAACGCTTAACCAGAATGGCCTAGGGAGAAAATACACATACCGTTGTAATCGGGCGAGTTTCTACTTTCAGATGCAATGGGAATTTTTGGGTTAGGTCAATCCGTTCGCGAGATATGGGAAATTGAAGACAAGAAATGGTTGGGAAGGCAAAAAATTTTTCGCAATTCGGCTGCTCCAAACGCTTAACCAGAATGGCCTAGGGAAAAAATACACATACCGTTGTAGTCGGGCGAGTTTCTACTTTCAGATGCAATAGGAATTTTTGGGTTAGGTCAATCCGTTCGCGACATATGGGAGTTTGAAGCTAAGAAATGGTTGAGAAGACAACAAATTTTTCGCAATTCTGCTGCTCCAAACGCTTAACCAGAATGGTCCAGGGAAAAAATACACATACCGTTGTAATCGGGCGAGTTTCTACTTTCAGATGCAATAGGAATTTTTGGGTTAGGTCAATCCGTTCGCGAGATATGGGAGGTTGAAGCCAAGAAATGGTTGAGAAGGCAAAAAATTTTTCGCAATTCTGCTGCTTCAAACGCTTAACCAGAATGGCCTAGGGAGAAAATACATATACCGTTGTAATCGGGCGAGTTTCTAGTTTCAGATGCAATAGGAATTTTTGGGTTAGGTCAATCCGTTCGCGACATATGGGAGTTTGAAGCTAAGAAATGGTTGAGGAGACAACAAATTTTTCGCAATTCTGCTGCTCCAAACGCTTAACCAGAATGGTCCAGGGAAAAAATACACATACCGTTGTAATCGGGCGAGTTTCTACTTTCAGATGCAATAGGAATTTTTGGGTTAGGTCAATCCGTTCGCGAGATATGGGAGGTTGAAGCCAAGAAATGGTTGAGAAGGCAAGAAATTTTTCGCAATTCTGCTGCTTCAAACGCTTAACCAGAATGGCCTAGGCATAAAATACACATACCGTTGTAATCGGGCGAGTTTCTACTTTCAGATGCAACAGGAATTTTTGGGTTATCTCAATCCGTTCGCGAGATATGACAGTTGGAAGCTAAGAAATGGTTGAGAAGAGAACAAATTTTTCGCAATTCTGCTGCTCCAAACGCTTAACCAGAATGGCCTAGGGAAAAAATACACATATCGTTGTAATCGGGCGAGTTTCTACTTTCAGATGCAATAGGAATTTTTGGGTTAGGTCAATCCGTTCGCGATATATGGGAGTTTGAAGCTAAGAAATGGTTGAGGAGACAACAAATTTTTCGCAATTCTGCTGCTCCAAACGCTTAACCAGAATGGTCCAGGGAAAAAATACACATACCGTTGTAATCGGGCGAGTTTCCACTTTCTAATGCAATAGGAATTTTTGGGTTAGTTCAATCCGTTCGCGAGATATCAGAGTTTGAAGCTAAGAAATGGTTGAGAAGAGAACAAATTTTTCGCAATTCTGCTGCTCCAAACGCTTAACCAGAATGGCCTAGGGAAAAAATACGCATACCGTTACAATCGGGCGAGCTTCCACTTTCAGTTGCAATAGGAATTTTTGGATTAGGTCAATCCGTTCGCGAGATATGGGAGTTTGAAGCCAAGAAATGGTTGAGAAGGCAAAAAATTTTTCGCAATTCTGCTGCTTCAAACGCTTAACCAGAATGGCCTAGGGAGAAAATACACATACCGTTGTAATCGGGCGAGTTTCTACTTTCAGATGCAATGGGAATTTTTGGGTTAGGTCAATCCGTTCGCGAGATATGGGAGTTTGAAGACAAGAAATGGTTGGGAAGGCAAAAAATTTTTCGCAATTCTGCTGCTCCAAACGCTTAACCAGAATGGCCTAGGGAAAAAATACACATACCTTTGTAATCGGGCAAGTTTCTACTTTCAGATGCAATGGGAATTTTTGGGTTAGGTCAATCCGTTCGCGAGATATGGGAGTTTGAAGACAAGAAATGGTTGAGAAGGCAAAAAATTTTTCGCAATTCTGCTGCTCCAAACGCTTAACCAGAATGGCCTAGAGAAAAAATACACATACCGTTGTAATCGGGCGAGTTTCTACTTTCAGATGCAATAGGAATTTTTGGGATAGGTCAATCCGTTCGCGACATATGGGAGTTTGAAGCTAAGAAATGGTTGTGAAGACAACAAATTTTTCGCAATTCTGCTGCTCCAAACGCTTAACCAGAATGGTCCAGGGAAAAAATACACATACCGTTGTAATCGGGCGAGTTTCTACTTTCAGATGCAATAGGAATTTTTGGGTTAGGTCAATCCGTTCGCGAGATATGGGAGGTTGAAGCCAAGAAATGGTTGAGAAGGCAAAAAATTTTTCGCAATTCTGCTGCTTCAAACGCTTAACCAGAATGGCCTAGGCATGAAATACACATACCGTTGTAATCGGGCGAGTTTCTACTTTCAGATGCAACAGGAATTTTTGGGTTAGCTCAATCCGTTCGCGAGATATGACAGTTTGAAGCTAAGAAATGGTTGAGAAGAGAACAAATTTTTCGCAATTCTGCTGCTCCAAACGCTTAACCAGAATGGTCCAGGGAAAAAATACACATACCTCTGTAACCGTGCGAGTTTCTACTTTCAGATGCGATAGGAATTTTTGGGTTAGGTCAATCCGTTCGCGAGATATGGGAGTTTGAAGCCAAGAAATGGAAGAGAAGGCAAAAAATTTTTCGCAATTCTGCTGCTTCAAACGCTTAACCAGAATGGCCTAGGGAAAAAATACACATACCGTTGTAATCGGGCGAGTTTCTACTTTCAGATGCAATAGGAATTTTTGGGTTAGGTCAATCCGTTCGCGACATATGGGAGTTTGAAGCTAAGAAATGGTTGAGGAGACAACAAATTTTTCGCAATTCTGCTGCTCCAAACGCTTAACCAGAATGGCCTAGGGAAAAAATACACATACCCTTGTAATCGGGCGAGTTTCTACTTTCAGATGCAATGGGAATTTTTGGGTTAGGTCAATCCGTTCGCGAGATATGGGAGTTTGAAGACAAGAAATGGTTGGGAAGGCAAAAAATTTTTCGCAATTCTGCTGCTCCAAACGCTTACCCAGAATGGCCTAGGGAAAAAATACACATACCGTTGTAATCGGGCGAGTTTCTACTTTCAGATGCAATAGGAATTTTTGGGTTAGGTCAATCCGTTAGCGACATATGGGAGTTTGAAGCTAAGAAATGGTTGAGAAGAGAACAAATTTTTCGCAATTCTGCTGCTCCAAACGCTTAACCAGAATGGCCTAGGGAAAAAATACACATACCCTTGTAATCGGGCGAGTTTCTACTTTCAGATGCAATGGGAATTTTTGGGTTAGGTCAATCCGTTCGCGAGATATGGGAGTTTGAAGACAAGAAATGGTTGGGAAGGCAAAAAATTTTTCGCAATTCTGCTGCTCCAAACGCTTACCCAGAATGGCCTAGGGAAAAAATACACATACCGTTGTAATCGGGCGAGTTTCTACTTTCAGATGCAATAGGAATTTTTGGGTTAGGTCAATCCGTTAGCGACATATGGGAGTTTGAAGCTAAGAAATGGTTGAGAAGAGAACAAATTTTTCGCAATTCTGCTGCTCCAAACGCTTAACCAGAATGGCCTAGGGAAAAAATACACATACCGTTGTAATCGGGCAAGATTCTACTTCAGATGTAATGGGATTTTTTGCGTTAGGTCAATCCGTTCGCGAGATATGGGAGTTTGAAGACAAGAAATGGTTGAGAAGGCAAAAAATTTTTCGCAATTCTGCTGCTCCAAACGCTTAACCAGAATGGCCTAGGGATAAAATACACATACCGTTGTAATCGGGCAAGTTTCTACTTTCAGATGCAACAGGAATTTTTGGGTTAGCTCAATCCGTTCGCGAGATATGGGACATTGAAGCTAAGAAATGTTTGGGAAGGCAAAAAATTTTTTGCAATTCTGCTGCTCCAAACGCTTAACCAGAATGGCCTAGGGAAAAAATACGCATACCGTTACAATCGGGCGAGCTTCCACTTTCAGTTGCAATAGGAATTTTTGGATTAGGTCAATCCGTTCGCGAGATATGGGAGTTTGAAGCCAAGAAATGGTTGAGAAGGCAAAAAATTTTTCGCAATTCTGCTGCTTCAAACGCTTAACCAGAATGGCCTAGGGAGAAAATACACCTACCGTTGTAATCGGGCGAGATTCTACTTTCAGCTGCAATAGGAATTTTTGGGTTAGGTCAATCCGTTCGCGATATATGGGAGTTTGAAGCTAAGAAATGGTTGAGAAGACAACAAATTTTTCGCAATTCTGCTGCTCCAAACGCTTAACCAGAATGGTCCAAGGAAAAAATACACATACCGTTGTAATCGGGCGAGTTTCCACTTTCTAATGCAATAGGAATTTTTGGGTTAGTTCAATCCGTTCGCGAGATATCAGAGTTTGAAGCTAAGAAATGGTTGAGAAGAGAACAAATTTTTCGCAATTCTGCTGCTCCAAACGCTTAACCAGAATGGCCTAGGGAAAAAATACACATACCGTTGTAATCGGGCGAGTTTCTACTTTCAGATGCAATAGGAATTTTTGGGTTAGGTCAAACCATTCGCGACATATGGGAGTTTGAAGCTAAGAAATGGTTGAGAAGAGAACAAATTTTTCGCAATTCTGCTGCTCCAAACGCTTAACCAGAATGGCCTAGAGAAAAAATACACATACCGTTGTAATCGGGCGAGTTTCTACTTTCAGATGCAACAGGAATTTTTGGGTTAGCTCAATCCGTTCGCGAGATATGGGACATTGAAGCTAAGAAATGTTTGGGAAGGCAAAAAATTTTTTGCAATTCTGCTGCTCCAAACGCTTAACCAGAATGGCCTAGGGAAAAAATACGCATACCGTTACAATCGGGCGAGCTTCCACTTTCAGTTGCAATAGGAATTTTTGGATTAGGTCAATCCGTTCGCGAGATATGGGAGTTTGAAGCCAAGAAATGGTTGAGAAGGCAAAAAATTTTTCGCAATTCTGCTGCTTCAAACGCTTAACCAGAATGGCCTAGGGAGAAAATACACCTACCGTTGTAATCGGGCGAGATTCTACTTTCAGCTGCAATAGGAATTTTTGGGTTAGGTCAATCCGTTCGCGATATATGGGAGTTTGAAGCTAAGAAATGGTTGAGAAGACAACAAATTTTTCGCAATTCTGCTGCTCCAAACGCTTAACCAGAATGGTCCAAGGAAAAAATACACATACCGTTGTAATCGGGCGAGTTTCCACTTTCTAATGCAATAGGAATTTTTGGGTTAGTTCAATCCGTTCGCGAGATATCAGAGTTTGAAGCTAAGAAATGGTTGAGAAGAGAACAAATTTTTCGCAATTCTGCTGCTCCAAACGCTTAACCAGAATGGCCTAGGGAAAAAATACACATACCGTTGTAATCGGGCGAGTTTCTACTTTCAGATGCAATAGGAATTTTTGGGTTAGGTCAAACCATTCGCGACATATGGGAGTTTGAAGCTAAGAAATGGTTGAGAAGAGAACAAATTTTTCGCAATTCTGCTGCTCCAAACGCTTAACCAGAATGGCCTAGAGAAAAAATACACATACCGTTGTAATCGGGCGAGTTTCTACTTTCAGATGCAATGGGAATTTTTGGGTTAGGTCAATCCGTTCGCGAGATATGGGAGTTTGAAGACAAGAAATGGTTGGGAAGGCAAAAAATTTTTCGCAATTCTGCTGCTCCAAACGCTTACCCAGAATGGCCTAGGGAAAAAATACACATGCCGTTGTAATCGGGCGAGTTTCTACTTTCAGATGCAATAGGAATTTTTGGGTTAGGTCAATCCGTTAGCGACATATGGGAGTTTGAAGCTAAGAAATGGTTGAGAAGAGAACAAATTTTTCGCAATTCTGCTGCTCCAAACGCTTAACCAGAATGGCCTAGGGAAAAAATACACATACCGTTGTAATCGGGCAAGATTCTACTTCAGATGTAATGGGATTTTTTGGGTTAGGTCAATCCGTTCGCGAGATATGGGAGTTTGAAGACAAGAAATGGTTGAGAAGGCAAAAAATTTTTCGCAATTCTGCTGCTCCAAACGCTTAACCAGAATGGCCTAGGGATAAAATACACATACCGTTGTAATCGGGCAAGTTTCTACTTTCAGATGCAACAGGAATTTTTGGGTTAGCTCAATCCGTTCGCGAGATATGGGACATTGAAGCTAAGAAATGTTTGGGAAGGCAAAAAATTTTTTGCAATTCTGCTGCTCCAAACGCTTAACCAGAATGGCCTAGGGAAAAAATACGCATACCGTTACAATCGGGCGAGCTTCCACTTTCAGTTGCAATAGGAATTTTTGGATTAGGTCAATCCGTTCGCGAGATATGGGAGTTTGAAGCCAAGAAATGGTTGAGAAGGCAAAAAATTTTTCGCAATTCTGCTGCTCCAAACGCTTAACCAGAATGGCCTAGGGAAAAAATACGCATACCGTTACAATCGGGCGAGCTTCCACTTTCAGTTGCAATAGGAATTTTTGGATTAGGTCAATCCGTTCGCGAGATATGGGAGTTTGAAGCCAAGAAATGGTTGAGAAGGCAAAAAATTTTTCGCAATTCTGCTGCTTCAAACGCTTAACCAGAATGGCCTAGGGAGAAAATACACCTACCGTTGTAATCGGGCGAGATTCTACTTTCAGCTGCAATAGGAATTTTTGGGTTAGGTCAATCCGTTCGCGATATATGGGAGTTTGAAGCTAAGAAATGGTTGAGAAGACAACAAATTTTTCGCAATTCTGCTGCTCCAAACGCTTAACCAGAATGGTCCAAGGAAAAAATACACATACCGTTGTAATCGGGCGAGTTTCCACTTTCTAATGCAATAGGAATTTTTGGGTTAGTTCAATCCGTTCGCGAGATATCAGAGTTTGAAGCTAAGAAATGGTTGAGAAGAGAACAAATTTTTCGCAATTCTGCTGCTCCAAACGCTTAACCAGAATGGCCTAGGGAAAAAATACACATACCGTTGTAATCGGGCGAGTTTCTACTTTCAGATGCAATAGGAATTTTTGGGTTAGGTCAAACCATTCGCGACATATGGGAGTTTGAAGCTAAGAAATGGTTGAGAAGAGAACAAATTTTTCGCAATTCTGCTGCTCCAAACGCTTAACCAGAATGGCCTAGAGAAAAAATACACATACCGTTGTAATCGGGCGAGTTTCTACTTTCAGATGCAATGGGAATTTTTGGGTTAGGTCAATCCGTTCGCGAGATATGGGAGTTTGAAGACAAGAAATGGTTGGGAAGGCAAAAAATTTTTCGCAATTCTGCTGCTCCAAACGCTTACCCAGAATGGCCTAGGGAAAAAATACACATACCGTTGTAATCGGGCGAGTTTCTACTTTCAGATGCAATAGGAATTTTTGGGTTAGGTCAATCCGTTAGTGACATATGGGAGTTTGAAGCTAAGAAATGGTTGAGAAGAGAACAAATTTTTCGCAATTCTGCTGCTCCAAACGCTTAACCAGAATGGCCTAGGGAAAAAATACACATACCGTTGTAATCGGGCAAGATTCTACTTCAGATGTAATGGGATTTTTTGGGTTAGGTCAATCCGTTCGCGAGATATGGGAGTTTGAAGACAAGAAATGGTTGAGAAGGCAAAAAATTTTTCGCAATTCTGCTGCTCCAAACGCTTAACCAGAATGGCCTAGAGATAAAATACACATACCGTTGTAATCGGGCAAGTTTCTACTTTCAGATGCAACAGGAATTTTTGGGTTAGCTCAATCCGTTCGCGAGATATGGGACATTGAAGCTAAGAAATGTTTGGGAAGGCAAAAAATTTTTTGCAATTCTGCTGCTCCAAACGCTTAACCAGAATGGCCTAGGGAAAAAATACGCATACCGTTACAATCGGGCGAGCTTCCACTTTCAGTTGCAATAGGAATTTTTGGATTAGGTCAATCCGTTCGCGAGATATGGGAGTTTGAAGCCAAGAAATGGTTGAGAAGGCAAAAAATTTTTCGCAATTCTGCTGCTTCAAACGCTTAACCAGAATGGCCTAGGGAGAAAATACACCTACCGTTGTAATCGGGCGAGATTCTACTTTCAGCTGCAATAGGAATTTTTGGGTTAGGTCAATCCGTTCGCGATATATGGGAGTTTGAAGCTAAGAAATGGTTGAGAAGACAACAAATTTTTCGCAATTCTGCTGCTCCAAACGCTTAACCAGAATGGTCCAAGGAAAAAATACACATACCGTTGTAATCGGGCGAGTTTCCACTTTCTAATGCAATAGGAATTTTTGGGTTAGTTCAATCCGTTCGCGAGATATCAGAGTTTGAAGCTAAGAAATGGTTGAGAAGAGAACAAATTTTTCGCAATTCTGCTGCTCCAAACGCTTAACCAGAATGGCCTAGGGAAAAAATACACATACCGTTGTAATCGGGCGAGTTTCTACTTTCAGATGCAATAGGAATTTTTGGGTTAGGTCAAACCATTCGCGACATATGGGAGTTTGAAGCTAAGAAATGGTTGAGAAGAGAACAAATTTTTCGCAATTCTGCTGCTCCAAACGCTTAACCAGAATGGCCTAGAGAAAAAATACACATACCGTTGTAATCGGGCGAGTTTCTACTTTCAGATGCAACAGGAATTTTTGGGTTAGCTCAATCCGTTCGCGAGATATGGGACATTGAAGCTAAGAAATGTTTGGGAAGGCAAAAAATTTTTTGCAATTCTGCTGCTCCAAACGCTTAACCAGAATGGCCTAGGGAAAAAATACGCATACCGTTACAATCGGGCGAGCTTCCACTTTCAGTTGCAATAGGAATTTTTGGATTAGGTCAATCCGTTCGCGAGATATGGGAGTTTGAAGCCAAGAAATGGTTGAGAAGGCAAAAAATTTTTCGCAATTCTGCTGCTTCAAACGCTTAACCAGAATGGCCTAGGGAGAAAATACACCTACCGTTGTAATCGGGCGAGATTCTACTTTCAGCTGCAATAGGAATTTTTGGGTTAGGTCAATCCGTTCGCGATATATGGGAGTTTGAAGCTAAGAAATGGTTGAGAAGACAACAAATTTTTCGCAATTCTGCTGCTCCAAACGCTTAACCAGAATGGTCCAAGGAAAAAATACACATACCGTTGTAATCGGGCGAGTTTCCACTTTCTAATGCAATAGGAATTTTTGGGTTAGTTCAATCCGTTCGCGAGATATCAGAGTTTGAAGCTAAGAAATGGTTGAGAAGAGAACAAATTTTTCGCAATTCTGCTGCTCCAAACGCTTAACCAGAATGGCCTAGGGAAAAAATACACATACCGTTGTAATCGGGCGAGTTTCTACTTTCAGATGCAATAGGAATTTTTGGGTTAGGTCAAACCATTCGCGACATATGGGAGTTTGAAGCTAAGAAATGGTTGAGAAGAGAACAAATTTTTCGCAATTCTGCTGCTCCAAACGCTTAACCAGAATGGCCTAGAGAAAAAATACACATACCGTTGTAATCGGGCGAGTTTCTACTTTCAGATGCAATGGGAATTTTTGGGTTAGGTCAATCCGTTCGCGAGATATGGGAGTTTGAAGACAAGAAATGGTTGGGAAGGCAAAAAATTTTTCGCAATTCTGCTGCTCCAAACGCTTACCCAGAATGGCCTAGGGAAAAAATACACATGCCGTTGTAATCGGGCGAGTTTCTACTTTCAGATGCAATAGGAATTTTTGGGTTAGGTCAATCCGTTAGCGACATATGGGAGTTTGAAGCTAAGAAATGGTTGAGAAGAGAACAAATTTTTCGCAATTCTGCTGCTCCAAACGCTTAACCAGAATGGCCTAGGGAAAAAATACACATACCGTTGTAATCGGGCAAGATTCTACTTCAGATGTAATGGGATTTTTTGGGTTAGGTCAATCCGTTCGCGAGATATGGGAGTTTGAAGACAAGAAATGGTTGAGAAGGCAAAAAATTTTTCGCAATTCTGCTGCTCCAAACGCTTAACCAGAATGGCCTAGGGATAAAATACACATACCGTTGTAATCGGGCAAGTTTCTACTTTCAGATGCAACAGGAATTTTTGGGTTAGCTCAATCCGTTCGCGAGATATGGGACATTGAAGCTAAGAAATGTTTGGGAAGGCAAAAAATTTTTTGCAATTCTGCTGCTCCAAACGCTTAACCAGAATGGCCTAGGGAAAAAATACGCATACCGTTACAATCGGGCGAGCTTCCACTTTCAGTTGCAATAGGAATTTTTGGATTAGGTCAATCCGTTCGCGAGATATGGGAGTTTGAAGCCAAGAAATGGTTGAGAAGGCAAAAAATTTTTCGCAATTCTGCTGCTCCAAACGCTTAACCAGAATGGCCTAGGGAAAAAATACGCATACCGTTACAATCGGGCGAGCTTCCACTTTCAGTTGCAATAGGAATTTTTGGATTAGGTCAATCCGTTCGCGAGATATGGGAGTTGAAGCCAAGAAATGGTTGAGAAGGCAAAAAATTTTTCGCAATTCTGCTGCTTCAAACGCTTAACCAGAATGGCCTAGGGAGAAAATACACCTACCGTTGTAATCGGGCGAGATTCTACTTTCAGCTGCAATAGGAATTTTTGGGTTAGGTCAATCCGTTCGCGATATATGGGAGTTTGAAGCTAAGAAATGGTTGAGAAGACAACAAATTTTTCGCAATTCTGCTGCTCCAAACGCTTAACCAGAATGGTCCAAGGAAAAAATACACATACCGTTGTAATCGGGCGAGTTTCCACTTTCTAATGCAATAGGAATTTTTGGGTTAGTTCAATCCGTTCGCGAGATATCAGAGTTTGAAGCTAAGAAATGGTTGAGAAGAGAACAAATTTTTCGCAATTCTGCTGCTCCAAACGCTTAACCAGAATGGCCTAGGGAAAAAATACACATACCGTTGTAATCGGGCGAGTTTCTACTTTCAGATGCAATAGGAATTTTTGGGTTAGGTCAAACCATTCGCGACATATGGGAGTTTGAAGCTAAGAAATGGTTGAGAAGAGAACAAATTTTTCGCAATTCTGCTGCTCCAAACGCTTAACCAGAATGGCCTAGAGAAAAAATACACATACCGTTGTAATCGGGCGAGTTTCTACTTTCAGATGCAATGGGAATTTTTGGGTTAGGTCAATCCGTTCGCGAGATATGGGAGTTTGAAGACAAGAAATGGTTGGGAAGGCAAAAAATTTTTCGCAATTCTGCTGCTCCAAACGCTTACCCAGAATGGCCTAGGGAAAAAATACACATACCGTTGTAATCGGGCGAGTTTCTACTTTCAGATGCAATAGGAATTTTTGGGTTAGGTCAATCCGTTAGTGACATATGGGAGTTTGAAGCTAAGAAATGGTTGAGAAGAGAACAAATTTTTCGCAATTCTGCTGCTCCAAACGCTTAACCAGAATGGCCTACGGAAAAAATACACATACCGTTGTAATCGGGCAAGATTCTACTTCAGATGTAATGGGATTTTTTGGGTTAGGTCAATCCGTTCGCGAGATATGGGAGTTTGAAGACAAGAAATGGTTGAGAAGGCAAAAAATTTTTCGCAATTCTGCTGCTCCAAACGCTTAACCAGAATGGCCTAGAGATAAAATACACATACCGTTGTAATCGGGCAAGTTTCTACTTTCAGATGCAACAGGAATTTTTGGGTTAGCTCAATCCGTTCGCGAGATATGGGACATTGAAGCTAAGAAATGTTTGGGAAGGCAAAAAATTTTTTGCAATTCTGCTGCTCCAAACGCTTAACCAGAATGGCCTAGGGAAAAAATACGCATACCGTTACAATCGGGCGAGCTTCCACTTTCAGTTGCAATAGGAATTTTTGGATTAGGTCAATCCGTTCGCGAGATATGGGAGTTTGAAGCCAAGAAATGGTTGAGAAGGCAAAAAATTTTTCGCAATTCTGCTGCTTCAAACGCTTAACCAGAATGGCCTAGGGAGAAAATACACCTACCGTTGTAATCGGGCGAGATTCTACTTTCAGCTGCAATAGGAATTTTTGGGTTAGGTCAATCCGTTCGCGATATATGGGAGTTTGAAGCTAAGAAATGGTTGAGAAGACAACAAATTTTTCGCAATTCTGCTGCTCCAAACGCTTAACCAGAATGGTCCAAGGAAAAAATACACATACCGTTGTAATCGGGCGAGTTTCCACTTTCTAATGCAATAGGAATTTTTGGGTTAGTTCAATCCGTTCGCGAGATATCAGAGTTTGAAGCTAAGAAATGGTTGAGAAGAGAACAAATTTTTCGCAATTCTGCTGCTCCAAACGCTTAACCAGAATGGCCTAGGGAAAAAATACACATACCGTTGTAGTCGGGCGAGTTTCTACTTTCAGATGCAATAGGAATTTTTGGGTTGGGTCAATCCGTTCGCGACATATGGGAGTTTGAAGCTAAGAAATGGTTGAGAAGACAACAAATTTTTCGCAATTCTGCTGCTCCAAACGCTTAACCAGAATGGTCCAGGGAAAAAATACACATACCGTTGTAATCGGGCGAGTTTCTACTTTCAGATGCAATAGGAATTTTTGGGTTAGGTCAATCCGTTCGCGAGATATGGGAGGTTGAAGCCAAGAAATGGTTGAGAAGGCAAAAAATTTTTCGCAATTCTGCTGCTCCAAACGCTTACCCAGAATGGCCTAGGGAAAAAATACACATACCGTTGTAATCGGGCGAGTTTCTACTTTCAGATGCAATAGGAATTTTTGGGTTAGGTCAATCCGTTCGCGACATATGGGAGTTTGAAGCTAAGAAATGGTTGAGAAGAGAACAAATTTTTCGCAATTCTGCTGCTCCAAACGCTTAACCAGAATGGCCTAGGGAAAAAATACACATACCGTTGTAATCGGGCAAGATTCTACTTTCAGATGTAATGGGAATTTTTGGGTTAGGTCAATCCGTTCGCGAGATATGGGAGTTTGAAGACACGAAATGGTTGAGAAGGCAAAAAATTTTGCGCAATTCTGCTGCTCCAAACGCTTAACCAGAATGGCCTAGGGAAAAAATACACATACCGTTGTAGTCGGGCGAGTTTCTACTTTCAGATGCAATAGGAATTTTTGGGTTAGGTCAATCCGTTCGCGACATATGGGAGTTTGAAGCTAAGAAATGGTTGAGAAGACAACAAATTTTTCGCAATTCTGCTGCTACAAACGCTTGACCAGAATGGTCCAGGGAAAAAATACACATACCGTTGTAATCGGGCGAGTTTCTACTTTCAGATGCAATAGGAATTTTTGGGTTAGGTCAATCCGTTCGCGAGATATGGGAGGTTGAAGCCAAGAAATGGTTGAGAAGGCAAAAAATTTTTCGCAATTCTGCTGCTTCAAACGCTTAACCAGAATGGCCTAGGGAGAAAATACATATACCGTTGTAATCGGGCGAGTTTCTAGTTTCAGATGCAAGAGGAATTTTTGGGTTAGGTCAATCCGTTCGCGACATATGGGTGTTTGAAGCTAAGAAATGGTTGAGAAGAGAACAAATTTTTCGCAATTCTGCTGCTCCAAACGCTTAACCAGAATGGCCTAGGGAAAAAATACACATACCGTTGTAATCGGGCAAGTTTCTACTTTCAGATGCAATGGGAATTTTTGGGTTAGGTCAATCCGTTCGCGAGATATGGGAGTTTGAAGACAAGAAATGGTTGAGAAGGCAAAAAATTTTTCGCAATTCTGCTGCTCCAAACGCTTAACCAGAATGGCCTAGGGATAAAATACACATACCGTTGTAATCGGGCGAGATTCTACTTTCAGATTCAATAGGAATTTTTGGGTTAGGTCAATCCGTTCGCGATATATGGGAGTTTGAAGCTAAGAAATGGTTGAGGAGACAACAAATTTTTCGCAATTCTGCTGCTCCAAACGCTTAACCAGAATGGTCCAGGGAAAAAATACACATACCGTTGTAATCGGGCGAGTTTCCACTTTCTAATGCAATAGGAACTTTTGGGTTAGTTCAATCCGTTCGCGAGATATCAGAGTTTGAAGCTAAGAAATGGTTGAGAAGAGAACAAATTTTTCGCAATTCTGCTGCTCCAAACGCTTAACCAGAATGGCCTAGGGAAAAAATACGCATACCGTTACAATCGGGCGAGCTTCCACTTTCAGTTGCAATAGGAATTTTTGGATTAGGTCAATCCGTTCGCGAGATATGGGAGTTTGAAGCCAAGAAATGGTTGAGAAGGCAAAAAATTTTTCGCAATTCTGCTGCTTCAAACGCTTAACCAGAATGGCCTAGGGAGAAAATACACATACCGTTGTAATCGGGCGAGTTTCTACTTTCAGATGCAATGGGAATTTTTGGGTTAGGTCAATCCGTTCGCGAGATATGGGAGTTTGAAGACAAGAAATGGTTGGGAAGGCAAAAAATTTTTCGCAATTCTGCTGCTCCAAACGCTTAACCAGAATGGCCTAGGGAAAAAATACACATACCTTTGTAATCGGGCAAGTTTCTACTTTCAGATGCAATGGGAATTTTTGGGTTAGGTCAATCCGTTCGCGAGATATGGGAGTTTGAAGACAAGAAATGGTTGAGAAGGCATAAAATTTTTCGCAATTCTGCTGCTCCAAACGCTTAACCAGAGTGGCCTAGAGAAAAAATACACATACCGTTGTAATCGGGCGAGTTTCTACTTTCAGATGCAATAGGAATTTTTGGGTTAGGTCAATCCGTTCGCGACATATGGGCGTTTGAAGCTAAGAAATGGTTGAGAAGACAACAAATTTTTCGCAATTCTGCTGCTCCAAACGCTTAACCAGAATGGTCCAGGGAAAAAATACACATTCCGTTGTAATCGGGCGAGTTTCTACTTTCAGATGCAATAGGAATTTTTGGGTTAGGTCAATCCGTTCGCGAGATATGGGAGGTTGAAGCCAAGAAATGGTTGAGAAGGCAAAAAATTTTTCGCAATTCTGCTGCTTCAAACGCTTAACCAGAATGGCCTAGGCATAAAATACACATACCGTTGTAATCGGGCGAGTTTCTACTTTCAGATGCAACAGGAATTTTTGGGTTAGCTCAATCCGTTCGCGAGATATGACAGTTTGAAGCTAAGAAATGGTTGAGAAGAGAACAAATTTTTCGCAATTCTGCTGCTCCAAACGCTTAACCAGAATGGCCTAGGGAAAAAATACACATACCTTTGTAATCGTGCGAGTTTCTACTTTCAGATGCGATAGGAATTTTTGGGTTAGGTCAATCCGTTCGCGAGATATGGGAGTTTGAAGCCAAGAAATGGAAGAGAAGGCAAAAAATTTTTCGCAATTCTGCTGCTTCAAACGCTTAACCAGAATGGCCTAGGGAAAAAATACACATACCGTTGTAATCGGGCGAGTTTCTACATTCAGATGCAATAGGAATTTTTGGGTTAGGTCAATCCGTTCGCGACATATGGGAGTTTGAAGCTAAGAAATGGTTGAGGAGACAACAAATTTTTCGCAATTCTGCTGCTCCAAACGCTTAACCATAATGGTCCAGGGAAAAAATACACATACCGTTGTAATCGGGCGAGTTTCCGCTTTCTAATGCAATAGGAATTTTTGGGTTAGTTCAATCCGTTCGCGAGATATCAGAGTTTGAAGCTAAGAAATGGTTGAGAAGAGAACAAATTTTTCGCAATTCTGCTGCTCCAAACGCTTAACCAGAATGGCCTAGGGAAAAAATACACATACCGTTGTAATCGGGCGAGTTTCTACTTTCAGATGCAATAGGAATTTTTGGGTTAGGTCAATCCGTTCGCGAGATATTGGAGTTTGAAGCTAAGAAATGGTTGAGAAGACAACAAATTTTTCGCAATTCTGCTGCTCCAAACGCTTAACCAGAATGGTCCAGGGAAAAAATACACATACCGTTGTAATCGGGCGAGTTTCTACTTTCAGATGCAATAGGAATTTTTGGGTTAGGTCAATCCGTTCGCGAGATATGGGAGGTTGAAGCCAAGAAATGGTTGAGAGGGCAAAAAATTTTTCGCAATTCTGCTGCATCAAACGCTTATACAGAATGGCCTAGGGAGAAAATACACATACCGTTGTAATCGGGCGAGTTTCTACTTTCAGATGCAATAGGAATTTTTGGGTTAGGTCAATCCGTTCGCGACATATGGGAGTTTGAATCTAAGAAATGGTTGAGAAGAGAACAAATTTTTCGCAGTTCTGCTGCTCCAAACGCTTAACCAGAATGGCCTAGGGAAAAAATACACATACCGTTGTAATCGGGCGAGTTTCTACTTTCAGATGCAATAGGAATTTTTGGGTTAGGTCAATCCGTTCGCGAGATATTGGAGTTTGAAGCTAAGAAATGGTTGAGAAGACAACAAATTTTTCGCAATTCTGCTGCTCCAAACGCTTAACCAGAATGGCCTAGGGAAAAAATACACATACCGTTGTAATCGGGCGAGTTTCTACTTTCAGACGCAACAGGAATTTTTGGGCTAGGTCAATCCGTTCGCGAGATATGGGAGGTTGAAGCCAAGAAATGGTTGAGAGGGCAAAAAATTTTTCGCAATTCTGCTGCATCAAACGCTTATACAGAATGGCCTAGGGAGAAAATACACATACCGTTGTAATCGGGCGAGTTTCTACTTTCAGATGCAATAGGAATTTTTGGGTTAGGTCAATCCGTTCGCGACATATGGGAGTTTGAATCTAAGAAATGGTTGAGAAGAGAACAAATTTTTCGCAATTCTGCTGCTCCAAACGCTTAACCAGAATGGCCTAGGGAAAAAATACACATACCGTTGTAATCGGGCAAGTTTCTACTTTCAGATGCAATGGGAATTTTTGGGCTAGGTCAATCCGTTCGCGAGATATGGGAGTTTGAAGACAAGAAATGGTTGAGAAGGCAAAAAATTTTTCGCAATTCTGCTGCTCCAAACGCTTAACCAGAATGGCCTAGAGAAAAAATACACATACCGTTGTAATCGGGCGAGATTCTACTTTCAGATACAATAGGAATTTCTGGCTTGGGTCAATCCGTTCGCGAGATATGGTAGTTTGAAGCCAAGAAATGGTTGAGAAGAGAACAAATTTTTCGCAATTCTGCTGCTCCAAACGCTTAACCAGAATGGCCTAGGGAAAAAATACACATACCGTTGTAATCGTGCGAGTTTCTACTTTCAGATGCGATAGGAATTTTTGGGTTAGGTCAATCCGTTCGCGAGATATGGGAGTTTGAAGCCAAGAAATGGAAGAGAAGGCAAAAAATTTTTCGCAATTCTGCTGCTTCAAACGCTTAACCAGAATGGCCTAGGGAAAAAATGCACACACCGTTGTAATCGGGCGAGTTTCTACTTTCAGTTGCAATAGGAGTTTTTGGGTTTGGTCAATCCGTTCGCGAGATATGGGACTTTGAAGCTAAGAAATGTTTGGGAAGGCAAAAAATTTTTCGCAATTCTGCTGCTCCAAACGCTTAACCAGAATGATCTAGGGAAAAAATACACATACCGTTGTAATCGGGCGAGATTCTACTTTCAGATGCAATAGGAATTTTTGGATTAGGTCAATCCGTTCGCGAGATATGAGAGTTTGAAGCTAAGAAATGGTTGAGAAGAGAACAAATTTTTCGCAATTCTGCTGCTCCAAACGCTTATCCAGTATGGCCTAGGGGAAAAATATACATACCGTTGTAATCGGGCGAGTTTCTACTTTCTAATGCAATAGGAATTTTTGGGTTAGTTCAATCCGTTCGCGAGATATGAGAGTTTGAAGCTAAGAAATGGTTGAGAAGAGAACAAATTTTTCGCAATTCTGCTGCTCCAAACGCTTAACCAGAATGGCCTAGGGAAAAAATACGCATACCGTTGTAATCGGGCGAGTTTCTACTTTCAGTTACAATAGGAATTTTCTGATTAAGTCAATCCGTTCGCGAGATATGGGACTTTGAAGCTAAGAAATGGTGACTAGACAACAAATTTTCCGCACTTCTGCTGCTCCAATCGCTTATCCATAATGGCCTAGGGGAAAAATACACGTACCGTTGTAATCGGGCGAGTTTCTACTTTCAAATGCAATAGGAATTTTTGGGTTAGGTCAATCCGTTCGCGAGATATGGGAGTTTGAAGCCAAGAAATGGTTGAGAAGGCAAAAAATTTTTCGCAATTCTGCTGCTTCAAACGCTTAACCAGAATGGCCTAGGGAGAAAATACACATACCGTTGTAATCGGGCGAGTTTCTACTTTCAGATGCAATGGGAATTTTTGGGTTAGGTCAATCCGTTCGCGAGATATGGGAGTTTGAAGACAAGAAATGGTTGGGAAGGCAAAAAATTTTTCGCAATTCTGCTGCTCCAAACGCTTAACCAGAATGGCCTAGGGAAAAAATACACATACCTTTGTAATCGGGCAAGTTTCTACTTTCAGATGCAATGGGAATTTTTGGGTTAGGTCAATCCGTTCGCGAGATATGGGAGTTTGAAGACAAGAAATGGTTGAGAAGGCATAAAATTTTTCGCAATTCTGCTGCTCCAAACGCTTAACCAGAATGGCCTAGAGAAAAAATACACATACCGTTGTAATCGGGCGAGTTTCTACTTTCAGATGCAATAGGAATTTTTGGGTTAGGTCAATCCGTTCGCGACATATGGGCGTTTGAAGCTAAGAAATGGTTGAGAAGACAACAAATTTTTCGCAATTCTGCTGCTCCAAACGCTTAACCAGAATGGTCCAGGGAAAAAATACACATTCCGTTGTAATCGGGCGAGTTTCTACTTTCAGATGCAATAGGAATTTTTGGGTTAGGTCAATCCGTTCGCGAGATATGGGAGGTTGAAGCCAAGAAATGGTTGAGAAGGCAAAAAATTTTTCGCAATTCTGCTGCTTCAAACGCTTAACCAGAATGGCCTAGGCATAAAATACACATACCGCTGTAATCGGGCGAGTTTCTACTTTCAGATGCAACAGGAATTTTTGGGTTAGCTCAATCCGTTCGCGAGATATGACAGTTTGAAGCTAAGAAATGGTTGAGAAGAGAACAAATTTTTCGCAATTCTGCTGCTCCAAACGCTTAACCAGAATGGCCTAGGGAAAAAATACACATACCTTTGTAATCGTGCGAGTTTCTACTTTCAGATGCGATAGGAATTTTTGGGTTAGGTCAATCCGTTCGCGAGATATGGGAGTTTGAAGCCAAGAAATGGAAGAGAAGGCAAAAAATTTTTCGCAATTCTGCTGCTTCAAACGCTTAACCAGAATGGCCTAGGGAAAAAATACACATACCGTTGTAATCGGGCGAGTTTCTACATTCAGATGCAATAGGAATTTTTGGGTTAGGTCAATCCGTTCGCGACATATGGGAGTTTGAAGCTAAGAAATGGTTGAGGAGACAACAAATTTTTCGCAATTCTGCTGCTCCAAACGCTTAACCATAATGGTCCAGGGAAAAAATACACATACCGTTGTAATCGGGCGAGTTTCCGCTTTCTAATGCAATAGGAATTTTTGGGTTAGTTCAATCCGTTCGCGAGATATCAGAGTTTGAAGCTAAGAAATGGTTGAGAAGAGAACAAATTTTTCGCAATTCTGCTGCTCCAAACGCTTAACCAGAATGGCCTAGGGAAAAAATAGACATACCGTTGTAATCGGGCGAGTTTCTACTTTCAGATGCAATAGGAATTTTTGGGTTAGGTCAATCCGTTCGCGAGATATTGGAGTTTGAAGCTAAGAAATGGTTGAGAAGACAACAAATTTTTCGCAATTCTGCTGCTCCAAACGCTTAACCAGAATTGTCCAGGGAAAAAATACACATACCGTTGTAATCGGGCGAGTTTCTACTTTCAGATGCAATAGGAATTTTTGGGTTAGGTCAATCCGTTCGCGAGATATGGGAGGTTGAAGCCAAGAAATGGTTGAGAGGGCAAAAAATTTTTCGCAATTCTGCTGCATCAAACGCTTATACAGAATGGCCTAGGGAGAAAATACACATACCGTTGTAATCGGGCGAGTTTCTACTTTCAGATGCAATAGGAATTTTTGGGTTAGGTCAATCCGTTCGCGACATATGGGAGTTTGAATCTAAGAAATGGTTGAGAAGAGAACAAATTTTTCGCAATTCTGCTGCTCCAAACTCTTAACCAGAATGGCCTAGGGAAAAAATACACATACCGTTGTAATCGGGCAAGTTTCTACTTTCAGATGCAATGGGAATTTTTGGGCTAGGTCAATCCGTTCGCGAGATATGGGAGTTTGAAGACAAGAAATGGTTGAGAAGGCAAAAAATTTTTCGCAATTCTGCTGCTCCAAACGCTTAACCAGAATGGCCTAGAGAAAAAATACACATACCGTTGTAATCGGGCGAGATTCTACTTTCAGATACAATAGGAATTTCTGGCTTGGGTCAATCCGTTCGCGAGATATGGTAGTTTGAAGCCAAGAAATGGTTGAGAAGAGAACAAATTTTTCGCAATTCTGCTGCTCCAAACGCTTAACCAGAATGGCCTAGGGAAAAAATACACATACCGTTGTAATCGTGCGAGTTTCTACTTTCAGATGCGATAGGAATTTTTGGGTTAGGTCAATCCGTTCGCGCGATATGGGAGTTTGAAGCCAAGAAATGGAAGAGAAGGCAAAAAATTTTTCGCAATTCTGCTGCTTCAAACGCTTAACCAGAATGGCCTAGGGAAAAAATGCACATACCGTTGTAATCGGGCGAGTTTCTACTTTCAGTTGCAATAGGAATTTCTGGCTTGGGTCAATCCGTTCGCGAGATATGGTAGTTTGAAGCCAAGAAATGGTTGAGAAGAGAACAAATTTTTCGCAATTCTGCTGCTCCAAACGCTTAACCAGAATGGCCTAGGGAAAAAATACACATACCGTTGTAATCGTGCGAGTTTCTACTTTCAGATGCAATAGGAATTTTTGGGTTAGGTCAATCCGTTCGCGAGATATGGGAGGTTGAAGCCAAGAAATGGTTGAGAGGGCAAAAAATTTTTCGCAATTCTGCTGCATCAAACGCTTATACAGAATGGCCTAGGGAGAAAATACACATACCGTTGTAATCGGGCGAGTTTCTACTTTCAGATGCAATAGGAATTTTTGGGTTAGGTCAATCCGTTCGCGACATATGGGAGTTTGAATCTAAGAAATGGTTGAGAAGAGAACAAATTTTTCGCAATTCTGCTGCTCCAAACTCTTAACCAGAATGGCCTAGGGAAAAAATACACATACCGTTGTAATCGGGCAAGTTTCTACTTTCAGATGCAATGGGAATTTTTGGGCTAGGTCAATCCGTTCGCGAGATATGGGAGTTTGAAGACAAGAAATGGTTGAGAAGGCAAAAAATTTTTCGCAATTCTGCTGCTCCAAACGCTTAACCAGAATGGCCTAGAGAAAAAATACACATACCGTTGTAATCGGGCGAGATTCTACTTTCAGATACAATAGGAATTTCTGGCTTGGGTCAATCCGTTCGCGAGATATGGTAGTTTGAAGCCAAGAAATGGTTGAGAAGAGAACAAATTTTTCGCAATTCTGCTGCTCCAAACGCTTAACCAGAATGGCCTAGGGAAAAAATACACATACCGTTGTAATCGTGCGAGTTTCTACTTTCAGATGCGATAGGAATTTTTGGGTTAGGTCAATCCGTTCGCGCGATATGGGAGTTTGAAGCCAAGAAATGGAAGAGAAGGCAAAAAATTTTTCGCAATTCTGCTGCTTCAAACGCTTAACCAGAATGGCCTAGGGAAAAAATGCACATACCGTTGTAATCGGGCGAGTTTCTACTTTCAGTTGCAATAGGAATTTTTGGGTTAGGTCAATCCGTTCGCGAGATATTGGAGTTTGAAGCTAAGAAATGGTTGAGAAGACAACAAATTTTTCGCAATTCTGCTGCTCCAAACGCTTAACCAGAATGGTCCAGGGAAAAAATACACATACCGTTGTAATCGGGCGAGTTTCTACTTTCAGATGCAATAGGAATTTTTGGGTTAGGTCAATCCGTTCGCGATATATGGGAGGTTGAAGCCAAGAAATGGTTGAGAGGGCAAAAAATTTTTCGCAATTCTGCTGCATCAAACGCTTAACCAGAATGGCCTAGGGAGAAAATACACATACCGTTGTAATCGGGCGAGTTTCTACTTTCAGATGCAATAGGAATTTTTGGGTTAGGTCAATCCGTTCGCGACATATGGGAGTTTGAATCTAAGAAATGGTTGAGAAGAGAACAAATTTTTTGCAATTCTGCTGCTCCAAACGCTTAACCAGAATGGCCTAGGGAAAAAATACACATACCGTTGTAATCGGGCAAGTTTCTACTTTCAGATGCAATGGGAATTTTTGGGTTAGGTCAATCCGTTCGCGAGATATGGGAGTTTGAAGACAAGAAATGGTTGAGAAGGCAAAAAATTTTTCGCAATTCTGCTGCTCCAAACGCTTAACCAGAATGGCCTAGGGAGAAAATACACATACCGTTGTAATCGGGCGAGTTTCTACTTTCAGATACAATAGGAATTTCTGGCTTGGGTCAATCCGTTCGCGAGATATGGTAGTTTGAAGCCAAGAAATGGTTGAGAAGAGAACAAATTTTTCGCAATTCTGCTGCTCCAAACGCTTAACCAGAATGGCCTAGGGAAAAAATACACATACCGTTGTAATCGTGCGAGTTTCTACTTTCAGATGCGATAGGAATTTTTGGGTTAGGTCAATCCGTTCGCGAGATATGGGAGTTTGAAGCCAAGAAATGGAAGAGAAGGCAAAAAATTTTTCGCAATTCTGCTGCTTCAAACGCTTAACCAGAATGGCCTAGAGAAAAAATACACATACCGTTGTAATCGGGCGAGATTCTACTTTCAGATACAATAGGAACTTCTGGCTTGGGTCAATCCGTTCGCGAGATATGGTAGTTTGAAGCCAAGAAATGGTTGAGAAGAGAACAAATTTTTCGCAATTCTGCTGCTCCAAACGCTTAACCAGAATGGCCTAGAGAAAAAATACACATACCGTTGTAATCGAGCGAGATTCTACTTTCAGATACAATAGGAATTTCTGGCTTGGGTCAATCCGTTCGCGAGATATGGTAGTTTGAAGCCAAGAAATGGTTGAGAAGTGAACAAATTTTTCGCAATTCTGCTGCTCCAAACGCTTAACCAGAATGATCTAGGGAAAAAATACACATACCGTTGTAATCGGGCGAGATTCTACTTTCAGATGCAATAGGAATTTTTGGATTAGGTCAATCCGTTCGCGAGATATGAGAGTTTGAAGCTAAGAAATGGTTGAGAAGAGAACAAATTTTTCGCAATTCTGCTGCTCCAAACGCTTATCCAGTATGGCCTAGGGGAAAAATATACATACCGTTGTAATCGGGCGAGTTTCTACTTTCAAATGCAATAGGAATTTTTGGGTTAGTTCAATCCGTTCGCGAGATATGAGAGTTTGAAGCTAAGAAATGGTTGAGAAGAGAACAAATTTTTCGCAATTCTGCTGCTCCAAACGCTTAACCAGAATGGCCTAGGGAAAAAATACGCATACCGTTGTAATCGGGCGAGTTTCTACTTTCAGTTACAATAGGAATTTTTTGATTAAGTCAATCCGTTCGCGAGATATGGGACTTTGAAGCTAAGAAATGGTTGACTAGACAACAAATTTTCCGCACTTCTGCTGCTCCAATCGCTTATCCATAATGGCCTAGGGGAAAAATACACATACCGTTGTAATCGAGCGAGTTTCTACTTTCAAATGCAATAGGAATTTTTGGGTTAGGTCAATCCGTTCGCGAGATATGGGAGTTTGAAGCCAAGAAATGGTTGAGAAGGCAAAAAATTTTTCGCAATTCTGCTGCTTCAAACGCTTAACCAGAATGGCCTAGGGAAAAAATACACATACCATTGTAATCGGGCGAGTTTCTACTTTCAGATGCAATCGGAATTTTTGGGTTAGGTCAATCCGTTCGCGACATATGGGAGTTTGAAGACAAGAAATGGTTGAGAAGGCAAAAAATTTTTCGCAATTCTGCTGCTCCAAACGCTTAACCAGAATGGCCTAGAGAAAAAATACACATACCGTTGTAATCGGGCGAGATTCTACTTTCAGATACAATAGGAATTTCTGGCTTGGGTCAATCCGTTCGCGAGATATGGTAGTTTGAAGCCAAGAAATGGTTGAGAAGAGAACAAATTTTTCGCAATTCTGCTGCTCCAAACGCTTAACCAGAATGGCCTAGGGAAAAAATACACATACCGTTGTAATCGTGCGAGTTTCTACTTTCAGATGCGATAGGAATTTTTGGGTTAGGTCAATCCGTTCGCGAGATATGGGAGTTTGAAGCCAAGAAATGGAAGAGAAGGCAAAAAATTTTTCGCAATTCTGCTGCTTCAAACGCTTAACCAGAATGGCCTAGGGAAAAAATGCACATACCGTTGTAATCGGGCGAGTTTCTACTTTCAGTTGCAATAGGAATTTTTGGGTTAGGTCAATCCGTTCGCGAGATATTGGAGTTTGAAGCTAAGAAATGGTTGAGAAGACAACAAATTTTTCGCATTTCTGCTGCTCCAAACGCTTAACCAGAATGGTCCAGGAAAAAATACACATACCGTTGTAATCGGGCGAGTTTCTACTTTCAGATGCAATAGGAATTTTTGGGTTAGGTCAATCCGTTCGCGATATATGGGAGGTTGAAGCCAAGAAATGGTTGAGAGGGCAAAAAATTTTTCGCAATTCTGCTGCATCAAACGCTTAACCAGAATGGCCTAGGGAGAAAATACACATACCGTTGTAATCGGGCGAGTTTCTACTTTCAGATGCAATAGGAATTTTTGGGTTAGGTCAATCCGTTCGCGACATATGGGAGTTTGAATCTAAGAAATGGTTGAGAAGAGAACAAATTTTTCGCAATTCTGCTGCTCCAAACGCTTAACCAGAATGGCCTAGGGAAAAAATACACATACCGTTGTAATCGGGCAAGTTTCTACTTTCAGATGCAATGGGAATTTTTGGGTTAGGTCAATCCGTTCGCGAGATATGGGAGTTTGAAGACAAGAAATGGTTGAGAAGGCAAAAAATTTTTCGCAATTCTGCTGCTCCAAACGCTTATCCAGAATGGCCTAGAGAAAAAATACACATACCGTTGTAATCGGGCGAGATTCTACTTTCAGATACAATAGGAATTTCTGGCTTGGGTCAATCCGTTCGCGAGATATGGTAGTTTGAAGCCAAGAAATGGTTGAGAAGAGAACAAATTTTTCGCAATTCTGCTGCTCCAAACGCTTAACCAGAATGGCCTAGGGAAAAAATACACATACCGTTGTAATCGTGCGAGTTTCTACTTTCAGATGCGATAGGAATTTTTGGGTTAGGTCAATCCGTTCGCGAGATATGGGAGTTTGAAGCCAAGAAATGGAAGAGAAGGCAAAAAATTTTTCGCAATTCTGCTGCTTCAAACGCTTAACCAGAATGGCCTAGGGAAAAAATGCACATACCGTTGTAATCGGGCGAGTTTCTACTTTCAGTTGCAATAGGAATTTTTGGGTTAGGTCAATCCGTTCGCGAGATATGGGACTTTGAAGCTAAGAAATGTTTGGGAAGGCAAAAAATTTTTCGCAATTCTGCTGCTCCAAACGCTTAACCAGAATGATCTAGGGAAAAAATACACATACCGTTGTAATCGGGCGACATTCTACTTTCAGATGCAATAGGAATTTTTGGATTAGGTCAATCCGTTCGCGAGATATGAGAGTTTGAAGCTAAGAAATGGTTGAGAAGAGAACAAATTTTTCGCAATTCTGCTGCTCCAAACGCTTATCCAGTATGGCCTAGGGGAAAAATATACATACCGTTGTAATCGGGCGAGTTTCTACTTTCTAATGCAATAGGAATTTTTGGGTTAGTTCAATCCGTTCGCGAGATATGAGAGTTTGAAGCTAAGAAATGGTTGAGAAGAGAACAAATTTTTCGCAATTCTGCTGCTTCAAACGCTTAACCAGTATGGCCTAGGCAAAAAATACACATACCGTTGTAATCGGGCGAGATTCTACTTTCAGATGCAATAGGAATTTTTGGATTAGGTCAATCCGTTCGCGAGATATGAGAGTTTGAAGCTAAGAAATGGTGGAGAAGAGAACAAATTTTTCGCAATTCTGCTGCTCAAAACGCTTATCCAGAATGGCCTAGGGGAAAAATATACGTACCGTTGTAATCGGTCGAGTTTCTACTTTCTAATGCAATAGGAATTTTTGGGTTAGTTCAATCCGTTCGCGAGATATGAGAGTTTGAAGCTAAGAAATGGTTGAGAAGGAAAAAATTTTTCGCAATTCTGCTGCTCCAAACGCTTAACCAGAATGGCCTAGGGAAAAAATACACATACCGTTGTAATCGGGCGTGATTCTACTTTCAGATGCAATAGGAATTTTTGGATTAGTTCAATCCGTTCGCGAGATATGAGAGTTTGAAGCTAAGAAATGGTTGAGAAGAGAACAAATTTTTCGCAATTCTGCTGCTCCAGACGCTTAACCAGAATGGCCTAGGGAAAAAATACACATACCGTTGTAATCGGGCGAGTTTCTACTTTCAGATGCAATCGGAATTTTTGGGTTAGGTCAATCCGTTCGCGACATATGGGAGTTTGAAGCTAAGAAATGGATGAGAAGACATCAAATTTTTCGCACTTCTGCTGCTACAATCGCTTAACCAGAATGGCCTAGGGGAAAAATACACGTACTGTTGTAATCGGGCGAGTTTCTACTTTCAAATGCAATAGGAATTTTTGGGTTAGGTCAATCCGTTCGCGAGATAAGACAGTTTGAAGCTAAGAAATGGTTGAGAAGAGAACAAATTTTTCGCAATTCTGCTGCTCCAAACGCTTAACCAGAATGGCCTAGGGAAAAAATACGCATACCGTTGTAATCGGGCGAGCTTCTACTTTCAATTGCAATAGGAATTTTTGGATTAGGTCAATCCGTTCGCGAGATATGAGAGTTTGAAGCTGAGAAATGGTTGAGAAGGCAAAAAATTTTTCGCAATTCTGCTGCTTCAAACGCTTAACCAGTATGGCCTAGGGAAAAAATACACATACCGTTGTAATCGGGCGAGATTCTACTTTCAGATGCAATAGGAATTTTTGGATTAGGTCAATCCGTTCGCGACATATGGGAGTTTGAATCTAAGAAATGGTTGAGAAGAGAACAAATTTTTCGCAATTCTGCTGCTCCAAACTCTTAACCAGAATGGCCTAGGGAAAAAATACACATACCGTTGTAATCGGGCAAGTTTCTACTTTCAGATGCAATGGGAATTTTTGGGCTAGGTCAATCCGTTCGCGAGATATGGGAGTTTGAAGACAAGAAATGGTTGAGAAGGCAAAAAATTTTTCGCAATTCTGCTGCTCCAAACGCTTAACCAGAATGGCCTAGAGAAAAAATACACATACCGTTGTAATCGGGCGAGATTCTACTTTCAGATACAATAGGAATTTCTGGCTTGGGTCAATCCGTTCGCGAGATATGGTAGTTTGAAGCCAAGAAATGGTTGAGAAGAGAACAAATTTTTCGCAATTCTGCTGCTCCAAACGCTTAACCAGAATGGCCTAGGGAAAAAATACACATACCGTTGTAATCGTGCGAGTTTCTACTTTCAGATGCGATAGGAATTTTTGGGTTAGGTCAATCCGTTCGCGCGATATGGGAGTTTGAAGCCAAGAAATGGAAGAGAAGGCAAAAAATTTTTCGCAATTCTGCTGCTTCAAACGCTTAACCAGAATGGCCTAGGGAAAAAATGCACATACCGTTGTAATCTGGCGAGTTTCTACTTTCAGTTGCAATAGGAATTTCTGGCTTGGGTCAATCCGTTCGCGAGATATGGTAGTTTGAAGCCAAGAAATGGTTGAGAAGAGAACAAATTTTTCGCAATTCTGCTGCTCCAAACGCTTAACCAGAATGGCCTAGGGAAAAAATACACATACCGTTGTAATCGTGCGAGTTTCTACTTTCAGATGCAATAGGAATTTTTGGGTTAGGTCAATCCGTTCGCGAGATATGGGAGGTTGAAGCCAAGAAATGGTTGAGAGGGCAAAAAATTTTTCGCAATTCTGCTGCATCAAACGCTTATACAGAATGGCCTAGGGAGAAAATACACATACCGTTGTAATCGGGCGAGTTTCTACTTTCAGATGCAATAGGAATTTTTGGGTTAGGTCAATCCGTTCGCGACATATGGGAGTTTGAATCTAAGAAATGGTTGAGAAGAGGACAAATTTTTCGCAATTCTGCTGCTCCAAACTCTTAACCAGAATGGCCTAGGGAAAAAATACACATACCGTTGTAATCGGGCAAGTTTCTACTTTCAGATGCAATGGGAATTTTTGGGCTAGGTCAATCCGTTCGCGAGATATGGGAGTTTGAAGACAAGAAATGGTTGAGAAGGCAAAAAATTTTTCGCAATTCTGCTGCTCCAAACGCTTAACCAGAATGGCCTAGAGAAAAAATACACATACCGTTGTAATCGGGCGAGATTCTACTTTCAGATACAATAGGAATTTCTGGCTTGGGTCAATCCGTTCGCGAGATATGGTAGTTTGAAGCCAAGAAATGGTTGAGAAGAGAACAAATTTTTCGCAATTCTGCTGCTCCAAACGCTTAACCAGAATGGCCTAGGGAAAAAATACACATACCGTTGTAATCGTGCGAGTTTCTACTTTCAGATGCGATAGGAATTTTTGGGTTAGGTCAATCCGTTCGCGCGATATGGGAGTTTGAAGCCAAGAAATGGAAGAGAAGGCAAAAAATTTTTCGCAATTCTGCTGCTTCAAACGCTTAACCAGAATGGCCTAGGGAAAAAATGCACATACCGTTGTAATCGGGCGAGTTTCTACTTTCAGTTGCAATAGGAATTTTTGGGTTAGGTCAATCCGTTCGCGAGATATTGGAGTTTGAAGCTAAGAAATGGTTGAGAAGACAACAAATTTTTCGCAATTCTGCTGCTCCAAACGCTTAACCAGAATGGTCCAGGGAAAAAATACACATACCGTTGTAATCGGGCGAGTTTCTACTTTCAGATGCAATAGGAATTTTTGGGTTAGGTCAATCCGTTCGCGATATATGGGAGGTTGAAGCCAAGAAATGGTTGAGAGGGCAAAAAATTTTTCGCAATTCTGCTGCATCAAACGCTTAACCAGAATGGCCTAGGGAGAAAATACACATACCGTTGTAATCGGGCGAGTTTCTACTTTCAGATGCAATAGGAATTTTTGGGTTAGGTCAATCCGTTCGCGACATATGGGAGTTTGAATCTAAGAAATGGTTGAGAAGAGAACAAATTTTTTGCAATTCTGCTGCTCCAAACGCTTAACCAGAATGGCCTAGGGAAAAAATACACATACCGTTGTAATCGGGCAAGTTTCTACTTTCAGATGCAATGGGAATTTTTGGGTTAGGTCAATCCGTTCGCGAGATATGGGAGTTTGAAGACAAGAAATGGTTGAGAAGGCAAAAAATTTTTCGCAATTCTGCTGCTCCAAACGCTTAACCAGAATGGCCTAGGGAGAAAATACACATACCGTTGTAATCGGGCGAGTTTCTACTTTCAGATACAATAGGAATTTCTGGCTTGGGTCAATCCGTTCGCGAGATATGGTAGTTTGAAGCCAAGAAATGGTTGAGAAGAGAACAAATTTTTCGCAATTCTGCTGCTCCAAACGCTTAACCAGAATGGCCTAGGGAAAAAATACACATACCGTTGTAATCGTGCGAGTTTCTACTTTCAGATGCGATAGGAATTTTTGGGTTAGGTCAATCCGTTCGCGAGATATGGGAGTTTGAAGCCAAGAAATGGAAGAGAAGGCAAAAAATTT